>NW_020664372.1:33143368-33222362 GCF_002925995.2 Terrapene triunguis
ACTAAAGGGAGGAAAAGAGCGAGGAATAAGCAGCTCATCCTCCAGATTATATAACCCCAAGGAAGCCATGGACGGCTCAGTGAGAAATCCAAGTTTATTGGCAACACAGGAGTGGCAAGGAGGGTCTGGCAGTGTACGAAGTGTTAATTCGGAGCTGTGGGGCTATTTAAAGACTACGGGGAAGAAAAGAAGGAAATCTAAGAAGTGATCAAAGACAGAGATGATTGGGGGGGGGGGGTGAAGGATCCAAATAGAGGTAACTGTGCAGCACAGGTGCCTGGAGCAGCTGAGGCTACCGAAAGGATGCTCTTTGCATACACGAAATATTCCCAGGGAAAGGGGAAGGCTGAGAGAGAGAGAAGGGAAAGTGGGCCAGCACGAGAGGGAGGGAGAAAGACAAGGTTAGAACAGAAAGTGCATCTGAGCCAGAGAGAGAGAGAGAAGGGAAGGGGAGAGAAAGGAAAGGAAGGGCTCGGCTCCACCTCCCTGTTCAAAGCAGCGTCCCAGCTGCTCTCAAACCAACTGCTCAATTCTATTCACTGTCGAGACGGAACAAAAAAGTGGCTATTTATTAGAGTACTTGTTTGGTATTGTTCAGGGCCACACAAAGGCGTTTCATTATGTGAGGGGGGGGGGGAGAGACAAGCTCCTCTTTTTCCAGAGCGAAACAATAACTTGAAATTGTCTTTAAAGTCTTTTCTATCAATAATAAATTTCATTTCCTTCTCTCTCTCTCTCTCTCTCTCTCTCTCTCTCTCTCTCCCCCGTGCAGTGTGTGGATGGGTGTGAGTGCTGAGTGTGCCTGTGTAGCCGGGCACTGCTGGCTGTGACACAGCCGCTTGGGCGCTTAGGCTGGGCTAGGGGCTAGGAGGGTAGGTATTTCCCTAGCTCTCTCGAGGTGTAACTAGCCAGCGCTGTAGCGAGCTCTCCAGATGTGTGTGTCTGTACAGCGAGGCTTGAGGAAGGTGTCAATGTCAGATTGCCCAGGGGGAAAGCCTGGCCCCGAGCTGCTATTGGGAGGAGGCTGGAGCTGGAAGAGGAACTGTAAGTGTGCCTGGAACTTTTGAGGGGGGTCTTCACCCTGGCGGGTGCGGGTGGGAAGGGCGGAGGGGAGGTTTCAGCGCTGAGTTTCCTGAGGGGAGGGCGGCTCCCAACTTGCTTTTGGCAGTGAGAGCAGGGGGAAGGGACGTTGCCCTCGCTGGTTTCTCGGCTGTGACACTGAGCGGGCTTTTTGCAGTGTTTTTTTCGGGCTGTGCACCCCACCCCCTACCCAGGAGGGTGGGGAGGTTTCTGGCGCTCCGAGCGCCCTGGCGTGGCGCGGGGCTGCTGCTCTCTCCCGGCTCGGCGGAGGAGGCGGCTGCGGGCTCCCCTCGCCTGCGCGCTGCAGAAGGAGCTAATTCGGCGGTTTTACAATTACGTTTAAAAAAAAATGACATGTCGCAGCGCGGGTGCCATTGAGTGAAAGGTGTTTTGGGCAAAGAATCAATTTAACGTTGACTGACCGGCGGTCCTGACTGTATTAATCCTGCCAAAAAAAAAAATCAATAGCAAAGGCGGCCCTCCGCTATTAGAACTGGTGCCCTGCCCCGGTAAGGCGCGTTCATACGGGCTGCGAGCATTTCTCGTGCAGCCTGGTTGAGCAGCACCTACTCTCTAGTCTCCCCGCGAGTTTCGGGCAACACATACTTTAATCTGATCTAATTACATTTGGGTCGGAGCCTTGTGTAAAGGTGACACGGAAATCTATTACTTCCTGCGTGTGAAATCGCACTCTCGTTAAGTTTCATTATGTAAAAGGACAAGAGCCTTCAATCAATAAATAAGTACGCGAAAGAAACTCTTAATTATTGGGGATAATCTTTCCTGGTCTTGAGACCAGAGTGTAACCTCTAGCTCTGAGCTGTTGTAGGTATTGTGTGTGGCCTCCCCTTATGGTTGCCATAAACTGTGACGAACTTTAAAAGGTGAAATGGATTTTTTGTTTTGTTTTGGTCGATCAACAGCCAATGGAGCAGCTATCGATTGGGGGGGGGACAGGATTTGGCTGAATCTCCTTTCAGAAACAGGTGTTTAAACATGATAGCAACTCCAGTCAATTAACCCATTAAAAACCCGTTTTATCGCATTGATTCCCGCAGGCTGCTGCAGCGGGTTTCGGTTTGAAAGCCTCTTTGTTAAAGTGTGTGTGTGTGAGAGAGAGATTGGGGGAACGATCTGGATATTTACAGGGTCTACTAGAGAAAGGGACACGGAAAACTCTTCTTGTCATTAAGCAAAGTTGTTGTAAAGTAAACCGCGACCCACGCCAAACCTGCTAAATAATCGCTCATTGCTGATCACAAAATATAGATAGTAGCTAGTTAGTTTAGGGAGAGAGTAGCTATGTTACCTGCAACATTCCGTTCGAGATAAACTTCATGGGTCAGGTTGCCTATCAAAGGAAAACGCTATGCCTGTACTACAGCATGCTTAAAAAGTTGGCCCGAAACTTTAAAAATGTGAAGGTGCTCTCCCAGCTAGTGCACGTTTAGGACTAAAAGAGGATATCCAGGAAAGGGCGAGACAACCCAGCGGTCTGCGGGTAATTTAGTTGCTCTGCGTTGTAAATGTTGGAACATCCAACTTGACCTGAGCGCGTATATATTGACTTGGGCGTGATAGTGAGGTGCAGTTGGGAGCCAAATTGCGAGGCTTGTCTTCTGTATGAGGCCAATGGTGCCTTGGTAGCCGTGAGCCCCTGAAGTGTGATGACACTTGCAGCACATGCAGATGGTAGGAAATGAAACCCTAGGACACGAGTTCAAAGTAACTGCACAAATCCCTCTTGGGAGACAGCCCCATCAGAGCGAAGGGTTAACCGTGAACCTGCAATCTCTGGAAGTCATGGAGTTGGCTCCACATGTGCCTGGAAGAGGGGGGGGGGGGGGAGGAATGCATCCCCGGTCCCAGGACTATCCTGCCCAAGTGTTGGTGGGGTGTAGGGCAAACGAGGAGTGACAGATATTGGGCGGCTGTATTCAAAGCGCAGGATACACACGATCCTGCAGACAACTACGTTGTGAAAATGCCCTCCTGTAAACCAGAACAGAAGGATTTGGTTTAGTGAAATAGGATCCGGACCAAACTAACTTTAAACGATAGGAATCAAAAGGAAAGAAAGGTTTCGGCGTTCAATTCCTCAGCTTAGCGATACATGCAGAGTATTGTCCATCAAAAAGGATTAGTAGCTAGATTAATAAATCCAGATAATCAATTTAAATATAAATAACCCTTGTCATCTGAAGTTCCTTTACAAATAGGTTTAGGAACCCAGAGCTGATTGGACGATAGTTACGTCTACATGGCACTGGGGAAAAAGAGAAAAGCTAGTATTATATTTCGAAGAGAAGAAACCTGTTTTTTACATGCACAGGTTCATAGAGTGTTCTAAATTAGCGGAATCTGTGTGGTTTTGTATCCATCTCACCTTTTGCATCAACTTTGCTGGTTTCAGTTAAAGAACAAACATAGGAAGTTGCAAGCGCTTTCATTTTCTACCCTGGACTGTTTGTTAATAAAGCAGCCCCCCACCACTCCTTTTCCAGCCTTTCCAATGATCATGTTATAAAATATTTATTTGTATAGGCGTGTGTAGTTCTGTAGCTATCCAGCATTACAGTGTGCACAAGGTACACCTCATTAACAATTCTTGCAGGTGTAATGTGAAGTATCAGGTAAATGATCTTGTAAAATGAGGATTTTTTTTTTCAAATCACTCGCAAAGAGGCAAATAAACACGGCGAGAGGGTCTCCTAGCTGCAGCCAAGTAGTCATAATATCTCCACTTGCTGCAAAGGAAATAGGATTATTCTCTTTGCTTGGTGGAGTTAGGTTGATGCCTTTAGATGACTACGCTAATGGCTTTAGATGGAGCAAAAGGATCATTTATTTCCTCTGGGTGTTTTTAACTTCCAGGATAGCATTTTGAGATTATTTAGATGTTCCTACTTTTCCCCTTGTTTTCTGTTTTCTGAAGTAAGCACTGGATGCGACTGAAAAGGCTTGAAATTGTGTCAAAGTGATGTTTTAATCTCATTGAAAAGTGTATTAAAGGACAAGATGTAATTTATGTGAGATGCTTCGATGAAAAGAGAGATTGGAGTGGATGATCCTTTCACTCTCCTGTGAACCTCATGTCATGTTTATATTGAAGCCTGTGTAGCTAATCTAATTTGCAATAACTGGGATGGTCCGCCAGAAAAAGCTGCTGTGGTTTCTCTTCGTTATTTATTTATTTACTTATTTCATATAAATTCGTTCTGACTTGTCTACCTCTTTGACTGAGTGAGGCCTTTTCTATTTTTGGCTAACGAGTGGGGATGTCAAATAGAAATATTTTAGTTACATGCTATCATTCCAGTTTCTCTAGACGACGCGCCATAAATTCGTGAGATATTCTCTTACTGTTGTTTACAAGCAATACTGTACGGTGGCTGTAGCGCTTTTCCGTATCTTAATGATACATATAACAGAAGCCCTATTTTAAAACCTAATTTTCTAATAATGCCCGTTTCTTGCCCACTTTACCTGTTCTTCTTTTTTCTCGATTTAAAAGTTAAACTTCACAAAAACATAACTACACATTTTTTTCTAGGATGTCAATTATTCGGCACATTTTTTTCTAACGTATCTTTTGATTAACGTGTCTTGTGAAAAGCAATGGTCTAGTATCCCTTAAAACTGACAAAATAAGACAACATAAACCTACATTTCATAATACATTTGGTATTTTGCATCCTGATTAGCACATATTACACGTGTGTACTTTAACAGTTAAAAAAAAACAGAAGAGACTTGAAAATTACAACTTTTATGTAAGGCAAAAAAAGGTGTATTCAGGCTGTTAATTACAGGGGTTTGTGTCACTGGAATCTTATCAATGACCCGTTTAATATTACTGTAATTACTGACAAAATAAGACAAGGATGGATCACAATACAGAATATTTCTCTATCAAAACAATATTGTGCTGGAAGTCTGGTTAAAACATAATATAAACAAACATTTTATAAAAGATTCCTGCTGACAAAACGTGATTAAAAAACGGGTCCTGCCTTTTCTGCGAACCACAAACTCCTATCGGACTAAGGATCCGGCCCTGTTCAAATAGGTACTAATATCGACATATCCTGTAATGAAAAAAAAAAAAAGGCAGAAAACTCTCCCATTAGTCTCAGGCTAACAATCCCAACTTCATTTAAGTGTGTCTTGCAGTTTCTCCCTGATTGTTAGCTCTTGAATCTGACAACTTGGTACTGCCAGTTCATCCACAAGCCAGGGCTCCGATGAAACTTCAGCGTGACTGAAGACTGTAGTGTAGATCAAACATACAGAAGATCGATACTATTTCATTTAGGCGCAAACAAAATATAAAGCACTTACTGAAAGTCAGTATCAGATAGAAACGAAGGAGTGACAACAAAAGTTAGGGATTTCTAAACTCTTCCTATCGCATTGAAGAGTAATTTATCAATACTAGCTTGATCTGGAAAAAGTTGAGCAGAATTCCCTTTGAAAATGGCTCTTCCGGACCTCATTTAAACATCTGGTTTGCGATAATGATGGTTTACAAAACCATAATTACAGATGTATTTAGTAAGTGATCGAATTGTTTATTAACAACCATTTATTCTTTTTTTTAAATCAGACTAGTGTATTCAATACACTTTTGTATTTAGTTTAGTATCCCTACCTAGAGAACTGTTATAAACGTCCCAGTAGTACAGTCAGTTCCATTTAAGTAGCTTCAGAGCTACATTTATTTCCCAAGCAGTTGGGGTTGTTGCTTGTACTAAGGGAATCTGCTTGGTTTTAATAATGTTTCATCAAAATTTACATTAATCGTCACACGTTAGTATCCGTCTGTTTTTCCTTTCTATGTGTATGTCCCATTCTTTTGTCCCTTACAAATTCCTTTATGTTGTCATTAAGTTTTGGTGACTTTGGCGTTTGCTCATCAGTGCGCTGACATTGAAAAAAGAACAGTGGTCCATGTTTAGGAAGCTCTGTTTTCGTTGATTTTGAGGGGAAACAAGATCGAACCCAAGTTCAGAGATAGGACAAATCTTTCCCGTTTCCTAGTAATAGTTTGTATGACTAACAATAAAAAGCTGCCGTTCGGGTCTCATTGGGGTTTTATTTCAACTCTAATATGGACAAGAAAGAATTAAAACAGTAACTAAAGGATTTGGAGAAGGATCATGACTGCTCATATTTGGGGGATACATGGTGTGTGGTTAGAGAAACCTTTGCCTTTTGGAGCTTTCCCTTGATGGCACAGCTCTCCTTGGGAAAGGGGAAAGACATTTCTTGTCGGGGGGTTAGCCTTTTCCCTTTTCTTTCATTCATAAACCTGGTGGCTATAGACACAGCTTGAATATTGACGTCTCTTCCCCCAACTGCTCCTCCGTTAACCCAATTACAGAATTCATCAAGAACTGTGTTGAATTATCTCTTTCCATACAGTATCAGCATTAGCCTAATTAAAAGCTATAATGTCTGATATAATGATTAAATCGTTAGCTCTGCTGTAGGGAAGCAATATTTTGTTTTCCCTTCAATTAGAAGCTGATTGAGGTTTTCAGAGCAGGTCAGCTGTGAAATTTGAATTATATGTGCGAGTACTGTTCACAGGGTGAGCCCCTACTCGAAAGCTCCAGAGATTCTCCAAACGCTTTCACCCAGCGAGCAAGGAAGCGTCAACAGAAAACACACAGAGAGATGATATATTTGCTTTAGGATTGTGGAGTTAGGATCTCCAGATTAACTGTTAGTATTGGAAAGGGAAAGGACTTTATTTATTTACCCTTGTCTCGGTCGCTATCCATCCCAGCTGGCTATTACTTTGAGTCCAAAGCATGATCACATTCTTGCAAAGTTACCGAGACACTAAAGACTTGTTCTTTTGCTCCGGTTGCTTGTCACTGGTCCAGATGATGCTCCGAGCTGGATTTCACAAGCAGAGTCGGTTTTGATTCTGCACTGGCCAGGAGCCTGTTCAGTAAGGGCATGGGCGACCTGAAAGGGATGCTGCTTAAAGCCAAGGCTGTGGGGGGACATCCGCACGGGGATTGTCACAGGACTGCAATCAGACGGGGAAGAGGCTGAACCCGGGGGTGTGGGGAGAGAGGACTAGAGGTGAGCTGGAGGGGGCTGAAGCAGCCGGCTCCGGGCACTGCTCTGGGCAGGGAAGCAGAGACAGGCAGCGAGGCGGTGTTTCTGAGTTACTTTGCAGCCAGCAGACGGCGATCGCAGCCTGCGCTGGGGATCTCCTCCGGAGTCCAGCGCTGGCTCGCCGCAGCCCTGAGCTGGGTCCTCTGCTGCAGGCGTTGCTTCCTCCTCCCCCTCCTCACAGGGGCCCGGCCGCTCACGACCTCTGGCAGCAGCCACAGCGCCGGCTTCTGGCCGGCTGGGGGAGGCGCAGGCGGGCTGCAGAGGAGGCAAGGCGGGATCCCCCAGCTGGGCTCCCTTCCCGCCACAAGCGCGCTCACGCTGGAGGGAGACGCCGCCTGGGGAGGTGCGGCTCGCAGCCAAGCGGAGCTTGGTGGGGAGGAGGGAATCACTTGTGGCTCCAGACGCAGCGCAAGCGGGGCAAGCCTGCGCTTCCTCCAACCCCAGGCTGCGCCAGCGCCGGATGCGGGACCTTTAACCCTTTCTGCCCCGCTGTCGGCGCGGGGGGGCGGACGTCTTCCGCTCTCCTCTGGGGACGCCTCCGCTGGCCCGGCTTTCCCCGACATTTAGGTTTCCTCGTGGGATCCTGGTCCCCGAGGAGCGGAGGCATCAGCTCTGCATTTAGTTCCTAAAAATACCGTCCCCCGCCCACACACAGGCTGGCCCCCGCCCCCGCTCTCCTCTCCTGCCCCCGCCTAACTTCGAGCTGGTTTGAACTGCACTTCTCGCTGCAGAGAGCGAGTTTAGGGAAATCGCTTCCCCGCAGCCAGCCCGAGTAGCTGCCCGCAGCCCGGCGGGGCGATACCAGCAGGACCATGTCCGTCCTGCTATTGCACAGCGTCGCGGAGTCCACTCGCTTTTAGCTTCACTCTGGGAAAGTTATTAATAGCGTGACCAGACAGCAAATGTGAAAAATCCAGAGGGGGTGGGGGGGAATAGGAGCCTATATAAGAAAAAGACCCCAAAATCGGGACTGTCCCTATCAAATCAGGACAGCCTGGTCACCCTAGTTATTAAAGGCCTGGAGGCCTGATTGCTCGAGCCTGGATCTGCTCTGTGCTCTGCAACCCACCACAACATACTGGGAAGTGAGGCCAGAGAAAAGAACAGGAACTTAGATGCCTGCTCACTACCCTGGGCTGCTCTTTATCCCAAGTCGGTATTGTACAAGAACGCCACAATCTCCTGTCAGGAAACACAAGAACGAAGTGCAAATATAGTCAAGGAGCTAAACTATACACGCACACACAAATGAACCCACCAATGAAGCTCTGAGAGTGAGTGCAAAGATTCGCAGTCAGCCCTGTCGCTTCACAGCTAGCTGTGCTGTCTGTCCCGGGGGGACATGCGGATGTGCGGGCTGCAATCCTACAGCGCTATTCCCCTTGAGATCCGCAAAGGGATGGCACAATGTGACATGGCCTCATCCAAATAGCATCAGTGCTAGGCAGAGCTCCTCGCCCTTGCCTGTTTGTGTTTGGTTTGTTGGTGGGTATTTTCTTTGCGGCATTTTTGTTGTTGTGGAAGGAGAGGAGCCGATGAGTTTTATTGTTTGAGGTTTGTTTGTTTACTGGAAGAGGGGGTGGCATTGCTTCCAGAGAAAGTAGAAAGATTATGGATGAGCTAGTGTACGGCTTTTCTTCCCCCTTGCCAGACTCGGAGTCTTGGCGCTGGGTGTCCTGCTGCTGCCTGATTGGCACACGCTGCAGCTGTCAATCAACTGTCACTTGGCAACAAGTTACACCTGCAGTTTGAGTTTAACGCTCATAAATGCAGGCACCCATAGTGCCTGCAACTGGGCCATAGTAACATAATCCATAAAAGGTTTATTGCGGAAGCTTTGAACACTTGCAATGGCGCAGTATATATAATTCAAGGCTAAACATCTACCGTCAGTTTAAATGCACGGGGAAACAAAGGGCAATATCATATTTGAAAACAATTTGCGAGAACATGATTGATAGAGAAAAAAAATCTATACTGAGCCAAAGTCAGTTATCCAAATTCCAAGAATTATAACTTCTTCCTGTGATGAACGTTAGATTTCGGGGTATGTGTTAAACGAATTGCCGAATTCCCATGGAAAAGATGGCACCAAAACCGTTCCATACAACTTATTTTCAGGTCTTTGGCTATTTTAAAATCTAATTTCAAAAATAAAATATCACTCGGTCGTTAAGTGACAAAAACAGTTATAACTTCTTATAAATCATTGCCTTTATTGGTTTATTACAATACTCAACTCTCCTTTCTTTATCAGCTGTCAAAGGGGAAACGTATTTATTTCTTAAACAATTCCCCACACACATACACTTATTAATTGGTAACTTTTAAAATACTTTATTAAACAACTAAAATGTTTGGCTTGTTTTTCCCCTACAGATGTAACAAACTCATTATAATTAGCTAAAATAAACAGGCTACTAAAACACTGAGGGCCCGATCCTATAATCCTTAGTTAAGTAAATCTCCCATTGATTTCACTAATGACTTCAAGGGAAGTTTTGCATCAAAGAAACAAACAGCAGATTGCAAAATAGCGCCTGAATCCTGCTCCCATTAAAGTCAATGGCAAAACTCTCACTGAATATAGTGGGAGCAGGAGCAGGAGCAGGCCTCATACATCTAATCAAAATTGTATGTAAAGTAATATTATTCCTCTAAATTAATCAAAATGAACGTGAGGAGATTACCACTTAATGTGGAGTAATCTAAAATGAAAATTGTTTAATCTGGACACAGAACATCATGCTGTTGCCTTGTATATTATAATAACCCTACTATATAAAAGTTCTACAGTAATAACAGTAATGGCGGTGACTGGTATTATTTCTGTACTTTGGACAGCCATTAGGGTCACGAAAATTAACACTCACATAACGTGGGAGAAAAAGAGGGGATGCCAGGTGAACATTTCCCCCCACACGATGAAATATTATTATGATCATGATTCATATGTGTTTATTTGTACTATAGAATGGGCATTTACAGGACGATATTAAGGGTATATCGTCACTTTCGTTATACACCCTTATTTGCACCGCAATACAAAATCACTGTAATCTGTCTCACTGCTCAGCCAGGGAAGAAAAATGTTCCCTTTAACGTTTTCACAAAGAATTAAGTTGTCCAGGTTTACTTTATAGAAATACAAGATGTTTATATATACATTTAAGAGTCTCAGGTACTTTAATGCCCCTAGATCTAAATATATAACAATAGCAATTTAGGTGATTAGCCTATACAGTATTATGGACTAGGCCTTTGTATATTTTCAGTACTTGGAACAGCCATGTCATTAACTTGGGTAGAAACATTTATGGTCCGAGTCTACAGTCATCATTCAGGCAATGCTCCAGTAGATATAACTCCTTAGGAAGAATGGATAGATCTCTACCACACAATTAGGAGATCTGCGCTGATATAGCCGTGGGAGATTTCTCTGAATAAGGGGTGCGGGATCGGGCCATTGTCTTTTCAACTCCACATTTAACATAGTAAACATCGAGTTATGGACTGGCATGTTGATATTATTTATTAATCTACCGAGGTGTGCTACTATATACAAACCACTGTAATAGCTGCGAAGCTGTTGCTCTGGAAGTCAATAGCGTAGGTTTTAAACAAGTGCGTTCATATGGATGTACTGGATTGATTAAAAGGTCTGTTGAGTAAATATATGAGAATAATATAGGCTCCCCCAACCATTTCACCACCCCCATCTTTTAAAAGGAGTGAGAGAAAGTTCAGTGAGAATTTAAGGAAGCGTGTGGTCTCTAAGGTCACGCAGGGAGAAGATTCAAATGTAAGGCTAGCGCTCAGGAATGCAGATGGTGTGTTCCCGTGGTTCTCCAGCGAACACACAGGCACGCAAAGCCATGCCAACAAAACATTTCATGTCTCCCACCACGCACCATCATGTAGTCCTGACACAGGCACACACGCACCTGCCAGAGTTAAGGCAAGAATGTCATCCATAACTTTGTAATTTCCTGACTTTTGTAGGCTATGTAGCTAGCACTCTGTTACTAAGTGCTAAGTGTTTCGAGTGAGGGGTATTATTGTTGCAGGATTATAATGGTATTTAATTACTGTTAACTCCTCTTTACCTAGCAGGGCAAAGCAGGGTAGCCGTGACCCCTACTCTGGCCCCTCCCAACCTCCCCTCCACCCCCAGAATAGTTTATACTTCTCACCTCCGGACGTCACTCCTCAGCGCGCCATGCAAATAATCCCCCGCCGCCGCGTTCCGATTGGCCACGGCAAACTCATTTAATCCCAGTTCGGTGCGCGGTGTATGGCTGCTGGACTCCTCTCTCTGTGTGTCTCTCGCCAGCTCCTCCTCTCCTGATTCCTCCCGGGCAAGAGGAGGGAAACCACAGAGAACAAATTACTGTGCAACTTCTCTCTGGCTCTGGGGTTTTTTTTTCTCCCCCTCCTCTCTATTTTCCTCTCCTCACTCTCTCTCCCTCTTTTTTAGTTATCGTTTAATTACTTTTTTCGGTGGCTTTTCCTCTCTCTTCTGCTCTGTTCACCTGGGAGCAGCGGACGCAAGTCACACACAAGCTCTCTAGAAGTTAGCAAAGAACAACAACAACAAAATAGCTCTGTTAAGAATAAGGGAGAGGGAGAGAGAGAGGAGGGGTGTGCGTGTGTGTGCCGGAGAGAGAGAAGGACATTTCTGAGTGCTCTGCACACTCCTCCTCCTTGCAAAGTGAAGCAGCAAGTTTGCCTTGCACCTGTTTGAGCAGCTTGAATCCAGATCGCCAGCAAGCCCTGAAAGTGGTTTTCAAAGGAGAAAGTTTTTGCCTAAGGTGTTGCCGGTTGTGCGCTCTCTTTTTTTTTTTTTTTTTTTTGTCTTTTCTCGTCCCTTCCTTCTTGGCTCTCTATGTTTGATATTTTTATGCTTGGTGCCGGTGGAAAATAAAAAGCTACTTGAATGTACAGCATGATGATGGAAACGGACTTGCACTCCCCCGGCGGAGCCCAGGGCCCCACTAACCTAACGGGCCAGACCGGAGCGGGAGGCGGCGGAGGTGGCGGCGGCGGTGGGAACAAAGCGAACCAAGACCGGGTCAAGAGACCCATGAACGCCTTCATGGTGTGGTCCCGGGGCCAGCGCCGTAAGATGGCCCAGGAGAACCCCAAAATGCACAACTCGGAGATCAGCAAGCGCCTGGGGGCCGAGTGGAAAGTCATGTCCGAGGCCGAGAAAAGACCCTTCATCGACGAAGCAAAGCGGCTTCGGGCGCTGCACATGAAGGAGCATCCGGATTATAAATACCGGCCCCGCAGGAAGACCAAGACCCTGCTCAAGAAGGACAAGTACTCGCTGGCCGGGGGGCTGCTCAGCGCCGGCTCGGCAGGGGGAGGCCCCGCCGGGGTCGGGGTGGGCATGGGGGTCGGGATGAGCCCCGCCGGGGTCGGCCAGCGGCTGGAGAGTCCCGGCGGCACGGCCAGCGGGGGGTACGCGCACATGAACGGCTGGGCCAACGGCGCCTACCCGGGCTCGGTGGCGGCGGCGGCGGCGGCGGCCGCGATGATGCAGGAGGCGCAGCTCGCCTACGGACAGCACCCGGGCAGCGGCGGGCACCCGCACCACCCGCACCCGCACCACCCGCACCCGCACAACCCGCAGCCCATGCACCGCTACGACATGAGCGCGCTGCAGTACAGCCCCATCTCCAACTCGCAGGGCTACATGAGCGCCTCGCCCTCGGGCTACGGGGCCATCTCCTACGGCGCCCAGCCCCACCAGAACTCGGCTGCGGCGGCCGCGGCGGCCGCTGCCGCGGCGGCGGCTTCCTCCGGAGCTCTGGGCGCCTTGGGCTCGCTGGTCAAGTCGGAGCCCAGCGTGAGCCCGCCAGTCACCTCGCACTCACGGGCTCCGTGCCCCGGGGACCTGCGGGAGATGATCAGTATGTACTTACCGGCCGGAGAAGGAGGGGACCCGGCTGCGGCGCAGAGCCGGCTTCACTCCCTGCCCCAGCATTACCAGAGCGCCAGCACGGGGGTCAATGGCACGGTCCCCTTGACACATATCTGAACCGGGAGGGAAGGAGAGGGACAGAAACTTGCATTGAACCCGGCTGAACGGTACCTCTGTCTGCCTGGCCGCCGCCACCACTTCCCTCCCCAGCGCACACACCCCGCCGGCTCCCTTTTTGTACAGAAAATGTTTGGATGTTCTTGTAATAATAATAATAATAAATAATAAATAATAATTAATAATAAGAAAAAAGGTAACGATTGCTCTAATTACCTTTTTTAGGACTAGTTTTTGAAACTAGTTTTTGCGTTTTAGACTGAACTTCTGTGTTTTATTGAGACTTTTGTACAGTATTTATCATTCATCCATGAGGCATAGAGCGTTTTATTTGCTAAAGAGAAAAAAATCACAAAAAGACAAAAAAATAAGAATAATCACACAAAGATCTAGGCGATGCCAACTTTTATACCGCAGAAGCGTTACCCGCTTCTTCCTTGGATCGCTTCTTGTGTTGGCTTTTTATTGCCTAATTAAGACAAAGTTGATGGGGAAACAGTTCTCATTTATTACACATGTACTAAGACAAATCCAAAACCACACGTACAAGTTTTTGTAGATGTTATTGCGGGGGGTTTATTTGTTTGTTTATTTATAAAACTTTTTTTCCCGACTGCAACATTATTCTTGGTTTTGTAAAACTTTATTGTACCTTTATTTTTATTTTTTATTTTTTGTTTTGTTTGTTTTTGTATGATTTCTTGTAAATGCATTGTGAATTAATTTTTATTTTAGGCGTTACGAGGGAATTGTGTATATAGTTTACTAAAAAGCCTTTCTGCTAAAGAAAAATCCTAAGGATGCGTTCGTTGAATACTGAGTTAAATAAATTTCAAAGTGGAAAAAGTCACCTGTTTTTTTTTTTCAATAAACCCGAAAGGTACTAATTTTATACGCATGGTATGCCTTAAAATATAATCGGTAAACCTAGAAATTGAAAAGGAATTTAAAAAATATGATCAGAAAATAACAGAAAACAAATCCCGTATTGTGTTTAGATTTCTCACCATCTATATAAAACTGAAGGGATGAAAGTAACAAAAGTGGTGTAGCTTTTTTTTAAAGTTTATTTTAATAGCTGTTAAGTATTGTTAAGAAGGCGACCTATTAAAATACTTTCCATAGTACTCGTGGTTCATTTTGTTTATTTTATTTGTGGAACTGATTGTCCAAACCTGGAGTGACTTCATGGCTAGGAAACTTTTCCACCTTGAACTAGGTTAGGGGCTCTTATCAGGTCTGGACGGTCTGCCTTCCCTTTCCCTCAGATTTCAGACTGGGGATCCCAGCAGCGATGGGGAATTGGAAACCTTGTCCCGGAGGGATGCAAAGGCTCCAGCGTCTGCACAAGTTCCTCTCTAATCACCACAACAATTGCAAGAGAAACTGATTGGGTTTGAGTGTAATGAAAACAATCTCTGTACCAAAAATATTAAAAGAAGTCCTGGCCCTCCCAACCCCCCCGAGGGGGCTGCAAACAACGCTGGACTTCACACACACGCACACATGCACACACACACACACACACAAATCCTGTGTAACTGGAATGGAAGTTCTTAACAACTGGTGTGAAAAGCTGTCAAGCAAAAATGATGTATTTGTTCCTAACAGGATCCTGATGTTTTTTAATGCTTTGAAAAATTATTATATTTTTTTCTACGTATTTATCGGTACCTTGCGATATTCTGGAATTAAAAGTTTGCTGTAAACTTCATTTAATAGTAATGACAGCACTCAGTATTGCATTTAAAAATCATATTGTAGCAAATAAATTTTGAAATTAGTCGTAACATATTTAAACAAAAAAGAACAAGAAATATTTTAACGTCCAGAGTGGAAACTTCGTTACAGCAGGCTTTAGAGCATCTTTTTATTGGTGGTGAATAAGTAATTTATCCATCCAAAAATGGGGCAATGTTAGTTGGTTAATAAGGAGCGGGTTCGGTCCGTATTAGAGATTGCACTTTAACTATAATGCTAACATGACAATTGACATATGTAACTCTTTGGAGTCATTTTGATAATTTTGTTTAAACCACTCATTCGTTAAAGTGATTGCGAAATTTTACTGAAAGATGTCTATTGATTTCTAACAAGGTAATAAAAATCCTTTTTGTAACTATTTGGATCCTTTATTAAACCGTTGTGTGTGCAGGTTTAGATTTTCAGCAGAGTAGGTTTGTGAAATGTTCAGTGTACAAACACCGCACACACAAACCAGTACCGTATGGGAAAGCTCTGTAGTTGTGCTCCTTCTAGCCAAGCATGATCCTACATCTTTCTAATTTAAAATAATCACATCTGTACTTTTAAATATGCAGAATAAATTGAGTACCTGTTGAACTATTTCTTAATACGACACACACATACACACACATATTTCTCGCCTCGTGGCGCAATATGAGTGTATATGTACACGTGTGTGTTTATAGGGGTGTATATATGTTTAAAATGTTTGGTGCACCCTTGATACCTGCCCTTTCTCTAAGAGTTACAGAGTAACTGAAGTTCCGATTTATTAGGGGGGAAAGAAAATAAGCCACTAAATTTGCATAAACAAAATATAATTTGGAAATGCTGTTGTATGCACTTTTCTACATACTAAAATTATGTAATAATCCTTTTTGGGAAAATAAACAATTGAACAGTTCCAAACTAAATATAGAACGATTTCCATCCACTCTTGGTGAGATTTTTCTTTTCTTTCTTCCTTTTCTGCCCCCTCACTCTTCCTTCCCCTCCCCCATTTAGCATTAGCCCTATAAATAATAGAAATATCTGCACTTTTAATTTATCGGGATTAAAAAGAACAAACCCGAATACAGTTAAATAAATTTCGAATATTCTGAGCATTCCTTTCAAGGGAATAAAATCCTCTCCATGAATGTCAAAGAGAGAATTACATGATTATGTAATGTATTATCTGCTCGTGGTTTATTGGTTTTGCTCCTTTGATTTTTTTTTTTAAATCGTGTGTGGCTATAGACAGCATCTACAAGCAATATTAAAACAACTTTGTTAGGCGGAAAAATAGGGTTAGGTATGGTAAAATAGTTCATTCTTCGGGCTCTTTTCTTTGCAAGTTATATATAAATGAATAATTTAATATGCAGAACTAAAGATAGGTTTAAACGATTTATGGATTAAGTACTTTACATCAAAAATGTATGAAATGTTCATCCTATAACATGATTGACAGAGCTATTAAAATCACCTATATGGAGGAATTAAAAACTACGCATTTCGTTTTCAGTAAAGGAGGAAATTCCAGGCACTAAAAAGAAGGGGGCGGAGAGGAGAATATAGTTTGTACTGAGCTCTGTTATATGGAGCTTGGGGGGGTTGGATTCAGGGCTTCCCCCCCAGGGGTAGAGATGCAGCTCTGCCCCCCACCCCTGGACACTGCTGCCCCTCTCTTGGCTCCTGGCCTAGCTCCCGCCCTCATCTAGACCTCTTAGGAGAGAGGGACCAGCAGGATCGGAGGCAGAATTTGCTAAGGCTGGGGGGCGGCGGTCGATTCTTTCTAAACTTCAAACGAGAAGGCAAACTTGGCCTTGACTCGCAGCTCTTTTCCCAACGGTTGGAGCGGGGGGGACTCGGAAGCCCGGCTAGCTGGGGTGAGGGCTCTGCTGGGCTCTGGGGATTAGGGTTTCCCGCAAACTCCACTCCCCCCTGGGGGGGAGGGCACTGTGCAGGAGCCCGAGGGCTGGTAAAAGTGGGGGAGGGACATTGGCGACTGAATACGCTGAGCTCTTGGGGGAGATATCAGGCTGCATGAAGTGGTCCGTTCAAATACTCTCTTTGGAAAGGGGGTGGGTCTCCAGAATCTACCCGCAAAGCTGCGGACACCCAGAGCAAAGCCCCTCGATCGCCACGCCGGGAGAGGAAACCCGAGAGATGAGCCAGGCGGCTGGGCGCGGACCCTCCCTCCCAGCTGTGCTACCTCCTCCAGGCAACATGAGCCCTGGGGGGGGGGGGGGGGGGGCACTGAGCGCTTGGCCGCGCTATAACGTTTTCTTCTTATTCAGAAAGTAGACCCCTCCCCGGAAACCCCCAGCTGATCCGGGTGGGCGGCGGGACACAATAAACTGGGACTGCACCACCACCACCGGCAGCTGCTTCTGTGCTTTCCCTTCACCCTGCTTTGCGGCGTGATTTGCTGGGGGAAATGAGGTGGCCGCTCCTGTTCCTGCCCTATCCCATCCCCGTCCACCCTGCGCCCCGATCCCTCTGCCGACCCCCGCCCACTCCCCTGCCCTCTGCTCCCCCTGTTCTGTTCCATTCCCCCCTTCCACTCCCTCTCCCCCCCAGACTTTTTCCTTCCCTTCCTTCTCCCCTAGCCCCCGCTCATCTCCCCCAGTCCTTTAGAGCTGCCCCCTTCCTTTCTCCTCTCCTCCCCATGCCTTTGCTTTCCCTCTCCTTCCCCTTCCCCTCCCCCTGCCCCCCTCCCAGCCCCACCCCAGAGCCACATGGCAGAGTGGTGGGCGGGGGGCGGCTCTCGCAATACCCTCTGGTTGTGCGTGTACTCGGGGCAGGTGCTCGTGGGCAAGGAGCCCCCTCCAGGCGAGGCCCAAGAAGGAGGGTGCCGGGGAGGGGGAGGGATCGCCTCGGCCTTCAGCGCAGCAAACCAAGGCGCCACAAGTGGCTGCGGCTCAGCGCTGCGGCGGCGCGGGCCGCTCCGGCCGGGTGGCAGCAGAAGGGCTGCGGCGGCTGAATGACGCAAGGGGCCGGGGGGAGGGGGGCTGTTTGGAGAGCGCGGGATTAGCGAGGAGGAGAGAGCCCTGACCTCGGGATCAGCGGCCAGTCAAACCCATTTACACTCACCCAGCGGAACACTGACGGCTCCCGCTGCAGCAAGCGGCCGGCCGGGCAACAGGTGAAACCAGCGTCCCCTCGCTGCGCCGGCGTGGGGGCGGGGGTCTCGGGGGAGCGGGAGGGTGGGAAGAGCCAGCGCCGCGGAGGGAGGGAGGGGACAGGAGGCCGCTGGGCCCGGGGAGGGTGGGACGCTGCCGATCGCAGGAGGGAGGAGGCTGGCCCGGTGTGGGGAGGGGCACAGGCCAAAGCCGACGGGCAGAGGCACTCCGGGAGTGAGCCATGCGCTGCCTCTTCCCGTGATGTCGTATTTGGCCCCAGCTTTTCCTCCCCTTTCCCCGCAGGGCAGCAGATGAAAAGGAATCTATGTTCCCACCCAGCGGAGCGTCCGGAGTGCGGCTCAGCCACCAGGGAAAGGCCAGGGCCGGCATGGGCCAGGGCGCAGCTCCCGTGGCCAGACAGCGCCACGCTGTGTTTCACGTGGGGATCTGCCACCTCCTAGGTCGGGCAAAAGGGCTCCGAAGGAGACCAAAACTCACTCCGTCCATTCAGTGCCCACCCACCTGGACTCCTCCCCAGTTCAGAGCCGCACGTGCTCCTGGAGGGGGTTTGAAGAAGTGCCAAGGTGCACGTACAAAAATGCCCCTGCACTCGCGTGAGTGTGTTTGCGCGCGTGCAATTGGCATTTCCACGCGCTGAATAAGGCGGCGTCTGCACGCGAAATGACCGCGCGCCCCACCGCCATTGCCCAGCTGGCACGTGCAGTTCTGCAGCTGAGGTGACTCAGACGCCGCTGAGACCTCCACTGTGCCCGCCGCAGTATTTCTCACGGACTTCTCATTCGGCTTCCAGAATTGAGATAGCCCCAACAAAGACGTACAATGAGCAGGAGACAACCTTGAGGAGCAAGCACAGCCTGGGCAAAACAGGAACTAACGCCGATGAATCCAACCATCATTGGAAAGAGTCTCTTAAGAATGTCCCGTTCCACTTACAGTGAAACTACACTTATCTTAAGGGTTGGCACCATGTATTGAGAGGGGATCCCCTTGCATGGCCCTTTAATCAAACAGAACTGGTGCCCACTCACTCTGATTTACGTTCTTTACCACCTCCTGGGCTTTATAGGAAGGAGAGACCCAGATCAGCCCTGGAAAAGTGCAACTCCAGTGGGGAAGAAGGAAGGCGGTCACAGCTGGTGGTCACAGGGGTATATGGTGGTCCGTGGTTGAACTGCACCCCGAGGGGACCAGAAGAATGTACGTCCCACATCAAGGGAGCCCCGCATAACCCAGAGAACAAGAGTGAAATGAGCTCTGAACAAAGGGAAAAGGGAAAACGAATCTCACAGGAGGAATAGGAGTAAGCGGTCTCACAGGGCTTGGATGAGGGCGGGTACGGGGGACCCAAAGTCCAGGGAAATGCAGCCCTTGCAGGGCCTGAATAAGAAAACGGAACCTGAACAACTCGATTTCTTGCAGTTCTTGTGGGGAGAAAGGGGTCTCTACAGGCCAAAGGAAATTTCCGGTGACATGGAAAGGGAGTTCTCACCAGGTGGAATGGAGACATTACAGAGATAGGGGGCTAGATCCTTTACTTGTTACATTGTCAGAGCTCCATTGAAATCAATGGAACTATTACAGTTTACACCAGCTGAAGATCTGTCTCAGGGATCCCGTGCAGATCAAAGGAAAGTAGCTCCAGGAAGACAAGAGAAAGGAGCTCTGCAGAGAGGTAAATATTTAACCACCTCCAAGCAGACGGGTTTGATCCTAGCTTACGTCATCATCGCTAGGAAAACAACAAGGAGTCTGGTGGCACCTTAAAGACTAACAGATTTATTTGGGCATAAGCTTTTGTGGGTAAAAATCTCACTTCTTCAGATGCATAGAGTGAAAGTTACAGATGCAGGCATTACATATTGACACATGGAGAGCAGGGAGTTACTTCGCAAGTGGAGAACCAGTGTTGACAGGGCCAATTCAATCAGGGTGGATGTAGTCCACTCCCAATAATAGATGAGGAGGTGTTAATTCCAGGAGAGGAAAAGCTGCTTCTGTAATGAGCCAGCCACTCCCAGTCCCTATTCAAACCCAGATTAATGGTGTTAAATTTGCAAATGAATTTTAGTTCTGCTGTTTCTCTTTGAAGTCTGTTTCTGAAGTTTTTTTGTTCAATGATAGTGACTTTTAAATCTGTAATAGAATGACCAGGGAGATTGAAGTGTTCACTTACTGGCTTTTGTATGTTACTATTCCTGATGTCCGATTTGTGTCCATTTATTCTTTTGCGGAGGGACTGTCCGGTTTGGCCAATGTACATGGCAGAGGGGCATTGCTGGCACATGATGGCATATATAACATTAGTGGATGTGCAGGTGAATGAGCCCTTGATGGTGTGGCTGATGTGGTTGGGTCCTCTGATGGTGTCGCCAGAGTAGATATGGGGACAGAGTAGGCAACGAGGTTTGCTACAGGGATTGGTTCCTGGGTTGGTGTTTCTGTGGTGTGGTGTGTAGTTGCTGGTGAGTATTTGCTTCAGGTTGGGGGGTTGTCTGTAAGCGAGGACTGGCCTGCCTCCCAAGGTCTGTGAGAGTGAGGGATCATTTTCCAGGATAGGTTGTAGATCGTGGATAATGCGCTGGAGAGGTTTTAGCTGGGGGCTGTATGTGATGGTCAGTGTTGTTCTGTTATTGTCCTTGTTGGGCCTGTCCTGTAGTAGGTGATTTCTGGGTACCCGTCTTGCTCTGTCAATCTGTTTCCTCACTTCCCCAGGTGGGTATTGTAGTTTTAAGAATGCTTGATAAAGATCTTGTAGGTGTTTGTCTCTGTCTGAGGGGTTATAAGCAAATTCGGTTGTATCTTAGGGCTTGGCGGTAGACAATGGATCATGTGATGTGTCTTGGATGGAAGCTGGAGGCATGTAGGTACGTATAGCGGTCAGTAGGTTTCCGGTATAGGTGGTGTTTATGTGACCATCACTTATTTGCACTGTAGTGTCCAGGAAGTGGATCTCTTGTGTGGACTGGTCCAGGCTGAGGTTGATGGTGGGGTGGAAATTGTTGAAGTCCAGGTGGAATTCTTTAAGGGCCTCCTTTCCGTGGGTCCATATGATGAAGATGTCATCAATGTAGCGCAAGTAGAGGAGGGGCACTAGGGGACAAGAGCTGAGGAAGCGTTGTTCTAAGTCAGCCATAAAAATGTTGGCATACTGTGGGGCCATGCGGGTACCCATAGCAGTGCCACTGACTTGAAGGTATAAATTGTCCCCAAATCTGAAGTGGTTGTGGGTGAGGACAAAGTCACAAAGCTCAGCCACCAGGCGTGCTGTGGCCTCATCAGGGATACTGTTCCTGACAGCTTGTAGTCCATCCTCATGTGGAATATTGGTGTAAAGTGCTTCTACATCCATGGTGGCCAGGATGGTGTTTTCAGGAAGAACACCAATGCATTGTAGTTTCCTCAGGAAGTCAGTGGTGTCTCGAAGATTAAGACAGCAAAAGAAGGGAACCTGAAATACGGAGCTGAAGTCATTTTATTCCCCAAAACATTAAAGAGGAGAAGGTTTTTTAGCGTGGGAATAATTTTATTGCCCAGAAAGACAAGGCCCGCAGTGGTAATTGTTTTATAGCAGGAGACTTCAAACTTCAGACTTGGTAAGGGAAACTGACTGCTCCAAAGAATATAATGAAATATTTGTCTATGCGGGAAAATATGCAACGGAAGCTAACTAACAGAAGTTTTGAGGCCCACGTCATGACAAAAAATGTTGCTGGTTTTGTGGTCATTGGAAACTATTTTGCAGCTTTGCGGTTGGATCAGGAAAACGCTGGTGAACTAAGGATGATGGGTATGTATGGTGGGGATCATGCTAACATTGGGCAAACTGGCCTGCGTTTGCCTGAGGCCTAATGCAGTACTTGGACTCAAATTGCCTCCAACACACTCATGGAAGGAAGAGCGGGAAACAAAGTCTGATCGCTGATGTAACACTTCCCGGAGTTTGCGAGCAGCAAGAGGGGGACGTTGAAACTACATGTCTTAGACGGTGGCTAGAACATCAAAACTTTGGGAACTGGTGGCATCTATGCTTCAAGTCTGAGACAGTTTGGGATGCCATCTGAGCAGTTTCTTAAGGCATTTCTCTGCACCGTATATTCTGTGAAGGAAGGGACCCTCAGTAGGAGGCACATTTCAAACGAAGTCGTTGAACTCTCCTGACGACGCATGTAATTATGTTGGTTGATTAATATGATTCATTCTAGTTAACACGTCCAGTTCCTACTGTTCCCGCTTTCAGTATGGGTATCTCCCATTCATTTGGAAAACAAGGGGTCAAGGATTCCCACGTAAGGAAGTCTCCTTTAGCGACCTGGAAAAGAGACTCACTGAAAATGAAGAGAAAGAGGGAAATATCTTAGATAGTCCAAGATGTACAATTGATAGAGGGAGAACATAACTCTGGAGAACGGGAAGAAGTGCAACTTCGACCAGACAGAAGGGGTCCTGCAGCATGCAGGGAAGTGTGCCTCCCTCTGGAGGAAAAGACTATGCGTGGGCTGAAGAAATAGAGCAGACACCATCACGAGGAAACCTAGACTGGCTAATTTACCAAAGGGTGGGGGGAAATATGGAAACCTTTGTTTTCTGGGCCACATTATATTGCACACATTTCACAAATATTCAGCTCTTTTTTGAAGGCGGAACGCATACAGAGGAATGACATAGAAAGACTATTTTGCAAGAACTTTTTTTCATTGGTTCGATCTTAGTTAGGTTTGCAAAATTTAATGGGAGACTTCAAGTTGAGAGTTTGCAAACTGTCTTATCGTAAAAGAGACAACGGGTCCTGGGAAGAAAGGCGTAATTTTTCAATCTCGATCAAACATACTGTGCTAATTGGAAAAAGGCCAGGCTCTGGGACACTCCAAATCACATTAGGGGTAAATACTCTCTCTTTCTCTCTCTCTCTCTCTCTCTCACACACACACACACACACACACACACAGAGAGAGAGAGAGAGAGAGAGAGAGACTATTTCTCCCCTTTAGAAAAAACTTGAGTAATCAATTATCAATGATCTGGTTGGCTAAACATATTGAAGTGCTTCCTAACTTTACCTATACCTAAGAGCAGACAGAGAGGTTTGTTTGGAGAGTCTACCATTGAGTCACTTCATGGCGCTCAGTCAAAGGGTACGTAGTGCAGGGTAGTTGGAATTCTTTCCAAATATTAGAATTGGAATTTAGAAAATGAACAGGAAAAATAAAACTCCCATGCAATGAATTTACTTAGACCTTTAAAGGGGAGATTGAGAGAGAGAGAGAGAGAGAGGATCAACACTAGGTCAAGGAGCATCCTTGCAGAACGAAAAGTTTTCCAGCTAGGAAAGCTAGGGGATGAGTGTATATTATAGCTAGGCTACCACTCCTCAGCGAGATGCAGATCCCAGACGTAGTGAGGGTGTTTAGCTAGAGATAGGTAAACAGCCAAAATAATTCACAGAAAAAAGTATAAACAAACAACAAACAATAGTGTGTCACAAAATATCATTAGATGAAGAGGAAGGCCTATAAGCATGCAATGCATTCTCAAACTGGGTACTTGGTAATCCACAATCTGGCATCAAATAACTAGTTTAGCATCTAGCAATATAAGAATAGGAAAGGCGAAGAAACATAAGCACGCAAATTACATTTTTCGAAACATTCTTGTGCTGAGCATCCAGTTAATGTGCTAACTTTGGATAGCTGGAAACCATGGCTAAGAAAGATGCCATTAACATTTAAACTAAAAGCTCCTTTTAATACAGCAACGCATAGGTCATAATCTAAATAAAGCCTCTTTATTTGTTTTCCTTTCAATCCGCAGCTGCAGGAGTAAGCCACACATGATTTTCACGAATATAACATTCTAGGAGCTGTAAAGTGAGCCTAACTAGATAAGTGGTCCAATGTCAAGATGATAAACATGTCAAAAGATCCAAATACTTAAGATATGAATACCATGTATTTCTTGACAAAAAAAGAGGGATAAATTCATAGACAAATTTACTGACGTTGGTTTTATACTGTTGTAAAAGAGACATTGCAAACATTTGAAGAAGACGCAGGAAATACCCATAAAAAGGTCTCTTGCTATTTGGCAAAATTGTTGGGCAATAGCTGGATTGGTACTTTTCATTACATTTAAACACAAACGCCATGCATTTAAAGGAAAACTTCAGTGTAAATTCACCAGATCGTTACTCCTTTAATTACTAACGTGCTGTAGCATGTTCTTGTTCTGTACATCTCTGTGTGTTTATAATTGAAAGTAGCAAATGTTATTTAAGAACTCTCTTCAACTTTTCTATTGTACCTCTGAATGGAAGCTGCCATTTTCCTGCTAACAGACACGAAATAAAAGAGGATAGGGGGAAAAACTTGTTCTGCACTGAGATAATTGGGTACAACACTGGGTTTGGATTACCACGTTTAGATAAATTTCAGTGCAGTGTAACCTCCCCTAGCTGTACCTGTTATCTGAAACTCCCTGTTTAAAATCGGGTCATGTCCCTAGTGTCGATTATTTACGTTGAAAATGAGGTTGATTAGCCAAACCTTGGTTGTCAAAAGCTATTTAATGTCTCCAGTTACATTAATATAGAGTTGAGAATGAAAGAGAGAGAGAGAGAGAGAGAGAGAGAGAGAGGTAAGTTTAGCTTTGTTTTAACTTAACTTGTATTTGTGTCCTTAGGAATGTCAAGGAATTTCACATGAAAGCATGAACTGGCCCCATCCATCTCTGCAGGGCGCCTTCCATCCCTGCGAAAGACCTCTGTCCCATCACCCTCCCTCTTCAGCTCAGCATGTCAGACTCCACCACTCCTCAGAGACCAGGTGGAATCTTAGTGCTCTTGGCTGGTGATATCTGGAACAGAGGTCGGACTGCAGAGGGTAGAATTCTGAGTTGAGAGTAGGTGAGGTTTAGTGTCGAGGTTCCACTCCAAAGTGAGAGGGAGGATGATGTGGGCCAGCGGTCTAGCCTGGTCCGACAGTACCAGACTGGAGAAAGGTAGTGGGAGTGCACAGATTGAAAGCCTGCTTTCTTTCAGAGAGAGGCACAGTTTATCTGACTTCGTCTGAAATTCCTGGCCCTGGCTGTAATTAAGCTCAAATCCGCATTCTAAATCCAGCACTTTTCCTGTTATCTTCTATATAGAATGAGTTTCTTCCTTCCCTGATTTCCTATTGACTGGCAACAAAATGGCAACTCCCAGGAACTAAGTTTTTACCTGTTTTTTTAAAATAACGATAACAATATTTCCTGCTGCTTTTGAGTGAAGTCAGTGAATGCTGGAATTTAGACAGAGCACTGGAGTTCTCCTTTTAAAGAAAACCTGCTAACGTGAGACTTGTGACTAGGATACATTTTTCCTGTGCATAGAACACAAAATAGAAACGTTAATTTAAATGGACACTTGAAAACGAAACAAACACATTCGCAATAAAAGGCCAAGGGAAAACTCTCCTGTTAAATGAATAGCTCCATTAGGTCAATACCTTTCCTTGTATCGAATCAAAGATACTTCAAATTATAACAGCATTCTCCTTAATGTTACATCTTAAATATATACATTTCGTATGCGTTTTACAGAATATTGCTGTTTTATCAACACAAGAACAATAACACAGGAGGTGCAGGAAGGAATACTGCTGCAAGATTTGCTACTTGGGTAATTTCTTCAAGGACAATTTCTTTCCAAATAGTGCCTAAGGAGACACAAAATCAGAATTTAGTGTATGTTAGCATAATCTTGTAAACTTCAAAATAAACACAATCCCATAAATACTATTCTCAAATCGTCCAAGCATTCTGGAAACTTTACAATACAATTATTGCAAAGTACTAAGATCACTACCACTGACCCTTCAACCATACTGCACAAATATTGCCAAATTGAATTCCCCTATTATTTCTCGGAGCCAGCAGACTGCGGGGGCGGCGACGGGGGGGGGACGACGGGAAGAAGAGCTCTTTTTTTTAAAGTGAAAGACATTTCAGAAGTCTCTAGGAAAACGGTCTAAAGCTAGATAGATTAGTATTGTCTCTTGTTCAACCTACATGTCTCCTGCAGGTTATTTTTTCTCTAGTACAAATGTAATTTAATAGCCGAGGTTGATATTGTTTCACTTTCAGCTATCTGCTCTATACTCTGGTCTCATTCTACACTAGATGATTACCTTACTATCCTATATGCACAATTTAAAGGGAATTACCTATTACTTCAATTATTTGTTTCTTATCAACTGATGTTACACTACAAGGATTTGCATTGAAAGGACACAAAGAAGGAGCAAGTCATGGCACATTGCCAAATAAAAGAGTAATGTTCTGGTGAATTTAGACTAAATAATTTACTGCTGTATAAAAGTGGAAAAGTGGAAGGTGAACCCTTTGACCAATAAATCTCTTCTGCATGTGAAACCCTTATCTTGTCCCCTCCAATATATTCCACACTAGGAAGCCATCATCATTGGCTCTGGTTTGTTATTTGTAAACCTTGATCTTCTGCACTCGGTGTCCTAAATATGGATAATTAGCATCAGTTTATCACGCCTCTGCATATTTTCTCTTCTCTCCAAACATGCATGCTTCTATTGGCTGCCATTCTGTCACAGAAGATTATGGAGACAGATTGCAGAGAATGAATGTGCTAAACGAGATTAGGAAGGAATAGAAATAGCAACTTGGCCAATAAATTCCTCGTGAGAGCCTTATCATACAATTACACGTTGACTTGTTTCACACTCTCCCAGCCTCTTAATCCAACGCCCCCACCAAGAATAAAATTTCACTAATTTCTGAATTACTGCATAGCCTCATGACTTGTCACCGAGAATGGCTGGAAGAAGCAACACGGTTGAAAATAGCACATCAAACTTCCAAAAGGAAAAGAAACGTCCAAGGCAGAAATAGCTGGAGGTTTAAACCATTTGTAGGCATATTTAAAAGTGTTCGAGCCTCCACCGTTTCCCGTGGCAAGACTTCACCACGAAACACTGGCGCCTTTGCTTTTACCTCCAAACTTTTGTTTTAAAAAAGATACCGAACTGATGCTGCTAAATTGTTTAAAATTAGCGTTTGCTGCGCTGAAATATTACTGCTAAACACTGTACAGAGGTGCCAGACAGCTATTGCAAAAATACTTACTTCCCTTACTGGTTTCTTCAACGTCCCTGAAATTAATGTCGTCAATTAGGAATAGGTTAAGGGTACGGTAACACTGTTGGGACAATATACCTGTGCAGTTACAAGGAGTAGTTGTCCATTGAGATCTTTGGGAATAGTTACAACCAGTGAAATGGATGAGATCTTTTCAGTGTGCATGTTATAAACCATGACTTATGTTATTTAATATTAAAAATAAAATCAACCCACCTATGAAGGTAGGGACACTGAAAAAAAATCTCAAATTTTTAAGACACTAAAGAAGTATTATTCACTCCAGCCCAGAACATGTATACGTCTTGCATAGCGATGCTACTGTTTGTGGTACTGTTGTTTTAGTTATTTTGGATACATGGAAGGAGAGAACAAACCAAAAAAATCAGAAGTCCCGTAGAGACGCACCCAACTCAATGGAACTAAATTAAATTCAATTAGATTGTGTCCTACAACTTGTTTAATAGTTTTAGCAGATTTAAGATTTTGGCAACTTTCTCTTATTGTAAAATGACTGCTTTAAGGAGACCTTAGCTGTATGAATGGAGTTATTTTTCAACCTAAAAGCGAGTCGATAGCTGCCTACACATAAGCCAGACCTTCAAAGCATGAGTTAAACTATGAAAAAGTAGTGCCAAGTGCTTTCAAGTTGACTAGCACCATTTATGCTGCACGCTATCCCTATGTCACGAGATGCTGAATAAGTTTAATGCAGCAAGAAGTTATATTTTAATTACTTAGCAATAACAAGTGTAGAGTGGCTTCCAATCAATAATGAAGAAAAGAAAATACAGCTATTTGGGAACTTTTCTTAAAACATCTAATGCCGGTGAAAAAGAATAAAATACTCTATACAATATATTGTATCATAAAACTCTACCGAAAATAAATGATACTGGAATGAAAGTTGCCACCTTTGGAATTTTGGGTAACATGGCATCCTGAACTGCAAACCAGAGCGTGCATACCTGTTGGTCAGGCCCCTTACATCAGTGGGAACTGGAGGGAGGTACCATCTTACCCTTGGGGATAGTATCTGTAGATACTTTGCTATAAGTGAACAATAAATTAAATCATTTAAAAACCTTTCCTACAACTATATATCTAGAACCAGGACAATGGGCATGTATGGAAAAGCCTGTCGCAACGTCCCTGGGCCCCTAACACGTCGAATCAAAGAGGATTTTTTTTAGATGAGTCTTACACATTGTACAGCTTTTTAGTGGTTTGTTTGCAGTTCAGCTTTCTCTTACTTTCCCACTGATCCTTGCCCAGGCTTCCTTCCCCACATTGCAGCATGTCCACGTGCAAAATTGTCTACAGCTGAGGGTCACCTTCCTCCATAGCCTTAAAACCATAATGTTGCTGAAAATATTGAGACGATAAGCCTGACCTGGGGAGGGGTGATACTAAGTGAGGAAGCCCCGATACCTGTGTGTTACAACAGCAGTCTTTGCAATCTGCCATCACATAAAGTGATATTAACAACGTTCTTTCCCCCCCCCCACCCACTCTTTTTTTTTTTTTTTTTGTATATCCCCTGAATTGGTTAGTTACATCAGGGAGAGGCGTTTGCCATTAATCTGGGAACAAACTGCTAACCTCGGTGACTGGTATTTTAGCTTTTCTTTTCTCACTTTTCTTAGTGTGGGGAAAGCAGTAAAGCTTGTGTGGACTGATTGTGAGGGGCTCTGCTGGAATTTGGCAGCCCAAAGGCTTGGAGAGCAGCCCCATGCTGACTCCTATTCAGCGGGCCAGTTTTCCGCGAGCTTTGGAAGTTTCACTCAGCCGTGCACTCAATGGCTTCACAAAGCTGATTACAAGCTTCAGCGCATTCCTGAAGGAGCCAAAAGCGACGCAGGTGCAAACGAGCCGAGGGAGCCCCTTATCCCGGTGACAGAATGGGACAAGCTGGGAAAGGCTTGGACCACACAAATCCAAGGCTCACCAGGCAGCAGCAAGCCTGCCTTGGGAACCGGGGGTCATTATCCGCTCCATTCAGCGGGGACCCAGAAGCAGCAGCACGTACCAGCACTGGGGACAGCTCCCCAGTCCCTCTGTCTCAGGAGACAGTAGCAGCTCTTCACCTGACACCTCCTCCCAGTTTATTCCAACCGCCTTTCCTTTAAACTAGCGCATAGCTGCTACCTTGGGTCTATTCCTCAGCCTCCTTCCGTCTCCCTATTGTAACTCAACGTACAATAGCTTTTAGCCTCACAGTATGAAATATCTATGCTTGTTTTTCTTTAACCCAACACACATGAAATCTCCCTCCCTTCCCCCTCCCCCCCCTGCTTCCTTATATAAAATATTGCTCAAGGATCTAACTTGAAATCCAGCATGGAAAATGAACTGATCCTAAATGGCAGCCTCTTGATTGAAGCTCCTTAACACCACATTTTAAAGTGTGTCTTTTAATGGGGCATTTCAGGGAGAAATAAGCAGATCCTGCATCGGTCTCCCCAGCCCTCTAGGTAAATCCAAGTCCCATATAACCTTACTGCAACTGTCAATATCTAGTCATTGTTTTCCTATACAATGAAAGCAGCCCCCAGTCCCTGGCCTGCCTCCTTCCCGAGTGAGTGTGGGGGTGGGACGGAGTCGAGGAGAGGGCTCTTTCTTGGCTAAAATGAGGCGTTGTTGGATTTTATTTGGGGTTACTCGGAGACGCGCCCTCTCCCCCGTTTCTGATTCCCCTTGCTTTTCCCTCAGCCAGGCGAAGAAGCCGCAGTTTACTTTGCGGTGAAATTAATTACGGCCTTTCCCCGCTATCAATTACTGAGAAATCAGCCTTTCCTGTAGAGAGGAGGAATAATCAAGGGGCTTTCAGTCTGGGGAACCTCGGACTCGAGCGCGCACAATGCAGCAGGGGAATTGCAGGACTGCTGGTCACTAGTTTCATATGCAAATAGGACCAGCCTCCAAGTTACTAGGGTGATTTCATTTTTTTTAAAGGACTGTATTATTGTGTTGATTTTTAACAAGCCCCCCTCCACATGCCCTCCCTTTTCTTACAGCGAGGGGCTCCTTGTTGCTACCTCTTCCTTGGGGCGCATTTCCTCCTGGTTTAGAGGCTGTCCCACCTCCATGTTAATTTCGCCCCATGGAAATGAAGGCAGACTGGCGGGTCGCTAATATTAAAGCGATCTCCCAGTCCCTGGGCTCTCTCGCCCTTGCAGTGGCCATGCCCCTGCATGATCGTGGTGTGCTCCTGGCATGGCAGACGCATGAAATCTCTCCCTCCCCTCAGCCCAGGCCCTCCCCCTCCCGCTGAAACCCCCAAGTTCTCGATGTCTTTCCTGTTTGCAGACCGTTGGGGAGGCAGGCAGCGGTGCATTTGCTTGTGTGGAGCACACCGCCTGCAAGCGGTTGCCTTGGCAGAAAGGTGCAGCTTTCTGATGTTCTTTTGTCTGATAACTAATTCAAGTTAATGCGATCTTTATGTAAAGCTAACAGCGGATAATTGTCTATTTTCTCGCCAACAATCTCCATCACAATCACTTATCTGGAAACCTGCGGTTGTATTAATCGCTATATTCCCCGAGATAAGCGTCTCTCGAATTATCAGTAAACACTAGAGGGAAATTAAACAAACTCCAGAGCCACTTAAGTTTCCTCTGCAGCTTTAACCCCATCCATTGCGGGGGGGGGGGGTAAACAGAAAATCTGGGACCTAAATACAGAGCTAGGTCGCAGTAGATGAGAGGTAGGGGTACAGGGGAGATGGGCCTGATTTTGTTTGTTTGTTTTAGGTGACTTTTGTGTTTGAGAAATACAGCAGCATCCTCTGTTTAGTGTCTGGGGCTCTGCCTTTGGTAGCATGTGGGACTTTACAGGGAATTCTTGTAAATCACGTAATTAAGTGTATTAGAAGCTTCGGGGGGGGGGAGAAGCTAGGAGATAATGCATCGAGAGATTAAGAAAAGTTGTATGGCGTTAGTTGGGTTATACCAGGGAGGAAGGAGTCCCTCCTTCTGAAAAATTCCATATTAGCAAATTTTTGGCAATATTTATACTAGAGAGTTATTTAAACCCCAGGAGAAAAAGAGCGAGAGAGTGAAACTACGGTGGGAATATGTTTTACTGCTTAGATCCCATCAGTTCTGTTAGGTGTAAAGAAATTATAGCAAATTGTTCTGGAAACCCCTCAAGGGAAAACATACTCGTATGGCAAAGATTTTGTCTTTTTGAGATGAAGTCAAAACAGCAGTGTCGAAAGAAATTTATTTTAGGGGTAGGAGTGTGTGTGTGTGTGTGTGTGTGTGTGTGTGTGAAAAGCCTGGGACAGTACAGAGTTTTCAACTTTTGAGGAGGGGAATGCGGTTTAATCCATCCTCTCCTCAATCATGACCCTCGCAGATAACCGCTTTCTATCTGCCAACTCAGAACACAGCCCCTTCATTTTTCTGGAAAATAGCGGATTTCAGAGTGAAGCTGCGCGCTGCTTATTAATAATCACCATCACACTTAGCATCTGTACAGGGGCTTTACATGTTCATAGCGCTTTAAAAACACTAATTAATTAATCTTGCCATTTGGTTATAGAGCAGGCAACAAAGAACTGTAAAACACGACTTTGTCCTGTGGTTAAATTTATTTATAAGCAAACTTTTACATATAAAAGCCTTTAATTAAGCAGCTCTCTTTTTGCCCGGGTGCGGGGATGGAGGGGGAATAGATACTTCTGTGATATTTTTATATGTAAAGGCATAATGTTTCCATCAACAACTGATTAGGTCTTTCTAAATATTATAACTGCTTAAACTCTGCGGTTGTTTGTTCCTCTTGAGCTGCAGGTTCCCAGGGTAGCTTTTTCTTATGGCATTTGAGAGTCATCCCACTTCATCTCTCACCTGAATCTTGTCATCTCTGCCATCTTGAAGTGATCTGTGAACAATGCAGGTCCCTTGGACAGCCCAAGCTGGTCAATCAGGCAGAACAGACTATGCAAATGGAATGGAAAGGCGAAGCGATGGAGAACACTGGCTCCCATTGTCTTGAGAATTTCAAAGCGAAGCCCAGCTGCAGCAGCGTTGCTGTCTCGGACCTTGGTTGCTACTCTAATGTCATCATTGCAAAACATCAGATTTTGAAAACTATACACTCTGAATGCATGAGCAGCCCTCTGCAAAGATTTAACTTTTCCATAACACGTTTGTGAGTCACAAAAACCTAAGGGAAGAGGTGGGGGAGGAGATTTGAGCACCATTATTTGATAAGATTCATAGTTTCCTCTTATTATTCAATCATATACTATTAGATAACTGTTGTGGATCTGATGTTAAATGTCCTCCCCTTAGTTTTGTTGCAAGGTGCCCCCATTTCCTGGTGCCTCTAGAGTCAAATCAGTTTGTCGGTTCTCTTTAACTTAGTTTATATTGTGTTTTAGCAGTTTCTGAGGAGATCTAACTAGCTTGCTCCAGTCTTGGAAGCTGCCAGTGAAATATGTCTTAAATCTTTGCTTGCAGTTCTTAAAATATGTAGAGCGTTTCAGGATCAAATAGTTAGACTATGTCTCTGCAAGTAATTAATACAGAAACGTAGTTATGTTTTAATGAAGTCTTTGGCATTTTTGACCAAGCAGTTTTTAATTCTCTTAAATAGCTGTCCCTATTAAATATACATTAAAGCCCTGCTTAAGATCTTCAGTTTCCAATGTGAGGACCACAGTTAAATTCCTTAGATGCTACATGAAAATAAAACTTCATCTTAGTAGAGTTTAACGCGGTTGAATTGTTAATGTGTATTTTTTTCAAGGACTAAATCGCTGAACATGTTTCACTTACAATTTCTTTTCCTTTTCTTTTGCCTTTAGATGACTTTTGTGATCACCATGTGGTTAGCCGAGGAAACGCCTCTCTCATACGCCTTCATGTCAGGAGACTGCACCTAGGAGTACACGTTTATGTAGCCAATGTTTTCCCCTTTCGCTTTCTCAGTTATCTTTCAGGAACTAATGCACATGTATATTGACTATATTACATTATTAAATGGTGGAATGCTCACATATTTTAATGCAGACTTTAATTTAGACCAGAGTATGTTTAGTATTCACGTGCGAATAGGGAAGAAGTATCATCTTGATAAAACAACTAATCTTCAGTGAAACCTAATCGTATTTTTTGCAGTAGCATATAAATTTCAACTGACCTTTTCTGTTCTATACCTTAACTCTTTTACTGTAAAGGAGGTGATGTTTTCATGAACAATACGAGTTCCAGGAAAGGGTTCAGACAGGTCTTAATACTGAAGTTATCTAGGATTAAGGAATTGCTATTAAAAGTCATTAGCCTGTTGAATTTACGTCTCTTCATTTTCAGAATAAAGTGACTGTGGCTCTAAGAAAAAAATAGATAGGATTACCGGAAAGAAAGAAAAAAACCCAAAAGCAAATGAGATCATTACATTATAACAGTTGTGTCCTTTGATCTTCTGGCTGCAAGCTTTTCAATTAGGCAAAGAGAAACCCGTTTCCAATCTTTAGTACACAAAATACAAATTATGGTTTAAAAGGCAACCAGAGAAAAAGTCAACATAAAAGCCCAGTCTCATGAAAATAACCAAATGCGGAAAGGGAGCACACAGCCCTCCACTCCTCTAGCCCATGCCCATGTCACTGATCATGTTTAAGTGGAAATTGTGTATGTTTTAAATTCTGCACCGTTTCTCTCAAATAGATTCCCGGGAGGATATCTCCCCAAGTCCTTTTCTCCACAGTAAAGCTGACCACTGAAAATATAAGACGTGCAATGTCCGCATCCAGTTTACTACCGGAAGATGCCCTGGGTATACCTCAGCTCCCGCGGCCTTAGCTAACCCGAAATGCAGACAACCACAGACAGCCAATGCTGTTTACCGGGGAGGCTCAGAGTCCGGGTTCCAGCTCCAGCAGAGATAACTTAGATATTTTTTTCACACTGTTCTACACTGCTGTTTTTAGCCCGATAGCTCAAGCCAGAGTCAGCTGACCCGGGCCAGCCGCGGGTGTTTAATTGCTGTGTAGAAAGACGTACCCAAGTCCAGCCGCGGGGTTTGTTTTGCAGTGTAGGCATACTCATTAGCCAACAGATAAAGCGATGTTTCCATGGGACCATCATACGTGCCTGGGCCAAATACTCTGCTGGCAAACCAGCGCAGTTCTAACTGGAGCTCCGCCACTTGACCCTAGCAGAGAATTTGGCTTCCTGGTTAACAAGTACGTTGGGCAGAGGGGAAAATTGCAGCTGATAAAGAGGCTCAGCTGTCCCTCCACTCACATGTTGTCTCTTATCTTGCTGGTCAAGACCCCTCGCCCCCCCCCTCACCCCAGGAAGGGAACTCCACTGAAAGGCCCTGCCCAGGAACCTGGCCAGTCACTAAAGTCTTTAGTATTATTTTTTAAAACTGGGCCTTGGCCGGCCACCTTTGGTGATGTGCTGGTTTCTGTTTACACTAGAACCCCGAAGCAGATCGGGAGCCCCAGCGCGAGGAAGAAGCTTAAAGGTGCCGAAAACTTCCGCCTCCCCCTGCTGAGCGGGCTCCCCTTCCAGAGAGCAGCCGGGATGTCCCTGGGAGCGAACCCCGTGGCGTGGCAATGTCGAGCCTGTATCTGTGTCTTCCCGGGGCTGGTAGGCGGGGGATGGGGATGGAGCGATGCTGGGTCGGGAGAGAACTTAGTCGAACCAGGAGAGAGACAGCTGGGGAGCTGGGTAACATTCTCCCTTGTCTCATGCACCAAAGTCTCCCATCAACCCGCTCCCCAAAGCACACTTTCTCTCCAAGCCCAAAGCCTTTCAGAAAGGAGCGTTGCCACATCCCTGCGCCACCGCACTCCTGCCCCGGCGCCAGGGGCAGCGCTCTGAGCTGGTTTGATCGGGTCCACATTGGCTTGTACCCTCTTTGTATGCTTGTACACTCTGGAGCACGCTGCCTCTGCTTCCCGCCTATCATGCCACTACATGATGTGACTTTGGCACGGGTGGCTACTGAGTTTCCCAGAGTTCATCCCTTACAGTACCCGGGGTGGTGGTCACATCATTGATAGGACGTCCCAAACCAACTTTAGCTAAACCTGTATCCTTCCCCCCGCCATCGTCACCCAGATCGTCTTCTTCATCTGTTGGCTCTGCATCTGCTCCCAAGCTAATATTTAAAGCACATCAGCTGGACTCTTGCAGAACGCAACTTCATCTGCGCTCACAACTTTCCACTTCCGCCCCTTTCTCCCACCCGCAGCACCCCTGGTACATTCAGCCACAGTTATCTCTGCTCGTGCACTGACTGTATTTTTCATGTTTATTATCATCCGAGGCTGTGTAGTGCCATCTGGCACACGCACACATGGGGGACGAAAATCATATAGTCAGTGAATGGAGCATACAGGGGTATGCTTTTTCTTTCTTCCTATGGAGCAGTGTCTGTTTAAAATTATGCAGAGGGGATAAAGGAACAATTCACCCTCATGACGAACGATCAGAAATACCAATCATGAAATTAAAAATCACTGTGGAGAAGCGACGCCAAGAATGGACAAGAAAGTGCTTTCCTCTGAAATATTGCCTTGCATTTTCTTCCTTGTATGTTTCCTTTCACCTTATGTCCTAATAAGGAACAGAATTCCTTCAAGATATTATGCTATCTCTGTTTCCTCTGGATCTTTATTGATCTTTCAACTAGCCTATTCAATTATGAGGCATATATTTTAAATAAGTGGCACATATTAAACATCACTCCTCATATACACGAGTTCATCACATTATGGATCAGGTTGCAATCCTTGAGACCTTTCTCAGTTTTACTGCTATTGTACAGTGAGCGCAATAAAAATGTTTCTAATAGGCTCAGTGCAAGCTAGAAGCCAAAGCATAGCCGCCTTATTTCAAAGCTAGTTTTATAACAGAGATATATAATCAAAGCGTCTTTCTTTCATGAGAATGCAAATAGTGTAACATTATCGGAGATGCCTTGTGGAGAAAACTACACAATGTATTGTATTACTGGATTCATTTTCTTTCAATTTTTACTTTAATTCTGCCTAATTACTGTATTGTGATCTAAGTCAGCAATCTTAAATTAACTATCAACTAAACTTTTGAAGAACCCCTACAAGTGCTAGATAATGATGAAATTTAAATTACTACAAGTTATTGTGTAATGTCTACACATTGGAAAAGCGAACCTGATATTTTCATTTCACTCGCTCACGTCTCATTAGGTTGTTCTTGTTTCATTTTTCAGCCGACAATTCTCTGCCTTTTCTACGATATTACAAATAGAGAAAACATTTGGGGGCATTTTGTTTTCTGCATTGGAGGAAGACGGTGCCAAAAGGAGAATGAAAATATCTCCCATCCCAGCCAGGATTCTGAACTAAGCAGACTTCTTCAGATGGGCAGCTGAATGATCCATATATATCCATGTGCATGCACATATACTGTGATAACGCTCTTTTCTTATCCTGTTGAAACAGACTAGTGGATTTCAGGACAACTCATAACAGCTCTGCACATGGATTTGGGTCTGATCTCACACATTTTAACTTTAGGATACTCCTGGTTTAGGACCTAATCCAATGCCCATTGAAGTCAATAGAAAGCTTACTTCCATGGGCTTTGGATCAGGTCTTTACTCCAGTGTCATTTAGATCAGAATCCCATCTCTTCTTCTCTCTATAGTTATTCTCCCATGAACTCTGAATAGTTATGGAACAAATTAGAAATGCTCAATTAGAAAAACAAGGTCGAGTTTAATTTATTTATAGCAAATAATGCTTGAAATGTTTAATATAATCAGGGGTTGATTGCAACAATAAAAACTGTAATTTGCTATATGTTTCTGATTACCTCCGGTTCTTTTAGGGTGCAGTGGGTTTTATTTTTACGTGTGTATGCTCGTTGCTTTATTTTTTGGCTACATTGGGGGTTTTGTGTAACTAACAAGTGAACGAAGAATCTATTGTCAAATACAATGTATGACAAATTCATTGCAACAAGTCAAATCATTTAAATAATGGGTTTTCAATAAATGCCAAGAGCGCAATCCCACACCTTCCTTGATCGAAGCTGCTATGTAACTTGTAAGAAAACGATCAAGGGAGACTTTTTATGCAGTAATCTATGGTTCCTGTTACAGTTGTTAAGCACTTCATTAGAAATTCAGCAAGTCTTACCAAAGGGGGTCATAAACAACCGCAATTAAAAACTCAAATCTCTCTCGTCTTTGTACGGTGACGTGTATAGAAAAATATATTTATTTTTTTTGTGATGACTCATTAGCTCTAATTAAACTTTACTTTAAATGTGGAAGCTAAAATGAAAAGCAAAAGGAACGCCGCTGTTTACTGTCAGATGTTGCTGTTCTACTTTGGAACCAAGAGAACTGCTTCGAACACCACCAGTAAAAGAGATCTAAAAGAGAAGGCACGAGCATGATACTGCAGTGGTAAAATAAAACCCTTATTTGCTGTAAGTGTTGACCGGTAACAAAGCTGACAATCTCCACCTCTGTTTATTTCATACTGTAGGGCACAAGTTCAATTACTGCCAAGTCTTGTAGTAAGGGTCCTAGTGTACAAAGAATACAAAGGTTCTACATTTTCAAATATTCAGAGTGGAGGTTCTCTGGATAAATAATCGAAGATGTTCTACATTTGGTCAATGATCAGAGTGATAGTTCCACATGTTGAAATTATCTTGTGCCAGCTACATTGATTGAAAAAGCACTACAGACAAAAATGGTCTTATTACAAGATGTTTCAAAAGTAGATAAGAGTGGAAAGATACCCTATCGTAAATGAGTGACCTTATCTAGATTTTAATATGGTGGTAAGTAAATTATAAATGGCTAGCAAGTGAAACAACTCTTATTATAAACCCTAAGTCCTGGGAAAGTTTTCAATATTTCAAATGGCTGGAGATGTTATTTCATAACAAATGCTTTCAATATAGGACTCAATTTTTCCTATTTATTTCTCTTGTCCTGTCCTTCACATGGCCCCAGGAATAAGTAAGCCTGGATTTATTGCAAACTTTGTTACTGTTTTACTGTGATTGTTTGGATCATCCCAGGACAAATGTGATGGCTTAAACTAATGACTGAGCATCCATTGTGTTAGTGCTGTTTCCTGGTTATCTATTTATTATTTATTTCCTGCTTTTCCTATTGTTTCTTTCTTTGTGAAGAGTCCTGTTAGCTGTGATAAAATTCCATATAACATGGCTGACACGCCACGGGTTGGTTAAAAAGGGTAAACTGAATGATAACAGAAAGAACATATAAAGAATCCATCACAGCAGTCAGTAGGACAATACGATTTATTTTCACTAGACACCTCTTCACTACTGGATTAGTCACTTCACAAATGAGCAGATGACACATAACTCACGTGAGTGGGGACTCAGTTGTTTAGGTCCTTTTGTCACCAGTGTAAATGAACTGCCAGTGCACTCACCATTATATAAGCTCTTCATGTTTATGGCGACACCCTGTATTTCTTGCACATTCAGTACTCACTAGGAGTTTGGAGTGTGTAAGTAATTCAGGAGAAGGCATCAATCCAGAGAGTCATATACTTGATTGATATTATTTTTAGATGATTACAATGGATATGAATAAAGACACTGACATAGCTAGGTGGTCAAAGCTAGGAGGCCAGAGGTACACTGAAATGGTTTTAAAAGGCAGTCTTTCTGTCAGCACACAGGCTAATGCATGCCAAAATGCTTTTTCTCCTTCTGTGCTAGACATCCCTGGAGTTTGTCTCCAGTGCTCATGTTAGCAAGATTTCCAGTCAAAGGATCAGCTTCCCTCTCAGTACTAAGTGAAACTGACAGCATGAAATCTGAAAATTCCTGATAGTTTTAATAAGGAAAAGGGGAGTTTGTAAGGATATTACAGTGACTCTAGAAGCTACAGAATGGGATCCAAGAGTCCAAGACTCTAGCTCAGGGGTGGCCAACCTGTGGCTCTGGAGCCACTTGCGGCTCTTCAGAGGTTAATATGTGGCTCCTTCTATAGGCACCGACTCTGGGGCTGGAGCTACAGGCACCAACTTTCCAATGTGCCGGGGCGTGCTCACTGCTCAACCCCTGGCTCTGCCACAGGCCCTGCCCCCACTCCACCCCTTCCCGTCCCCTCCCCTGAGTTTGCAGTGCCCTCGCTCCTCCCCTCCTCCCCCCGAGCCTCCAGCATGCCACGAAACAGATGACCGGGAGGTGGGGGAGGGAGGCACTGATCGGTGGGGCTGCCGGTGGGTGGGAGATGCTGGGGGGGGGGTAGGGGGAACTGATGTAGGTCTGCTGACGTATTACTGTGGCTCTTTGGCAATGTACATTGGTAAAATCTGGCTCCTTCTCAGGCTCAGTTTGGCCATCCCTGCTCTACCTCTTGTCACTTAACTATGTAGTCTCTGACAGCTATTATATATATTTATCAAACCCATCCCTGAGACCTGATCTCGTAATTATTGATTGAAATAAATGAAGTTCAGAACCAAATTCTAACCTCACATATAAATGCTTAACTTTGGGAGATCTCTCTCTGTGACTGGGAAACAGGAAATGTTATCATATTCTGCACTTTGCTGTTCATATAGATCTATGGGTAGGCAACAATTTCCATGTCTGGGCTTTGGTCAAGAAAAGCTACAGGCCTCTATTTTTGCATTTATGTATCAATTAGGCATCTTGTTTTGCCTGCCCAATCCAGGATTAGTCTGCCAGAGGTAAATGCAGCCCTGCCCTAAACTGGCACAGCTCTATTGGCTTCGGTGGAGTTGCCTGGCTTACGCCAGGGTTGAATTTATTTCCAAGTCAGAGAACATTTACCAGACATAAAACAGATCATCATAATTTGGTAATCACAGTCTGAATCTGAATCAACACAATCCCATCTGTACACAGGATCAGGCAGTAGAACTGTTCTCATATCCTAAATGAGGGCCTCACCCAAAGCCCCTCAAAGTCAGTATAAAGATTCCAATTTTTTACTTCAGTGAGCTTTATATCAGGCTTATGCATAATATTCTACCCTTATTCTACATCATTGATTGTTCTGTGCCAAAAGCCAGGTTAGACTATGGCCCTATGAGTGTTAGAGTTACAAAATAAATCAATTTATCTGAGCAGTACCATACAGAATTATATATCTGGCCACTGCATTATGTAGTAATATTTTATTGGATAAGTAATTGTTATAGATTTTTTAAAGCCAGAAGAGACCATTGTGATCATCTAGTGTGACTAGAGATGGGGGAAAAAATTGGACGAACCTTTTGTCAATGAAAAATGTACATTTGGGTTGACCAAAACATTTTGTGGATTCCTGTCAAATTGGTGAACTGTTTTGGCTGATTTTTTTTTAAAAAGTCAAAAGATTTCATTCTAACATTTTCAAAATGAAATACTTTAAACTTTTTAAATTCAAAATGGCTTTTCATTTCCAAACAACTTGTCATTTTGTATTTTGTTTCCATTAAAAAAATCCTTAAAACTAAATGAAACATTTCATTTTGGGATGCGTGAAATGTTTCACTGAAATTTGTTATGCAAATTTCATTTTGGGTCAACCCAAAATGGATGTTTTTCAATTTGACCATTGACCTGTTCACACAGCTCTAAGTTTGATCTACTTCGTAATCCATAGGCCTTCCTTGAATTAATTTCTGCTTCAAGGCCAAAAGCTGTAGTTGAACTAGAGCTTAACATTTAGACTAGCATCCCACTCTTTATTTTAAAATTTCCAATAATTGAGAATCCACCACAATCCTTGATAAGTTATTCCAATGGTTAACTATCCTCACTGTTAACAATTTGTTCCTTATTTCTAGTCTGATTTTGTCTAGCTTCAACTTCCAGCCATTGGATCTTGTTATACCTTTGTTACTGAATTGAAGAGCTCTCTATTATCAAATATCTGTGCCCCAGGTAGGTACTTACAGACTGTGAGCAAATCACCCTTTAACCTTCTCTTTGATAAACTAAAGAGATTGAGGTCCTTGAGTCTATCACTAAAAGATGTGTTTTCTAACTCTTTAATCATTCTAAGGACTCTTCTCTGAACCCTCTTCAATTTATCAACAACATCTTGGGTTATTCCATTGTGTTCACTTAAGTAAATTATTCTGAAACAGTTAAGCAAAATTAAGACTATTTTAATCCTGAAATAGCAACTTGCATTGACTTATTACTGGAAAAATAAATGCATAAATAAATGAGCCAGCTGGTATCTTCAGCTTCATACCCCTTGCATGAATGTTTTTCTAAAAGATATGCTCTAGGAATTATTTTAGGGAAATTCTACTGCCTATGTTGTACAGGAGGTTAGACTGGATGATCACAGTGCTCCCTTCTGGCCTTGGAATTTATGAATCTATCCTTGGTATATAGAAGGATGGGAGGAGAGGATGAATGGGAACTGTTGTGTTGTCAGCATTATTGAAAATCAGTCAATTTATTTGGGTGTCTAAAAATGGACTTGGGAACTAACTTTAGAGACCCATTTTTTGGAAAAGCTTATTGTCTCTGTGTTGGATGAAATATAAAACTTAAGTCCTAGATTCATAGATTCTATGGCCAGAAGGGACCACTGTGACCATCCAGGCTTGACCATCTGTGGTCATGAAAAATCCCATTACACTGCGTAATCATAGAAGTGCTGACCTATGTGTTCTGGACAAATTCCAGCTCAGTCAATCACTATGGCCCAGATCCTCAAAGGTATTTAGGCACCTAATTTCCACTGAAATCACTGGGAGTTAGAATCTAAAATATCTTTGAGGCTCTGGGTATATCTGTCTACCTAAATGCCCATTCTGATTCAATTAGATATAAAGGTCTTCATTTTTTGCCTTGACTATTATATAGAGTTCCAATTGCTGTTATGCCCTATTGTTAAAGGAAAAAAGGCAGAATCAAGTCCATAATGTTCTACCCTGGAAGTAGCTGCATTTCAGTAGTGGGTGTAATAATAGCTGTATGTCCTATATAGCTATCTCACAGGGCTGTTGGGAGGCTTAATGTTTACAAAGTTCTTTGAGAATCTTTTATGAAAGGCACTATGGAATTGCAAACACCTAATTTTATTTATTAGTAATTATAGTCTAGCAACCTCAAATATTCCCTGTAGCATCAGCTGAGGAGAGTATTCTTTGTTTTCTGTCTTGGAATGTTGCCGTGTGTGCATTGTTTGTATGCGTTGTTAAATAGTCACTGGCTTTCACCACGGAGATGACTATGTCTAGTGCTGTATCAAGCAAATTTCTGTATATGTAAATTTGTAAAAGCACTTTCAAGTTCTTCTAGGTAAAAGACACTATTTGCTTTCATCATGAGAAGAAGATAAGATATTTATTTATATTATTCATCCTTTCTATACGATCTGTGATTTAACTGAAAAGTGAATAAAACTCATGTTGCTGGAGTTCCATATTTGTCTCCCATCTGAGGAGGCTCATGTAAATTATTTCAGTGAAGCTCACTAAATTGGCTTGAGATACAGCGTTTTCATACAGCAGCATTTAAAAAAATGTATGCATTTGGCATTTTTGGCATAGCCACACCCTTATTTTGTGGAGCTGCCCTGAGAAACATAGGAACTCATTGTATGCTGGAGGAGAAGAATATTCTTCATAGATGATTCCACATTTCTTTAATACATGTCCGTGTGCTGGAGGAAATACTTCCTCATTATACTGATAAATACTACAGCCAAGATTTCAGACAGAAACATAAATATCAGTTGTCTGATAGAATCATTCTCCATGTTCCATGAAATGCATATTATTCAAAATATATATTTATGTTTTTAACAATATGTTTTATAAGAATAAACTATCTATCTATATATAGTTTGTTCTTCTCATAAAAAATGTTGTTTTATTCTTCTCATCATGCCAGTCACAGAAAACAAGACGTGATAAACACAAAAGCAAATAATTACAGATCCATAATGGATAATGCGTTTAGGTTAAATGCTAATTGTGTGCTAAGTCTTGCTTTCTTTACTCATACAATTAGTTCCAATGAAGTCAGAAAAAGACTACTCATCTGAGTTTGGAGGAATTCAGGGTGGATCTGAAGGGTTAAAAAGCCAGAGACTTACAAAACTAAGTTTCCCTCTTCTGTGGGTTTTTATGAGAAAAGGAAAATAATGTCCTAATCAAGTCTTCAAACTGAGGCCCAAACACCCCTTCTGCTTCTATGCATGGCAGAGAGATGAAACCAGGAACTGGAGTGCTGAAGGAAGGTAGGGAAAAGAAAAGAGCCAATTTCTGCACCTATGGCCGGACTATAGAACCCAAAGTAAGTTTGGGTGAGTGAGTGTTTTTCCAAAGACACTGGAAACAAATAAACAAACAACCGCTGAAAAACAAAATTAAACTGTAAATTCAACATGTCAGGTGAAGCAAACACTCAGTTTCTTAAACGTCTTTCCCATTTTCAGTTTTTCCTTCTGGTCATTTCCTTTAGGTAGTTTCCTTCTTCTAGTTAGCCTTCTCCCTTTAACATTTTTTATTCAGTGTTTTCCCTCTCTCCTCCTTTCTCCCTCAAACTCTCCCAACTATTCTCCCTCCTCTACTTCTCTCTCCCTTACAAACTCTTCTTGGGATGGGGGCTGTAGACTAGATCCTCCTCACTTTCCGGAGGCAGGTGATGAGAGACATCTGAGTGCTATCCTCTGCATGAACGGGAGCTGGGCTGAGCCCTGAGGCATGCTCCAGAGCCCTGAGTACTCTGTTTAGAGTATTAAAAATGAGACTCAAAGAAGAAAGAACACAGAAAATCAACCCTAACAAGAGAGGATTTTAAGTGAAATCCTTTTAGTTTTACTACTTTAAATCCACTGAATGAGGGTGAATAGTGAATATTTGTGCATCTTCTGGTGTTTGATCATCATGTCTGGTAGTTTCAATATTCTGCGCAAATTTCTACACAGTTTTGTAGTCAATTTATTGCAGAGTCACTTCTGTATTTCATATAAGATATGCCCTGGGTCCAGCAACAGTCAATGGCAAAACAAGTTCAGGCCGGATTGTAAATGCCTGCAATAGTATAAATGACAATCTAGAAGGAGATTAAATTCAGAGCTGCATACATGTTGCAGAGGTCCCACCTTGGAATTATCCTAAACTAAGAAAGCTCTGGCTCCCACCCAGATCTCTACACCCCTGCCAATTAGCTCAGCCGTGCAATCTTCCTGGCATTGCAGAGGCCAAGACGTATTTTTAGCTGAACACTGTGCTCTCTCCCCTGAATTCCTGGATCCCTGCTGAGCCAATGGAGTCCCAATCAGTGGGCTAGCTCTGATGCTGCCCCTTCACAAAATTGCCTATGAAGCCAGATCAGCCAAGGGAACTTTAATGAGCGCAGCAGCTAGGAGCTTTCACAGTAAACTGCAGAAGTGAAGTGAATTCATGTCTGAAACACCAGCCCTTTGATTCCTGAACATGCTATTGATTAGCTGTTTAACATGCAGAATAAAGATGCACATAGCTGTTCACTTGGCAATAGACTAGTCATACAATGTATTTGGATGTGTTGGTATTAATATTTGTATGGAGTCTGGCCAGTGTTTCGCTTTTAAGGTTAATAAGACTCCAATGCCTGCTGAAAGATGTTTTCTTAATTTTATTACATCTCTCACAGTCCTACAAAAACAACAAGGAGTCCGGTGGCACCTTAAAGACTAACAGATTTATTTGGGCATAAGCTTTCGTGGGTAAAAACCTCACTTCTTCGGATGCATAGACTTTTCAATCCAATCCAAACACAATATGCACAATCAAAACATGAAGCCTTGTCAATTAAAAATTAAATCCATTCTGCCCACAGATCAAATGTTTCAGTAAGCAAGAAATGTATTCGAATGATGCAGACAACATTTAAAAATGCAGGATATTGGTATTATAGCTCAAATGCTGTTTATTTCTTTTGGGAGCACACTAAGGATTTGCATCACACTGGAAACACTTTTGGAGCAATCAGTGACTCGTGTCCTTCCACAGCCTCCCCTCTTCCTTCTCCCCTTCCTAAGATGATCTGGTTTTATTCCTTCACTAGTTCCTATGGACAGATTCTCGCTGAATCTATATTATATCATTATTAATTATTAGTTGTTGTTGCTGTATTATCATGCTGCCTGTTGTCAAAGATGGCAAAAAGAAACATCTGTCCATTCAGCTAGGTTCCCCGTGGCCCCCACATCCACAGCCACCGGAGGAATAGAGCTGGCTGAATTAATCACGGCCAACAATGCCATGGCCATTTCTCTTTTGGCAAATTGATCAGAACAGTTTAGATTTTACAGATGTGTTCATTTTTCATCACTGTTTGAGGAATACGTGACGTGAGTATAAGCTGATAGGTTGATTGTAAACTGGGTATATGTATTTGTTTTTCATTATTCGTCATTTCCACTGTGTGATCAGTCACCTTAGTCACATGGTATTGTTTCTTGTCTGTCATTGGATGAGTGTAGCTAACAAAGAAGGAGAAGGCTTTATGAATTAGTTGTTTCCATCTTTCTGGGGAGTAGATCCCCTGTTCTTTGGGTTGAATGTATAATTGCATACTTACCCAACCAAAGCTTTTACACAGAATAGGAAGATCAAGACGTGGAGGGAGTGATCAACTCCCTGGGCCTCTGATTCCCTCAGGAAGAGAGCAGATCTGCTTTATGGAGGCCAGCAGATTTAGGGATTATCTCGGACAGCTTTAGCCTTTTTCTTCTGGGCACCTTCGGTCAGCCCGTGCCTAACACACCACTGATAGAAAAATCTGCCAAGTGTATCACAGTTGGAGCCAGCTTTAATATTCATTTTCATTTGTCAGAGTCGCAAAGAGGTTCACTCTCTCTCAGACATCTCATTGCTGTTAACTCAAATTCAACATGGCCAAAACACACTTCATAATCTTTCTTCTGCAAAACTCTCCTCTACCTCTATTTTTTGATATACCTAACAATATACTTATAACCTGGGAACCAACTTAGATTCCACTCACATACAGGCCATGGCCAAATGATGGCCATTTTCCCCACCCTCAACATTTCAGAAATCTCTCCATTCAATTTTGTTCCCAGTCAAATTGCTTGTCCATACCCAGGGGTGTGCGCAAGAATTTAAATTTGATCACTTTTTTTGGGGGGGGGAGGGCACCTTAAACACACACAAATGAAAGGTTTGTGTGACCCCCTCCCTCCCAGATTTCTCAGGACACCTCTAGTGGGGATGCTCAGTACCGAGGAGACAGCAGCCCTCTCTGGCAGTGGCACTCTTTGTGTCCCTGCAGCCCAGGGAGGGAGGAAGCAGAAAAGTGGCTGGCTGCCAGCTGAGCTCCTTCTCCCCTCACCCCTACAGCTGCTGCTTCTCCTCTGCTGCTGGAGTCCCAGCACTGCTTTACAGGCTGCCCTCTGATGTAAGCCAGGGGGTGGAGGCAGAGGCAATGCATGGAGATTTTGGAGGTGGGCCATGACCCTGCTTGCCCCTCTTTGTGCACGCCCCTGTCCACACCCAAATCATCATTGGCTATTGCAATCTTTCCCTTGGGTCTTTTAGACACTAACTTGTCCCTTCGAGCCAGCCACCATTCTGTTCTACTCAGATCATTGTATCACCCCCATTATTATGACAAAACTGATTGAGGCCAAAGTAGGAGGTGTGAAATTCAAAGGTCCATCTTTAGAGACTCTTGAGAATGTGGATGATAGTGTCTTACTTGGAAAGACTAGTAACCAATTACAGCTAACTCCAGAAGAGCTGTGAAAAACTGTACAATCTATACACTTAAGATCAATGGGGGTAAAACCAAAGCATCTATAAAACAGAAACAAATGACCTGCCAATGCTGCATGTAGATGGCAGTGACATTAAATGGGTGGATAGTTTTATCTATCTAGGTAGTTGGTTGACAGCAGGAGGTTCTATAACCGAAGTCACGTACTGGATCCGTCTTGCCTCACTATCAACTCAGTATCTTCAATGGCCTTAGTTTGGGCAGTGGGATTTTTGTTGTGACAACTAAGCTATGAGTCTCCAAAGCAGTGATTTCTGCTTCTGTTATATGGAGCAGAAACACTGCCATTAAAAACAGCTGAGGAGAGGAACCTAAACAGTTTTCCGTGTCAAAATTATGGTGTATTATTAATACCCACTGGTTTGATTTTGTCACAAACAAATTGATACTTAGATGTTCCTGGCGAGTTGCAGTCTTGTACCAGTTGAGAACAAGACAACTGCAAAGATAGGTTTCATGTTCAGTGTGCAGTAGAAAAGTTTATAAAGCTGAGGTTGAAAGAAATAGAGCACAAGGCTGACCACAAATGAAGTTGGAAGATACAATTTTGAGGGATGCAAATGAATTCCACGTAACTGGAGAGGAGTGATTAGCCATGAATAACATATGTCATGTATTTTCCTTCTAAAAGAGAGAGGAAGATGATAATAAAGGAATAATGTCCATGCCTTCTGGGGACAAGGAATAGGGAGAGAATGGGGTCACAGTTCTTAAGACTAGAACTTGGAAAAGGAAGACAATATGGAGGAGATCTTGGAGCACTAATAATGATATATTCTCCATAACATGCTCCATGAAGAAAACATACAAAGCAACTGCCTACCTTGAAAAGAAAGCACATGATATACTTTAATGGAGACAATTCAGCTTCAGTTAGTCAAATAAGTGTGGGGAGGGGAGCTCCAGAAAGAGAGATCATGAGTGAGAGTGAAAATACCAGACTCAGTATTAGGCAGCTGGCACTCAGCAGACAGGCAGCACATAAGACAACCCAACTCTGCCAGTCAACATGTCAGGACTGTCTCTCTCAAATGATTTTTTGTTGCATTTGATTGCACAACAGTTATATTCATCTATGTCTCTGTGTGCATTTAATATCTGCTAACAGGTGGGTGGGAAGCCCCATTTTAGAATTTGTTTATAATCCCTATTTTAATTTAATTGAATTTAAAAATTTTAATGTATTTTGAGGAACATATGACTTGACATGGGAAATCCTGTGCTTTATTTCCTTGAACACAGTGCTTTGCAAAAGTACAGCATACTTATCCATTCCAACAGGCCAGGCCTCACTGGGGCAAATGCTAATGAGAAACCGTCTTGTGGGAGCCGGGGGACATTGATATTTCTCTCCATGTAATACGTAGGATGTCACTGCTTCTGCTCCTGCAGTCACATAGGTCTAGCATTTAATTCATGGGCCTTCTACTTCCATCTGAAATGACTTTCATTTCATCACATCAAGAATTTTGGCTACAAGCTTGAAATTTCATACAAATAGCATTTGGCTTGTCTAAATGTTCATGGAAAGTCAATACTAGAGGGGTGTGAACTCTGAGATTCAAAATTTAATTTGCAAATGTTTATCGCTAAATTTTCCCACTATTCTCCCAGTTCTACTCAATAGTTTAATTTTTAGAGCTGGATGCTAGTGACACTAATGCTTCGGGGATATGCATGAACCATGCAGCTCATGTTTGTAATCTTCAATATCTTCCTTGGCATGATACCTTGTTATACATGTGGTTGGGCCTAATTCTGTGCTGCATTACAGCTGATGAACCCCACTGACTTACAAAGAGTGTCAGTGCAGAGTGTGACCCACAACTCTATAAGATATAAGAAAGATTTGCATTAATTCTTGGTTCTTATATGGTCCTTGGCACTGTTACATCTGAGAGTCTCATTACACCATAGCAATAGGAGCTACACATTTAGGAAAACTTCTTGGAACCATCGCAAAACGTCTTAGGAATTGTCAACACATTTGAAATGATGAAGCCGTTTACTTTGACCTTGCTACAGAGCACATTAATCTTTCCTTCTGTATTTATATAAACTTGTCAACACCTTATCTGGAACAGAACAATCTGAAATAAGGGCTGCAAAGCAACTCTTCTCATTCTGGACTCATTAGCTGCAGCCACTGTCTTTTTACAGCATTGAAACTAGAAAAGCTTACAGTATATGTAGTATAACACTAACATGAGCTGTGTCACAGGATTCCACTTGAGATTATTTCAATTAAAAAAATTGTGTTAAATATAATCAGTTAACACAATTTGGGGAAAAAAACTTGACACCAGATTGTAATATCATCACCCTGAGATATACAGTTGTAATCTCATTTGGAGGCAAGTGATACTGTCAGTGTTGTCTTTATGCATCTAAGGTCTATTGACACTGTAATTTCAGAGTGTACTTTGCAGTGGTAACTATTCTGCAGTAATATTGTCAATATATCTTGACTTTAGTAAAGCTTTTGATACTGTCTCAGATGACCTTCTCATAAACAAACCAGGGAAATGTAACCTAGATGGAGCTACTATAAGGTGGATGCAAAACTGGTTGGAAAACTGTTCCCAGAGAGTAGTTATCAGTGGTTCACAGTCATGCTGGAAGGACATAATGAGTGGGGTCCTGCAGGGATCAGTTCTGAGTCCCGTTCTGTTCAATATCTTCATTAATAATTTAGATAATGTCATAGAGAGTACATTTACAAAGTTTGTGTATGATATCAAGCTCGGTGGGGTGGCAAATGCTTTGGAGGATAGGATTAAAATTCAAAATGAACTGGACAAACTGGAGAAATGGTCTGAATTAAATAGGATGAAATTCAATACGGATGAATGCAAAGTACTCCATTTAGGAAGGAACAATCAGTTGCACACATACAAAATGGGAAATGACTGCCTAGAAAGGAGTACTGTGGAAAGGGATCTGGGCGTCACAGTTGACCACAAGCTAAATATGTGTCAATAGTATAACGCTGTTGCAAAAAAAGCGAACATCATTCTGGGATGCATTAGCAGCAGTGTTGTAAGCAAGACACTCTGCACTTATTAGGCCTCAACTGAAGTATTCTGTTCAGTTCTGGGCACCGCATTTCAGGAAGGATGTGGACAAATGGGAGAGAGTCCAGAGAAGAGCAACAAAAATGATTAAAGGTCTAGAAAACATGACCTCTGAGGGAAGATTGAAAAAAATGGGTTTGTTTAGTCTGGAAAAGAGAAGACTGAGAGGGGAGATGATAACAGTTTTCAAGTACACCTCTACCCCGATATAACGTGGTCCTCAGGAGCCAAAAAATCTCACCGCCTTATAGGCAAGAGCCGGTACACTGTGCCGGACTGGACCGGCTTCCCTGGCGGTGATTTAAAGGGCCCAGTGCTCCAGCCACTGCGGGGAGCCCCAGGCCCTTTAAATCACCTCCCGAGCCCAGCTGCCAGAGCCCTGGTGGGGATTTAAAGGGCCTGGTGCTCCAGCTGCTGTGGGGAGCCCCAGGCCCTTTAAATCACCGCCGGAGCTCTGGCAGCGGGGCTCGGGTGGGGATTTAAAGGGCCTCAGGCTCCTCGTAGTGGCCAGAGCCTCTGGCCCTTTAAATCACCGCCCGAGCCCAACTGCTGGAGCCTCGGGGCTCTGGCAGCCGGGCTCGCGTGGTGATTTAAGGGGCCCAGGGCTCCACACAAATTCAGATATAACGCGGTAAAGCAGCGGGGCTTGGGTGGCACTTTAAAGGGCCCAGGGCTCCCTGCTGCTTTACCGCGTTATATCCGAATTGTGTTATATCATGTCGCGTTCTATCAGGGTAGAGGTATATGTAAAAGGTTGTTACAAGGAGGAGGGAGAAAAATTGTTTTTCTTAACCTCTGAGGACAGGACAAGAAGCAATGGGCTTAAATTGCAGCGAGGGTGGTTGAGGTTGGACATTAGGAGAAACTTCCTAACTGTCAGGGTGGTTAAGCACTGGAATAAATTGCCTAGGGAGGTTGTGGAATCTCCATCATTGGAGATTTTTAAAAGCAGGTTAGACAAACACCTGTCAGGGATGGTCTAGATAATACTTAGATAATGGTCTAGATAATACTCAGTTCTGCCATGAGTGCAGGGGACTGGACAAGATGACCTCTCGAGGTCCCTTCCAGTCCTGTGATTCTATGAATATTAGAAATCCCATATAAATACAGAACAGTTACCAAGTTCAGACACTGTACTTAGGGTGACCAGACGACCCGATATTTCAGTGTCTGTCCCGCGTCCCGACCGATCTTAGGTCGGGACGCATTTTGTCCCGATATCCGCTGGCAGCACTGTGGTGTTGTTTTTTTGTTGTTGTTCAGCCAGGGCAGGACTCGGCTTTTTTTTTTTTTTTGCTCTGCCAGCGGGCACCCCCCCCCATGTGTCCTGATATTTTCTTCCCCTCATCTGGTCACCCTAACTGTACTTGATGAAGCTTCTGAAGTTACCAAGTCATTCTAATGATTATCACTATATTCATAGTTGTTGCACAGTCTAATTTAAAAGAAAAAACTACCAAAGTGCTTTCTGACACAACACGGTGGTATTTACAGTGACAGTATATGAAGTATAGAATGTAGGAAAGTTAACTTCTGGCTGAGTAGATCCATGATATGAAATCTTTATAACTACAATTTTGGGACATAGCAGGAAAATATTTTAGTCTGATAAATAAGTTGTCTTGCCTTTCCAAAGAGATTTCCTGCTTCATGCCCTCTTGTGTTTTAGTGCAAGGCTGCATGGTTTCTCTTTTTCAATTACACATTTTTGTTAATGCCTGAATTTATTTTCCAGCAGAAAACAATATGCAGATTCGACTAGAGCAGAGAAAATCAGCATGTGCCTTCACTGCAGAGCTAGCACAGGCTCTTACCCAGGTGTTGCTCCTAGCCATCCGACATCCACACCCAAAATCCTCTCACCTGGTGGTGCTTTTGTCCTGGGCTAGCTGGCCTGGCTAAGGGTCTGGATTAGAGTCCAGATGCTGTTTTCACTCAGGCTGATAACCCAACCATTTTGCAGTGAGTATAGAGGCTGAATCATTCCAGTGCTGATAGTCCTCCAATGCCTTCCCAGAATTCCCCCTGTGTGCCCTGAAAGACAGACAACTTCTCCACAAGTCACACACACACAAAAAGTCATAGAACAGATCAGCTTACTGCAGCATGAAAAATCCAGAAGTCTAGTGACACAGACGGGGGAGTGCAGCATCAGTGAGGACACAGTAACTTGGGTAGAACTTTGCTGTAAGGACACACACACACAGCCCAGGCTAACTTGGGTGCTCAGATCTTGGTGTCAATCATGTGGGCTAACTCTGCCATGAAGATATACTCTTAGGGGCTGGGGCCTGAGTTAGAGCCCAGTGCCCTTAGAGTATGTCTACACTGTATTATAAAGCTGGGTCTGTTGGATCTGGGCTTGCGGACTCGGTGTTTTGAACCCTGTGCTTGAGTGTCCATGTTGCATTGGATTTATAGTCACTGGACCTAGGTCTCACAACCATGCTAATACATCCATAGTGCACTACACCAGTGGTTCTCAAACTAGGGCCGCTGCTTGTTCAGGGAAAGCCCCTGGCGGGCCGGGCCGGTTTGTTTACCTGCCGCGTCCGCAGGTTCAGCCGATCGCAGCTCCCAGTGGCTGCGGTTCGCCGCTCCAGGTCAATGGGGGCTGCGGGAAGTGGCAGCCAGTACATCCCTCAGCTCGCACCGCTTCCTGCAGCTCCCATTGGCCTGGAGCGGCGAACCACGGCCGGCGGGAGCCGCGATCGCCCGAACCTGCGGACGCGGCAGGTAAACAAACTGGCCCGGCCTGCCAGGGGCTTTCCCTGAACAAGCAGCGGCCCTAGTTTGAGAACCACTGCACTACACAGACCTTCCGACTTCGGTCTGTAATTTGAGTTGTGTCCACACTGCAAAGTGACAGGGCTTGGACTTGAGTTTCAGCAGGACTTTGTCTCAGACTCACCCCCCTCAGTGAGTCCTAGGACCTGGATCCGGAGTGCTTGCTGAACTGAATCAGACAGAGTTGTGTGTGGATGGTGGCGGGGGTTGGACTTAAACCAGAGTCTGACCCTGGATTTACAATGGAGCATAAATGAGACCAAGGCCTAATCAACACTGCAGCGTGTGTCTAACACTGCAGCTGAGTGTGTGCCTCCCAGCCGTGTAGACAGACTCGCACTAGCTCCATTCAAGCTAGCACACTAAAAATAGTAGTGTCAACATTGTGCCCTGGGTGGCAGCTCAGGCAAGCCATGTGAGTCCAAGCCCGCCTGATCCCCTGGATCCGAGCTCAAGTGGCTAACCCAAGCCACACCCATGATGCAGTATCTGCACTGCTATTTTTAGCGCACTATCTCAAGTACAGCTAATGCAAGGCTTTCTATCCAGACCAGGAGGCTCACCCCCAGCTGCAGTGTAGACATATGTTCACAGTCAAGTGGTCTCAATGTTCATCACAATAAATGTTAATAAATAGTGTCTTGAGTGCAACTAATTGCACTCAGTCTGTGTTTACAATAATGTAATTTTCCATAGAGAGGTGGTACTAATTAGGTGCATGAAGTTCACTATTTGCTGTCTCCCAAAGTTCAGAATCACAATATGCTGTTACCATATAACTCAGGAACTGATTTTTTTAAATCTGGTTTTTAAACAGACAGACAGGATTATAGAGTGGATTGTGTAGTGAAACAGAGAATAGCTCCACAGGAGCAATGATTCTTCCTATGAATCATCCCCCCTATCTATCCCTTCCCTATTATATTTTTCTTAAAGGTAAAAAAAAAAAATGATTCTAGGCAGATCGCTGTACTTTAAAGTGGCTGTAGCTAGCAGTTCAATAAACATTGACTGCTAATGGTTATTTGCCTTCTTACTTCCAGACAGAAAATGTATTTTAAGCATAAGAAAACACATTGTTAAAATAATAAACATACCTTTCCCTTAAAATACTAAATACAACTAAAAATGATGCACTTTTAATATCTGGAAAGGGAATGGGATGGAAATGGTGGTAGATTCTTTTGAGAGTAATGTTTTGTTAACAGCAGCTCTTAAACAACAGAAGTTACATATGGAGAGGTAAAAACAACAAGGAGTCTGGTGGCACCTTAAAGACTAACGGATTTATTTGGGCATAATCTTTCGTGGGTAAAACCCTCACTTCTTCGGATGGAGAGGTATTGGTATTGCAGGAATATGGTGTAGAGAACTTGCAGTGTATAACAGAGAAAATAAGGGAATCAAAGTTAAAGAAGTAAGTGACATTTAAAACTCAAATGAAAACTATGACTTGTTCATGATACATAAGTAGGAAGGGTTACATATGTGCAAGTAATTCTTCGATATTATTGGCTAAAATTGTTTCCCCTTTACTTTCAACAGACAATTAGTAAAACATTACCTGCAATATTCTTGAAGAGGGAGCTTCTTTTAAATCTCTATAAGGTATATGATTCAGTTTCCCATTATGGCACAATCCAGCCTTAGGAAATGCAGGGCCACTTCTTGCATGTCCCTAGCAGCACACTATTTGCACAGCACTTTCAATGAGCCAGCAGGTCATCCTGTGAAGAAATGACTGGGCTGCACAAAGCATGCTGTCCAATAGACCCCTGAGAATTCCACATGCTGCATTGAAGCCAATGTGGCTACTAGGTTCTGTGTTACAGAATAAGTGACCATGTTTGACAGAGGAAAGGATCGGGATGGGCAGGGCACAACAGGACTTAAACACATTTACTGGCCATTCTGAAGATACAAAACAAATGCTGAAGTGCAGCAGCTATTGTCCATGCACTCATCCCATTCCATTTTGAATTCCATAATCACCTACTATTTCTCAAATAATACTAACAATATGCTACCTTTCCCCCTACAACTATTGTAGTGCTGTTTGATGCTTTTGAAAGTCAGCTTTATGGAATGCAAACAGTAAAACATACTCAACATATTATAATCAGGGACAAATACTCAGATGCGGCTGAGCTGTGCTTTCCACCAACTTCCTGCCACTCCATCTTGGGGTGAGCGGGGGCTAGTCTGGCTTCTGGTGCAAGTTAGAGCAGTCTCAGGGTGGTGGGAACAGCCCTCTTGGGGCTACTTTGCTGTCCAGTGATCCCATTCCACCCTAGGACACCCCCTATGCTGGGTGATACTTCATAAGTACATCATCGTATAAATATACTATTATTGTATAATACAGTTACACATTTAGCATTTGAAAATGCATACACACTCTATAGCTGTTTATGAGAAAAATCATTTTCCAATGTATTTGTAGGTATGAGTTAGAAACATATTGCTAACTTTCCAATCAGTACCAAACAAGCATTCATTCTCAGTAGAAATTCTTACGTCAGATAAAAGAAAAAGCTTAAGAATGTTTTAAAGAAAACACATCCAATATATATAGAGACATAAATATCAGACTAATCAGATTAATATTAAGACAGGTCACATGAAAAATACAAATTAGATACACGTGTACGTATAAGAGACAGGCATAAAACATATTAAATTGTGCATGTATATTTTCCTTTAGAAACTGCTTGAGAGATACTATGGTAATTTATTACTGTCTCAAAAAGAACCCGTCCTGTTACATAAGTGTATAGTATTGCTATGCAGAGAAATTTATGAAAATACATATCTTAGAGAGAAGAGCTTTTCTCATAGCAACAACTACGTCAATAAAGATTATGACAATGAAGTTAAGGTACTAGATTGAAAAGAATGTTACAAGATGTTACAAGATGCTATAATGTGGCTCTAAGGTTGTAGAAACAACTGATATTGTGTTATTTGAGAAACTGGATGTGATCATTAGAGCTGTGCGAATAACTAATATTTTGTTGGATGGCAGTTTCGAACAGTGAACAAAAAAATCGTTCAGGTCAACCCAAGACTAAAATTTTTTGGAATTTTTCATGAATTGAGAAGTTGAAAAAAAATTGTTCCAGGTCAAACAAAACATTTCATTTGACCTGAAACAAAATGCTTTGTTTTGATTTCAAGCTTTTTTATATTTTTTCATTTAAAAAAAAATTAAATTCAAGGAAATTTTGAAATAAAAAGTCCTGAACATTTGAACCTTTGTGTTTCAAAAATGTCAAAACAAAACATTTTGACTTGTTCATAATTTTTTTTTCTGCCAAAATTATTTGTTGAAACCAAAACATATGTGTGAAACATTTTGGTGTCACTAAATCTGTGCTTTTTGATGAAAAAAAATTTGGCCAAAAAATTTCACCTAGCTCTAGTGATCATGTAATTAAAGACTATCAAAATACAAGCAAGTCAGGGGACGGTGTTGTGGCTGTGCATTCAGGACTCAGATTTGCGATCCTTAGCAATCCCATTGAACTCATGTTTTTGGGTTTGTACAGGTCAGAAGATTTGCCCTGATGTTACAATTGGATTATTATTCAATTAATCTGCAAATAAATCCCAAAGGATATCAATGGGGACTTTTTGGCAGAAGGACTGTGGGATCTGGCCCAAATATGAGTCCTGATGTTAATTATTCTGAATAATTCTGTTATAGTAACCCTTTGTTTTAGACAAAGACAGTCCCTGCCTCACAGAGTTTACAAACTAATTTTTGTCTGTTTTCTTCCCAAAATGAATCACCATTTACAAAATATCTAGGCTTAGAAGCAAGACAGAAACAAAGCTAGAAAATTCAAATCTCTCAAGTGACCATCCAAGAGATCAACAAAAATCAATTCCCTTGCAGAGACAGTCGATCTTAAATAAAGATTGAAGAAAACAGCACTGGAAACCTCAGGGGTTCTTTAAATTGGGGATTGCCTACCGCATATGTTCTCAGTGCAAGTTTCTTTGTGTGTGTGTGCATGTGTGTGTACGTGTGTGTGAGAAAAAGAGAGATGGATCAATCACTATATAGACACACACAGACACCCCACATAGCCCAAGTATTAGACAAGTTATTTTCAGCTATTAGCATGGGTCCCATAATTCACATAGTAGCAGAGCAACATAAAGCCAGCATTTATGCATAGTTCTCCCTAGCAGGTAAAACAGGAATTTTTACAACCCCTCATATTAGATGTATTTTTAGAACACTTTCTAAAATAAGTGGATAGCTCAATCGTGTTCTCTGATGCACGTCAATTCATGCCTACGTAGCGGATGGCAAGATTGAACCCTAAGTGCAGATCATGACATCTGCTGTGATAAAAGCTGTTTCTGTTTGCTTTAACATTCCTACATAGCGGTGAATGCCACCTGTGAAACACTGAGGATAAGTATAACTTTTTTTGTTGCATTGAAAGAATATATATACTGAAAGTTATACTTATTTCTGAAAGTTATATGACTCCATCTGCTTGGCTAAATCCATTTACTCTAGGTTTTTAAGTTCTGTGAAAGCAGACTTGATATAGATAACACAGATAGAGACATAAATAGTCTCTACTTCCATGCAACTTCAAAACCTGTTACACATTGATAACAAATAAAAACATGTTAACAGAAAGACAGCTGCTACAGATATAGGCCTTGATGCAGCAACGCACTTAAGCACTTGCTTAAGTCCACCCCTGTTCAACAAAGCACTGTTCAATCCCAGCTTGCTTCCTTAGTGTGCTTAAGTTCTTTGCTGAATCAGGGCCATAATAACTCTCTCTCTCTGTGTGTGTGCTCAGATCCTTAGCAGAAGATTTTTTAGCCTCACTCCACACCAGATCAGGATGCCTGCACCGCCTCCCAGAACTCTGCCTCTCCTTGCACAGTCCAATCAGACTAGTTCTACTATCGGTTAAGTCACTGTGGTTGTGGAGGCAGGGTCAGAAATTGCCTGGAACCATTTAGATTCATTTAATCAATCAATCAGGTTGCTCACAAACTGGTAACATTATTCCTGACGTAATTACTGATTTATGATAGGGGCACTCAAGCAGGGCAGTCAAAATGGCAGCTTGTCCCCCAAATATTCTTCATGAAAAAGTTGTGCAGCTCCTCCAAGTGTCTCTCACTCCGGAAAAGGAGCTAGCTGTGGGTGTAATGCTGCTCCTGTCGAAGTAAGTGGTAAGAAATCCTATTGATGTTAATGATTGCGACCATTATTACTTAGATCATAAGTTCTTTGGGGGCAGGGAGTATCATTTTGTTCTGTGTCTGTACAGTGCCTAGCACAATGCGGTCCTGGCCCATGACTGAGGCTTCTAGACACTATGGGAAAGAAAGAAAGATAGATGCAGGATCAAACTGTCTCCCTCCATCTGCCACCTGGAAATGAGTTGGCTGTCTGAGAGCAGGGCTGTCCTAAGGATGAGGAGCCATCAGCTTCCCTCAGCCTTTCTCAACACAAGAAGTAGCTAGCCAATTCCCCTAACACCTCCTGTTCCACTCTGTGTGCCAACGCCCACTTAGGCCCAGTTCTGCGAAATACTGAGCACTTGACGTGAACACCTTCAAATCCCATCGATTTATGAGGCATTCAGCACCTTCCACAACGGAGCCCTTGAGGCACTAAACTCCCTATGCCTCGTAAGGTCTTTAACATTTGAATAAAATGCAAAGAGATAATAAAACAATTAGTGACTGTTTCCAGAGACAATATCAGTACAACATAATAATAAAATTGCCCTCATTTAATATTTTCCTTGAATTGGCAAACTGTCCTCAGATGTTAGCTTACAGCTGTGTGACACAATCTCAGCAACCCTTACCCTTGAGCAATTTTTTACTACTATGTGTGGATGCCTATGTGTTATTTAATATATAACCCACTCCCTTACTCTCTGTGGTGTGTGTGTTTGTATAGAGAGTGAGAGTAGGTTTTATTTATATATATATAGATATAAAACCTACTCTCACTCGCTCTTTATATATATATATATATATATATATATACACATATATACACACACACATATATATCCTACACTCTCTTTATATATGCCTGTGTGTACGCGTGCATATATATGTATCTATCCCCTGTTTGCCAAACCTGAAGTAATTTATGTAATTATACACATAATGTATTTTAACCAAATACACAAAGAAAATTTTTTATAATGCCACTTAGGATCTAGATTTAACTTAAACCACTACTTAGTCTATCTTCCCTAATAGGATACTAAAAAGGAATTTTATGACAACATTATCAGTAGCATTTTGCTGATAATTAGAATAACAATAATAATACTGAGATATTTTTTCAGTAATAATGGTGTTATTAATGAGATTTTTATGAAAGACAGACTTCTTTGGTATAATTATGAAAATTGATCTTTTGCATTTTACTTATTCACTGAAATCAGATAAGTGGCTTAACTACATGTATTATTTCTAATAAATATTCAAAAGAATGCATTTAAACAAGGCTCCTCATTCTATTCTTGCTCATATTCCTTGCATTTAAATAAAAGTGTAATTGCTCTGCTTTTTTAAACTGCTAGTTTGGATTAGCTGTCTAACCTGTACAGTGTAGCTGTTTGCTGTTTGCATTTTTAATAGCTTTATTACCATTTGGTGAAGCCTTAATTTCTGACTCCCTTGAAGAGTCCTGCCTTTAAGTCAGCTCTACAATTTAACCAGCAATAATCTGTCAAGATAAGATAAAGACCTACCCCAGATGAAATGCAGTATTTTTGTGTAGCGTTCTGTCATTGTTAAAGGAAAGATCTGAGTATGTCAAAATGTAACACCTGAAAGTTTAATAAACTTTGTAGCATAATTTTACAGTTCACATTTTAAAATAAATGGCTTCAGAATACATTAGCTTGTTCACTAGTGAAATCAGTTAAATACATATATAAATATGTTTTGGGTGGAGGGAGCCAGCAGTTCAACAAGAATAAAAGTTCTTTCATTTTCCAACTTCAGAATAAGTTACTTTAAAAAGCAATTCTAACTTCAATTCGATTTTATTAACTCTGCAATTTCCTTATAACTCTTAGCATAATACTGAGCACTAAAGTTATTCTAAGGCAGAGGTTCCCAATCTTTTCTTATTGCGTACCCCCTTCCAGATCTACCAGCTGCATGGGTACCCCTACCCTTCTCATCACTGATACTTTGAGAGTTCTTCTTAATGCTACCTGTCTTTAGCCATCTGTCCATATCTCACTGTTACGTACAGATATAGTTATAGTGTGACGTATTCAACCAAAAAGAACCACCCTGAATTTCTGAGCTCAGTTAGACTGGACAAGTTGCTGGGCAACTGAACCTGCGCTGTATGGTGATTGGAGGTGAGGGCTCTGTACGTCAGCATCCCTGTGTATCTATGTTCTCACGGGTACATCTTGATGTAAATTAACTACCGTATTTTATATAACAAATTCCCACAGAGTTTCAAAGCTTTGTATGAGCACCTTGTTATGAAAATACATTAAATAAATAAAAAACACTTTTACACAATTTCTCCCGCATTTCCCCCCAGAGATGTCTTGCGTACCTCATCAGTTTGGGTACCCCTGCTCTGAAGGATCGTTTAAAAAGTAAAGCTAACCTGAAAACACTTTTGAAGACTTAACTATTCTTTCCAGTATTACAAATATTTCTAAGTAACTAATGGTGAGCCAATTTAATGATGGCATATTTGACTTCTGTTTTCATGTTAGATTAATGTAAATTCAGTAGGTTTGAAGTTCCTTTTTGAATGTACATGTATATGATTTGTTATTCAGATAGGCCAAGCTTTTTAAAAATAGGTGCTTAAAGAGAGGATTCTAAATCCACATTCAGGCTTTGAAATAAGTGGTCTGTTTTCAAAAGTGCTAAATACTCAGCAATGCTCTATGGATCACCAGCAATTGCTCCACAGACAACTAAAGGTGAGATTCTCAACCCCACCCCAGCCCCTTTGTACTCAGTCATGGGCTCAGAGTGGTGTAAAGAGATTCTAAAGTCCCTGGACCTGACCATAGGAGAATTCCCCTAGCAGAGGAAATGATGATGACAACCACACAATATCCTCTGAGGACTTCCTCATGAGCTCTTGTATGGGTTGTGCTGGAGATGTGGGTGGGGAGAAGGGAGCACCCCAGCACTTAGCTCTGTAGAGATGCTGGGCAGCACGGGGAGATCATCCAAACTTAGGTGCCTCCCCTCCAGAGCTATCTAAATTTGGCTTTGGGCTGTGTTGGCAGCCACCTTAGCACTACTGACGGGCAGGAAATGGTTTTTTCCATGCTGTGAACAGTTTGGAAATTTAAATTTTTTTTCCTGCTGTGCATTGCGATGAAGCCAAGACTTTCTGAATTTTTTGACGAAAAGCCAGAGAGAGAGAGCGAGAGAGTATATGGCTGCCACCAGAATGGCCGATAGTTCTCAGGGCACTCATCTGTAGGGACTTGAATCTGGGTCTCTCACATCCCAGGTGAGCACCCTAACCACTGGGCTAGTGGAACTTTTTTTGCTTGCTCATTCTCATTTTGACCAGAAATTCTATCCTGGCCCCGAGAACCTTTCCTAGTGACAGTTTTGATGAAACTGATTCATTTCTGTGAAAATTTTGGTTTAGGTGAATTGGCATTTTCAGAGGAAAAACCTTTCCTTGAAAAATTCCTACCAGCTCTACTTAGGCCTGAACCCTAGGCTGTGAGTTCATAGATTCACAGATTCCAAGGTCAGACGGAACCTGTGATCATTTAGTCTGACCGCCTGTATGACACAGGAAGGCCATAGAGCTTCCCCAAAATAATTCCTAGAGCAGATCTTTTAGAAAAACATCCAATCTTGATTTAAAAACTGTCAGTGATGGAGAATCCACCACAACCTTTGGTAAGTTATCCAAATGGTTAATTACCCTGACTGTGAAAACATTACGCCTTATTTCCAGTCTGAATTTCTTTAGCTTCAACTTCCAGCCATTGCATCATGTTATACTTTTCACTGCTGCATTGAATAGCCCATTTTTAAATATTTGTTCCCTATGTAGATACCTATGGACTGTAATCAAGCCACTCCTTAACCTTCTCTTTGTTAAGTTAAATAGACTGAGCTCTTCAAATCTGTCATTGTAAGGTACGTTTTCTAATCCTTTAATCACTCTCGTAGCTCTTCTCTGAAACCTTTCCAATTTATCAACAGCTTTCTTGAATTGTGGGTTCCAAAATATGCTACCGTATTCCAGCTGCAATTGGGGGGAAGGGATGGCTCAGTGGTTTGTGCATTGGCCTGCTAATCCCAGGGTTGTGAGTTCAATCCTTGAGGGGGCCACTTAGGGATCTGGGGCAAAATCAGTACTTGGTCCTGCTAGTGAAGGCAGGGGGCTGGACTTGATGACCTTTCAAGGTCCCTTCCAGCTCTATGAGATAGGTATAGCTCCATTAAAAAAAAAAAAAAACAGAAGTAAAATAACCTTCCTACTCAGGGTTCTCTCATTTGTGCATCCCAGGATTGCATCAGCTCTTTTGGCCACAGCATCACTCTGGGAGCTCATGTTCAGCTGATTATCCACCACAACCCCTAAATCTTTTTCAGTCACCGCTTTCCAGGACAGAATCTGTAAATATGGCCTTTGTTCCTAGACGTTAGCCATATCAAAATGTATATTGTTTGCTTGCGCCCAGTTTACCAAGCGATCCAGATCACTGTGAATCAGTGACCTGTTCTCTTCACTACTTACCACTCACCCAGGCTTGGGTCATCATCAGAAAAGTTCTGTGCTGAGCTTCTTACAGGAACAGCACAGACTCTCCCCCTAGAGGTCAAGAGATCACAGTTGGAGAACTGCTGTTCTGAGAAGCTGGTACTGAAAGGGCCCATGTGATTCACAAAATCACTCTCTATTGTGGATTTCCATTCCTCACCTGAAATGATTTATGAATTGCAAAGGAATCACAGAATATGCTTTTGACTCATAAAAACCAGCCTCTTCTTAAAACTGCATTTTCCCCCTTAATAATTTAGTACTATCTTGACATATACTTGGAGGTTTTCTGCACCTTGTTTATTAGCTATGATGAACAAAAACGGGTTTTAAGAAAAGTGTAAAAATATGTATTGCAATAAATATTCCTCTCTAGATACCTTGTCAATATACTAGTCCCATAGAAAACATGACACATTTAAAGCCTTATCCTGAAATCCCAGTAAAGTCAGTGGGACAGCTCACATGAGTCAGGCCTTGTAGGATTTGGCCCCTTAGTCCCCAAAAGCAGTTATGAGATTTAGATCTATATATGAAACCTATGACTAAGGCTTTCAAACATAAGAGCCTAAAGTTAGGCTCCTAAATCCATGTTGAAGCCCCTAAATAAGTGGCCTGGTTTTCAAAAATACTGAGCTGCCAGCCGCTCCGATTGAGGTCTGTGGCAGAAGCTGGATACTCAGAATTTTTGAAAATTGACCGCTTCATTTAGGTGCCTATGGACTTCAGATCCTAACTATAGTTATTATAACTCTTCTGCAAATAGTAATATGACATTTCAATAGTAGTTGTCCGACCTTTTGCATTCCATGAAGAATTTGCTGGCGATGCATTAAAAGAAGCTAAAAATAAATTCTTTCCTAATATTGCTTTTCTATGGGAACAGTCCCCAGGGATCTGAGGCAACTGCAAATGGAAGGGAAGGTGATCTGTGCTACAGACTCTTTATTACGACAAGGTCCCTGCTATGAAGAAGTTTGAGAACACTTGCGTTAGAAAACTGTCCTTAGAACCTAATTCATCTGTGTGTCAAAAGGCAAAGATCTTTTGCATTTGGAAATATGTCTGTTATCATAGGCTTTTGATCCTAGTCCAACACAGAATCTAATCACATGCTTAAGTTTACACATGTGCCTATGTCTGTCCTCACTCAGAAAAACACTTACACATGTGTAAGCCATGTAAGAAGGAGGGACAATCGGAGCTTCCCATTGGACAATGGGAGTGAAGTTCAAGTTAATTGGACTTCAGCATTTGCATAAGTACTTTGCTGAATTAGGGCCTTAAAACTGGCATAACACATAGTACCTTTCTATCTTAAACAACCTTCTAGGGCAAATACCCAAACAATGTTAATTCAAGGGTAAATGATATTGGAAATGTTTGGGCCTTTGAGAACATGATGATGACTCCCTGTTTTTGCCTTCCTATTGTGTGTCATTTTTTTATTTCTGAAAAGTAAGAGCATTCCCCTGGCCCTTTAATATCTGTGATATGATTGTTTCAATTAAGGGTGTGAGAAAATGATTTGAAACAAAGGCTCTGATTGAAACAATCACAAGGAAACCAAGGAGTTCATGGATCAATAGCAAGCTCATTCGGGAACTTACAATAAAAGTGTGACAGCTGTAGCGAGGAAACACTTGTGGCAATATATATATACACACACATATATATATATGTATATTTAAAAATTACATGTTAAAATAATTAGTTTTTCCATGCCACAAACAATGGTCATAAGCCAAAACCTGATGAAGCTCCAAGGTAGAAAAGGGTTTCTTTGAGTCTGTCTTCCAAGTATAATTATTGCAGGTTCAGAGGAACCAGATCTGAAGTGTTGTAAAACTCAACACAATGAACTTGACAGACAGCCAGATTTCTGTTTTCAGCCAGTTTAGGGTTACTATAATCTCATTATTATGCTTGAAAGACGACAAGTAATAGAATCTCAGGTAGTCGTTCTGTCTTTACTCAGCCGCATCTTCTCTTTTATGCCGATTTCCCTTGATTACCTGAACTAGTGAAGCTCGGTTTTCAACCACTTATCTTCTAGAAATAATCATCTGATCAGCCTTACAAGGTTCTCACTGCACTCAACGGTTTTAATGGGTCAAGCGTTAAATTAACCCTTTAACCATATCCTTGGAGAATACAAAACTTATTCAAAAGCAATTTACTTTTCAATCATTGTTAACTATGCAAAGGAGAAAGAGTTAGCTAGCCAGCTTGTGTCTTCTCTTTCAGTGTCCCCCTGTAATACTTATTTTGCCCTTGCCTAACAAGCAAACAAAATAATTTTTAAACTTTGCAGCTTAAGAAAATATTCTTCTGTTTTTTGCTTACATTAAGAATTTGTAAAACCAAGCCACGGGAAGAGTTGTGAGTATTTTATAGTCTGTTCTAAGACAATACATGTACATTTCACAAAGGCTGAATAAATTATTAATTTCACTTTATGGAAAAACACATCTATTAGAAATGCGACTCACCTACACATCAGCTGATTCTGTATTCCATTCAGCTTTAAGACATAACCCTTACAGGTCCAACTCTGAAAAATAAAAGGTTTACAGCCTCCCTATGCATGAAAAGCACACGGCATGGGAAGTCATTTACACTGGCTTCGGTCATAGCCCCTAGACTCACAAGTGGAGATTCTTCTCTTTGCATGCATCTCCTCTGTTCTCCTCAAGAGCAAGGTCAGCCACTTCTGCTGCACCTTCCAACCTCCCTGGGGACACACAAAAGGCAATCTTCTGGGTCCAGGATCTGTGTAGGGGGAAGTGGCAGGCCTAAGGTAGGAATGTCAGAGCAGTGAGTTCAGGCCTAGCAGAGGCATCATTCCCATTCCACATGAGTCCAGTTCAGACTGTGTTGCTTTACGTTTGGAGTCACCTCCACGCTGGGGAAACTTCCTTTAAGGGGGTTCTCAGAGCAGGCACCTAATGAAGAAGACCAGGCAATGCTGCTCCAATGGAATTGCATGATCAGGGAGATGGAGAGGGAGGTAAAAGCCCCCAGAGCCAACACAGAGGTACAGGGCCTTTATTTGGACAGTCCTGTGAATCCTGAAATTTACCTGCATGTGGAGTCTCCACAAGGCTCTAGGGGTGGAATTACTGTCTATTTTATGGTGGGGTAAACCCTCCTGCACAACAGGATGATTTGGAGGAAGCTCACAGTTTTCAGATGCCACCGACAACCTTTTCTGCCTGAGGAAGTGACCAGAGCTAAAACTTTTGGCACAAATTGTGGTCAGGGAGGTGTCCCTAATCCATAACTAATCATAGCTACATAAGAACAAGGAATGTGTGGTTCATGAGTCATGACAGCACTGCATCTGAAAAAAAAAATAACCTAGAAATCACTGTGTAATATAGATGCACAGAATGTAAGTCTAACCATGCATTCTTAATGCAATCCTTACTCAGACAAAACTCTCACAGACTTCAATAGGTGTTTTGTCAAGAAAGGATTTGAAGGAGGAATAGAGAGTAGACAATAGAGAGGAAGCTCACACACCTTCCTAATATTCTTTGACTTTATACAATCCCATGTTGTGATCCTTAATTACAACTGAACTGCTGAAATCTAAACAAGTTAAGGACCTTCATCAACTCGGGTCAGTAGTAATCAAAGGTTGCTGCCATCTGAAGATCGTACAAATCCATGGTGTATTTTGTTCATGGTGTGCCTGTATGAAAAAAGATTTGTGGTTTCAGTCCAATTCTCAGTGGACATGTGTCCACATCACAAAAACACGCATCCACAAAAACACGCATCCAAATCCACACAAGATTGACACCTTTGTCAGCAGCTTCATTAGGCCAAAGGTGGAAGAGCATGGAGTCTGAATGACTCTCTCACCCACAGAGTTGGTCTCTTTACATCAGGGCTGAGGCATGTTGATGGGGCAGTGTGAGGAAACTTGTCCTGTCACTGACATGCTGTCCCTATTTTGCAGCTGCATAGATGGATTCACCTTCCCGGGCCATCAGTCCATCACCTTTCCCCCTTTTGAAGGCTTAACTCCATTCACAGAGGTCAAGTACATTAGTACCTTTCACAGGACTAAATTCAAATGATTTTTTTAAAAGAGTGATGGAGCTTCATGAATACTATTTATGCTTTATTTGACTTAGTTTAAGCCTTTTAAACACAAAATGCTCTCTCTTCAATCATTTGGCTGTTAGAGCTGTATTAGCCCATTACTAGCAAGGGGAGGGAAGAGACAGAAGGGATTTTGTTCTTTTGACTGATACCCAGTTTTGCATGAAGCATCTTTTCCCCTCATTAATACTCATAGAAAAACACACAATAAGGGGGCCTGTTCATGAACAACTTATGCTAGTTGTATACTTAGTCCATTTCAATTAGCGATTCTAAAAAAACTCATGTGACAGCAGTGCTGTGTATATTGTACAACAGCACATTCATAGAGGGTAAGTAAGCTAAATAACTTAGAGAATAACAAAAATATCAAGTAACGTTGAAAAAATTGAATAAAATCTACAAAAATAGAAGACAACTAAACAAAAATAATTTTGAAATTTTAAAGCATGTTCATGACATTTTTCTTCATTTTTCAACCAGTTCCAGAATTTCTACAGAAAGAGTTTTTGCTGCCTGTTGTTCACCATTACAAGCACTTCCAAAGCAAAATAAGCAAGTTTCTGCAAGGCCCAGAGGAAGTGGAAATCTATATAAATGACATTTCAGTCTATTGGAAGATTGAAGAAGAGCATAACCTAAGGTTAAAGCAAGTTCTGAAGGCAAGTGAGGCAGTATTAAAATCAGAGAAAAATGCATGTTATTACAAACTCAGTTTAAGCTTCTGGGCATGTAATTGATAAAGGGGCGAGGCGGGAAATGTACTAGAAGTGATGCACTTCTTCAGTATGATACAGTTTGGGAGCAAATTCAAATCTGACCTGCCCGCAGAAGGCCGACCTCTTTACGAACTACTAAAACAGAATGTGTGTGTTGCTAGAATAAGCGTGCTTCTCAGATTCTAAATAAACTACAGACCGTGTCTCCAGTGCTGGCATTTTATGATGTTTCCCAATCTGCAGTGATTTCAGTGTATGCCAGAAGCTATGGTCTTGTAGGGGAGTTAATCAAGTCACAGAGATAATTGGCAGCCCATAGCATATTGTTCCAGATGTCTTTTAGCCTTCAAGGCAAGGTGTGCCAAAAGAGAGAGAAGGAAAGAGAGAAAGAGTCTAGAAAGTGTATGGGTATGCAAGAGGTTCACAAACAATTTGTAGGGGCTTGATCATTTCAATCAATTAGTCCCCTTAGTAAATAATAAAAACCTAGACAAGGTGCCATTTCAATGCCACAGTTTGCTCCACTAAATCTACTGGAAAATACACCAGAAATGTCTCTAGAGGCAACTGATACCTTATTGAAAATCTCTAATGAACATCAAAATTCTCCAAAAGCTTAAAGGTGGCTTAAGTTCATCAAATGCAAAACTATACCATTAGGTGTTTTGACATAGATTTTGAGCTACCTTTTGGATTAAAAACCAAGGTCCACCATATTTGCTTTGTTTTGAATAATCAAAGGCTGAACCCCATGATTTAAGGGAAATGACCCTCACTCTATTTGGAAGACAAGATTTTTTAAATAGCACCCACAGACCATATTAAAAAGTGCTCTTTGGACTACTGAGGTGTTGGGATTGTCTGATATATGGAGTAGCCCTAATATAATGTTTAGGGGAAAGTCAATGCAAAACCTTAAGTAGTATGCAAAAGGTGTTAAAGAAATAAAAGATTGATATAAAAATAGGAAATTTATATCTCAGATAGATTAAGCAACATTTTGATCTGGAAAGACTAACTCTCTATGCTACACACACACACTGAACTTTTGCTAATTAATTTGAAAGGTCCTGTCCAAGTCAATGGGCCTTCTCATATGCTTAAAATGTATACATGTGCTTAATTACGTGGCTTAATTGGGGCCCACAGTGACAAGACATGCTAGGATAAAAATTAAAAAATAATAATGGAAATGGCTTATAAAATGTATAAAATCTTCCCCTTATGTGAGACTGAGATTTGAAAGGCCTCAATTGTGCAAACTGTTCTACATCCGTAGATCCCAGAGCTGATGTGGAATTCCACTGAAGTCAAACCACATGAAGAACAACTTGCAGGATCAGGGTATTGAGGTGGAGATGTGTCTTCCTATATGTGTGTATAGGGCATGGCCCACTGTAGATTCTACCATAATGCTAATAATTACAAATAAGGGGTGAAATCCTGGCCCTGTTGAAGTCAACGACAAAACACCCATTGACTTCAACAGGGCCAGAATATCATCTAATAAAATAATCCAATTCAAAATCTCCAAAGTTATGTCTTTCTTTTCAAGATGTTGAATTCTTATTTATTTTACTGATAATTTTTATTTCTTTTGGTTTATAAGAAATCAAAACACGCCTCTTCACTGTTCCCAGTTCTAGAAGATGCACTGATCCTATCCCTCTGCTTGTGGGAGCATATTGAGCCCTGACTAGACATTAAATGTGCTTTTCCCAAAAACTAGAGTCCCTGGAACAGGCAGTGTGGTCTAGTGAACAGGGCAGTAGCCCGGGACTCCGGAGATGCAGATTCTATTCCTGCTTCTGCCATTGACCTGCTGTGCGATATTGGGTAAGTCACTTCATCTGTCTGTTCATTCTCCCACCTTTTGTCTGGCTTGTCTACATAGATTGTAAGCTCTCGCGTACTATGTGTCTGTACAGTGTCGAGCACTCTACGACCCAGCTGGGGCATATGGGCACTGCTGTAAATATTAATAACTACCCCTGCCCACCTCCAAGTGTGAATCCACCCTCCTGTGCAGCAATGCAAATTGCCTCCTCCCTCAGCTGTGCAGTGAATGTGGCCCAGCTTGTTAGACGATTGGCTATTATTATTAATGCTTTACTTCATTTCATTCGAACAGGTACAATATGGACTCTAGTCAACCATGGAAAATTATTAAAATTAAACCGAAAAAAAAGTTTTACCCTATTTCATTATGTGATGAAATACTGGAGACAATCTCTCCCCACTCATCTTTGAATTCCCATTGGAATTGTGGGTCAGTCAACGGAGAAATAGATCCCTTGGTCTTGTGAAATGGGCAAGTTCATTGAATTAGTTCCTGCAATAGAAAGTCCATATAAATATTAGAGGCCGAACTACTGCTGTAAGTAGGTACTTCGCACCGCAGTAGGAAAAGTGCAACAAAATCATGCATTGCTTACCTGTTTATTCAGCTTTTAGGATGTATTGGTAATACAGCCTAACTTAAAATGCATTGGCCATAGCAGAATAGTGAACCATTTTATAATCCAAATGCAAAAACCCACATGCAATTTAGCAGGCCCTGCCTTTATCTGGCCTGACCCATTTAATCACATGCTCTCAGTTTACACTCATCCAAAGACGGTTTCAAATCCTCAGAAGGAGGGTTGAAAAACGCTGCAGGGAAGGATTCACATGGTTCATGTAGACTGGACCCTGAAAGGTCTGTTGAGAGACATTATCGACAAACAAACCTCTGTAGCTGCATGTTGCGGTTGGGGTTCTGAACATCCAAGAAAATTGCTACTCTCTCTGCCCACATTGACTCTGCTTATAATTACCCCCCTCATCATTTACCCTCATGTACGATCACCAATGAATCTGCTAGTATCTTCAGAGAATCTGGAAGCACTTTCTCCTCCAGACCAACTTGAGAAAAGTAACACTCCCTTTCCCACTGCAGCCCCCAGTAGCAGAAGTGCTTCTCAATCCATAAAATGGGAGATCAGGAACCTTCAAGGGTTTCCTAACAATCATATCCTAGTGATGTCAGGTCCCATAATTCTTAGTGCACAGTTGTTACAAAACCTTAAAGAACAACACGAACGGCAGCTGGGTTTCCTCAGTTCCCTGGTAGTGCTGCGCCAAAGAAAATAAGTAGCCAAGGATGTCCCGGCTGGTAGCTACACCCAAAATCTCTTTTAAAAGGGGGCTCACCAATGAATAGGGGGCACCACTAATAAGCCATCGAGTTTAAGGCCAGAAGGGACTATTAGATCATCGAGTCTGACCTTCTGTATATCTCAGGACATTAAATTTCACTCAGTTACCCCTGTATTGAGCCTGATAACTTGTGTTTGACTAAATCATAAGCTGAATGTATTGCCAGGAGATAAGGGTGAGGTAGGGAGAGAAAAAACTGTCTCTCCAGCCCTGCCATTTCCCCACCCCGTCCAAGCTCTCCCTGTGCATGAATCGCCAGACACAGAAAGAGCCCTCTGCAGGGGTGGCGAGGATGGGGCATAATGGCAGCTGCCCGCTGCACCACAGACAGGTTTGCACACGGATTTAGGGGGAATGATAAGGTCCAATCTTTGCTTAGTTTTCTATAGCTAACTAGGAATTTGAAAAGAGGCATCACTGTCACAACCTTCTGGAATAGATCGCCCTTTGTATAAAAAAAAAAAAAAGATTATTCTAAGTGACTGCAAAAGCTTTGTGATGAGAACCAAGGGTACACTGATAATTCTGCTGCCCCAATGATTAGATTCATCCTATGGCCATTCTAACTTGTGATTGGTTCTTCTCTCCATGAACTGAAACATGTAGCTCTACTTATATAAAGCAAATCTGGAGTGGTCTTGTTTTTCTGTTTATTTGATGGAACCTTCTTCGTGACTTTTCCCACTGAAACTGGAATGAGGCCTCAGAACACAAAAAAGGTTCATTTGGGACATCTTTCAGCAATTCAACAACTCTACCTAAAGTCAAGATTTCTAACAGCTGATGTGATACATTTTAGAATATTAATTACCTCAGATGAGATTGTAAGGCTCAATGGTTAGGTCAGTGACCTTTCACCTTTAAAACTTGGGTTGCCATGGTGACTAAAAATCACGCTCATTAGTTGGATAAACTGGAGCTAAATAGAATCTGCTGTCCTGTAGCTAACTAAACTGGCATATTCCACTGTAAATCCATATTCCATATGCATATAGCAGTTCTTGTTTAGGCAAAAGCCTGGTATCCAAACATACACCACTTCTCATCAACACTTTGCTCTGGTAAAAATTAAAGTTGTCATTCATGCAGGTTTATTCTTGAGATGTCCAGAGTTTGGCAAATAAATTTCATATAAAGTAAGAAAAATGAATATTGCTCAGCATTCCATTAGGGGCTAGCGTTCCAGAAACCATGCTCTCCAGGAGAAACACACACCCTGGATTTTACAACCTTCAGTGTATCATTTCCATGTAGTGTAAGTTTGTTTAGAAAATAAGTCCCCCTTTTGTCTGAAGTATTTAATTACCTTGATAGAGGAACCAAGTGCAAAATGAAAGATTTATGGATCCCTGTTTCTCATAGTGAAGGAGAAAGTGATCTGTTTGCAGGAGTTATATTTTCAGGCACTTTGCTGAGACACCCCAACCCCCCTTGGTTGCTGACTGTAAAATAAGAAAACTATTACCCAGCTGGGGTAACAATAGGCTCCCACAGTGCTTTTCTGCTCAGCCCGCAGCTGCCAGTGAAAGTGGAAACTACAGCAGCAGGATAACATTCTTTTCTTACAGCCTGTTTCTATGGGCAAGGAGCCCTCCCACTGATTCAATGTATTTTCTATGCAAAACTGTAGAAGAAGTGACATTTTAAAAGTTTTGACCTTTGTTTTTTTTTGCATGAACTGAGGCATACATTTTTTAAACCTTCTGACAGGGTGTCTGTTAGGAACGGCAATAGCCATTACTGTAATAATAAATGTTTCAAAATTTGAAAATTCTATATTGAATATAATGCACAGATAACCTTTGTCTGGAAAATGATAGTGATGAGAAATTTAGAACTCTCTATTTTATTTTTGCAGAAAAACAGATGATGATGACAGACTTCAGACACCTCTGGGAAACAATATCCTTGGCTGCAATATTTTCATTTGCTAATTTCAGATCTTTTAAGACAATACTTTTTAAAGGATTAAAGAAATCTTTGCATTTGATCTGCATCGTTTCCCCCCTTCACTAAACTAAATATTTGCCAATTAATAAAAAGTGTGTACAGCGGAAAGAACGGTCACCATAAACAATAATAATGAGAATTGTGCTCAAAGGGGCCAAGTTATATTTATCTAATTCTACACAAAACTGGCATGGTTCACAACCTGATTAAGAAAAGACACCCAAGAAAACCCCACACTTAAGGTTAACATACAAAATAAAACAAGAAACCAATGAAAGATGTTCAAAATGTAAAACACATTTTCCCAAACAGAAGTAAAATAAATGAAGACTATTCAAACAAGAAGGGGGAGGTGTGGGAAAGAAAAGCAAATGAGTCATTAAAACAAATGCAGTATAGAAGCCAAAAACAAGCCTGGCAGGTTAATCCATTACAGAGGCTCCCACACACCACCAATTCTCTGTGCCAGTTATAACCACTAGATCTCACCAGCTTACCCCTATGTTCACCAAAGGCAATTGCCCTGCTGTGTGTCCATCTACCTACCCATCTCTTAGAGCCTGACCCTGCACATTTTGCATGCGCAAAACTCCCACTGAAGCCAGTGGGAATGTTGGTTGTGGAAGCAGTGAAGGACTGGGCCTGTAGAATAGTAGTAGCAATGGTGACTTTATAAAGCTATCTTAAAATGCAGAGATTCCAAGAAGCAGAGTAGAAAATTCTGTATTTTTAATCTGTGGCTCCACAATGAAATGCATTTTGGTAACCTGAGCATAGCACCAAATACCAGACAAAATCATCTCTCACTATACAACAAACCCTGTGTAACAAAATCCATCATTAGCAAACTACATGGAACAATCATCCATCATTAAGCAGCAATCTACAATAAATTACAGTGAGACCATTAAAAGATCACTGAACCCAACAAAAGACAGGAGATTCAGTGTTAAGGCTGAAAATTCTTTCTTAACCCTCCACGTTGTGCCTGGGATATTGCCTGGGTCTCTGAACAGGATGATTTCACATACAGCACACAGCAGTTCCAAGGCAGACAGAGCAAATAAAGTACTAGTGCCCACCTTTTCCTGGCTTTTATTGGTTGAACATTTTGTTACAGCCTTTTTAAAATTAAATGTCTCTTTTCTACTTTTTAAATGTTAGCTAAAATATTCAAAAGCACTTTCATACGAACACAACGGCGCTGACACTAGATACTGCGATTGTTCTGCTGAAGCCACCAGGAGCCCATTTTACAAGTGTGCCACGTGGATTTAGCCAAGCAGCTCCGAATGACAATAAGACAAGTGAGTCACAGGGCTGATAGCCTGATCCTGCACCCATTGAACACAACAGGAGTTTTGTCACAGGCTTCAGTAGGAGCAGCATCAAGCCCTAAATCTAGTGACCTTATTTTGAAAGTACTAGCCCTAGTTGTCTGTTGAATTAATAGTTGTTTAGACATTATTTTCTGGTTTCTGTATTACAATATGTAAACACAGGTGGAGAATCTTTTAAGTGTGTTTTAGGCCAATAGTTCTTTCATTATCCAGAACAATGTATTGTCTGGGGCAGTCAGCTATTTGGGATAGATGACATGTCCCCATTTGCCCAGGATTGCCAAGTGTTTGGCAATGACTCGTGCCAAAGAGGCAGCTGGTCAGGATGAGTGTAGTAGCAACCTACTAAAAGGAAGAAAATATTGAAAAGTGGAGAGAGAATTAAAGGTGCAGAATGAGAGGGGGTCTTTGGGGGCAGCAATACACAACAAATTATAGTCATTCAAAATGTAAGTCATCACCAGTAAAAAGTCAGCATTTGCCAACAGTTACCACATAATGGTATCCAAGATACCACGGGTTTCCTCGGTACTTAAAATGGAAAATAATTGTAGTATTTTAGATGCTGGCAAATATTGTCTATATAATATATGTAATATAGGAAATGCAATATCTGTATTACAGAAACACTGATCAGGCATATTTTTTCTATCCTAAATAAAAAATATCTTTCAGCAATAGTTCCTTTAAGAAGGCTGATGACAGACCATTTGTAAAGTGTGGATTGTTTACCAATAGACTATGACTGCTTCTTTTGCACTTTTCAGTTTTACAGGTGATGTAGAATCTTGACAGGGTACCTTTAAAAAATCAGTGCAGACGAACAGGCTGACTCAGTGGAATGCTAACAGGACATGGAGTCTTGCACCTCTAGGTACGTTTGGAGGGGTGAAGGTTCTTTTGTGGGGGGAGAGATTTTACTTAGCTCTTTAATTGATATGGAGTTAATGATTTGAACTGCAACTTTAATTTCCAGATTTGCTTAAAGAGGCTGGATAAGCACATTTTATAAATGGAACAAATAAATAAAATAAATATATAGGTCACTGGTTCAAATCACGCAGGTCAGTAGAGAGCAATACCTATAGTTATCATCTAACCGACGTTCAGTGACCCATGTGAAATAAGTTGGTGGTCACATTCCATTTCCTAAAGTTTGGAGTCAGATGTCCACTTCACAAAGCTCCCATGAGTGGAGTAGCCTGGTTGGCAGAGGCAAGGACTGCATGGGCATGGAAAAGGAACTCTCCTCTCCCCCTGAGAGGTGGTCCATCCACTTCAGGCACATTGGCGGGGGCTATGGGAAGTTGGCCCCGCCACTACCTACGCTTCTTATGTTCTCTGTACAGAGGATTCGCTCTCCAGCTGAGTTAATCGGGCAATTTTCACTGACACTAAATTCACATAAGTAAGTACATCTGTTAATTGAGCATTCTAAATGACACCGTCTTTTGGTTGTTGTTAAAATAATGTGCAAAATAATACCGTACATGTGCAAACTTTTATGGATTCTCAGAGTAGAGCTGTGCTGATTTGTACAGAGTTGCAGCCCTGTTGAACCCATTTCAATAAGGGGGGGAAGAGTCAGAGTATTCCATTTCGTACAAATAAGTTGCCCAGAAAGCCAGCTGCAGACGTTGAATCAGCATCCAGTTATCTCCGTCCCATTCTTTAAAGTTCAAGCATCCCAAGACACTAGAGTATTGGGCACCAAAGTATAAGTGACTTTTTCCAGCAGAATACAGACCAAGTTATTAATAAAAAGCTAATTCTGGATCAGACCAGAAAACATGAAGCAGGATTTCTTGTTGAGTGCAGGTCCTTCAACATCTGTCAGAGAAGTGCTTTGCCATCCATCTTGTTCATTTTCCCTGGAGTCCAGTATCAGTGTGTTATATTGCAAATCTAACAGATTTGTTGAAACATAACAAACATCTAAAACACATCTTTATTTCTTCATCTTATCTCTCACGCTCTTGTTATATTTCCTACTTCCTTAAATGTTACATTACTGTTTGAAAAAGAAACAAAAAAAACCACCTCCGGTTGTATTTTGTTAGATTTTATTCATGACTTTTTGTATTATCCTCTAGCAATAAAACTGTGATTAAAAATATCTGCTAGAAATCAAGATGGTTACAATAAGAAACTTGAGAGGAAGGTAAGATTTCTTATAGCACTAAAGAAAATGCCTTAAGTAATGAAATGTAATAGTAAGTTGAACAAAGGACATACTGTAGTGTTTGTTTGTTTCATTCGTAACAGTAGGTAGTCCTCTAAAGGACTCTATCGAGAGATCACTCTTTTTGTTATTACAAGGAAAACTAACATTGCGTACTGTGGGGAAAAATGAGTAATACCAAAAATTGAGGGCCTTTTATGCACATTTTTAAAAAAATGTTCACAATCATTTACCTTTTCTCTTGTCAGGATTTTTTCTGTAACTTCTTTTAGGTTGGAAATGAATTTGCATGACACAAAGCCATGTATGCATAATCCCCAAGAAGGATGACAATAATGAGTCACATGCAAAAACGTGAGAAAAACTTGAGTGGAAACTGTTTTAAAAACAGTTCTGTGGACCGATCAATATGAAAATAAAACAGAGTGTCACAAATTCCCCTTTCATTTGATGTTACTGGTTTATTCTCTCTTCACTGTGGATATTTGTTGAGAGCATCTGTATCACTGAAGAGCAGTATCAATAGCTGAACACAGTTTCTGACCATCAATTTCTGTTTTGTATTGGAAAATGAGATTGTTTGTTCTAAATGAGGATGGGATTTTGCTCCTCCAGGGCAGTGTACTGGAAGTATAACAAATGTGAGGACAGGGATTATTGTTATAAATTATTTTATTGGAGAATCCCTCCTCTAACATTGTCAATTTACATGGCGCTTTCTAAACACAGATTAGACCCATCCCCTGTCCCAAACTGCTTACAGTCTAGCTAGTGCTCCAAGAAGGCTTGTGATAATCTGTTGCAGTTTCTTCCCTATCCCATTCTATGACCCTGCAGACAGGCTCCTGGCTCTCTGCCCCTGCTTGTTGTAACCCGGACTAGACTAGCTGAACCCTATGGCTCTCAGTACATTCTTCTGGGAACACTCACAACCCTCCCTCCATGTGACTACTTCATCAACCTCCTAGCTCCTTTTCAAATCCTTCTATCTTTACTGCTAAATTTTTATGATCCAGGAGGAGGGGTCCTCTCGGGCCCCAAAACAATTCAACATCACATCAGCATATAATACACGCTATGCACAAACAGAGTGATGTAAGGAACCAGCAGAGAGGCTCTAAGAGCTGCTGACTATGGGCTACCAGGAAGCAGCATAATATGGAAAAGTTTCTGCTTCTGTTTTGTAATTCATGATAGCGAGAGATCAGTTCACTGGGTCTCCCAATGCTCCAATGAGTCAGGAGGAATGGTAGGGAGAAAACCTTTCGATTCCCAGTCGTTAACCTCATATTGCCCCTCGTAACACTCCCATTCCTCTGTTGGTCTCAGACTACCATTTTACCACCCGCATGGAGATTAGTATAGAAACCTGAACACTCAGACAGCCGGCACGGTCCACCTGAAGACCAAGTATATCACTTTTCTGATCAGCTCACTTCTTACTACATTGGAAAGCAAGAGCGCATAGGTATTTGCAATGCAATAGTCTCCTACTGGTGAGTGCTGCTGCCTACCAGAGTGCTCCCCAGGCTGCCTGGAGTCAAACATATGGTGCAGGATCTGTGACATATGCAATACAAATGTTTGATATTTAATCCACTGTCATAAATAAATTAAAAATTGGAATTTTGCTCAAAATGGGTTACAACTATCAGACTTCAGAAGGTTCTTAAGCACATTCTCCAAAATGAATAGTGTCTCTCCCTAAAAGACCTGCAGAAGTGAATCTTGATGAAACATTGGTGAAGATGGTTTTTCAATGGTGTAGCGCCCTGGACACATCAGGGAACTGCATTCTTGAAGCTCAGTAAGCAAAGTGTAATCATTATTAGAGTCTTTAAGGACACAAACCCCATAATTAAAGTGGAGATCAAGGAAGTTCAGTTGAGTCTGAAGGAAGCAATTGTGGCTTTGGACAGTTTCAAAACTCTTGTCTATCGAATTACAAAACTGAGGATAATAATTGTTACAAAGTGTTTTTGTGTATAGTTCTCAAATCTCTCTCTCTCTCATATATGGCAAGTTTCAGCAAACAAAATAATGATGCCTTGTTTTAAAACAAATCATCGTCTAAAAGTGCCGAAGAATGAGAGCTGATGAAACAGTAGGAAAAAATATTAATCAAATACAGCAAATTAGTAACCAAATTTTCAGTTTACTATGTTCTGTGACATGCTTGTCTGCAAACATTCTTGTGTTCAAAGTTTTGTTTGCAAATATTCACACACAAAATAAGATAAATTTGGGTCCCATGATTGAAATTTGTTTAATGATTAATTTGTTTTGGGCAGAAGCAGAGGTAGTGTATTGGGCACCTAAAGTAAAGTCCATCCTTCTTCCCAGAGGGCCATTATAGCAACAGGTCTTCCACCTCTGACTCTCTTCTCCCATCTCAATCAACATCTATGAGAATCTGATGGAGGAGACTATGAGGTAATATGGCCTCAAATGGCACCAATATTTAGTTGACCCACAGCTCTACATCTCCTTTATACCTGAAACACAAAGAGCACCCTCCCCAATCCACTCCACTGCCTGGATGACTTTGGCACCTGGATGCAGGGCAGTTTGCTGAAATTGAATTCAGACAAAGCAGAGGAACAAAAGCCTAAAGTGAATAAGCTCTATATGGATCACAATATTGCAGCCTGCCTACTTAGCGACATAGGCCACCAAGTATACCAAGTGGTATACCTAGACTTTAGTAAGGCATTTGATACAGTCTCGCATGATATTCTTATCGATAAACTTTGCAAATACAATTTAGATGGGGCTACTATAAGGTGGGTGCATAACTGG
>NW_020664372.1:33222762-33249886 GCF_002925995.2 Terrapene triunguis
GAGGTCCCTTCCAGTCCTAGAATCCATGAATCTACACACTGCATGTCTCTTACAGCCTCCTGACTGAACACAGAATCAAATGCAAAGTCATTTATTTGATCCTGATATTCAAAGCCCCACAGGGGACTGCCCCAGCCTACCTAAAATACCACCTCTTTTTCTACAATTGAGATCTCCCTATGTCCCTTGTGAATGACAGAAACATCATATTTGGGAGCATGAGACATAAAATTCTCTCAGCAGCTGGCCCAGGAGTACGGACCTTGCTTCTGTAAGAGATTAGAATGAAAATCAACCTCACCACATTTGGAACAAAATGCAAAGGTCACTTGTTTGACTTAGCTTGTCCAGAAGCAACAATAAATAGCAAATAAAACTGAGAGGATGGAAGGGAAAGAACCAGAGATAATCTCTGTTCACTTTTAAGGCATGTGGAGACCCCAGTGATAAATACCCAGACAGACAGAGACCGGGCTCTACAGATGGATGTTGTGCATCTGAGTGGAACAAAACATGGTAATGACCCTACATACAAGTTTCAATGAATGGCCATTAGATTGGAGATGGCACATTGTGTGAACATGTCGTGTATTTGGAGGAGAAATATGACTCACTCCAAATCTGGTTTGAGCAGGTGATGTAAGGAATTGGCTGGGAAAATGGTGTAGTTTTGGAGAGACAAAGGCCCTGCTTTGTGAAAAGCACTGAGTCATCTCTTAGGAGAAAGACAGAAAAACTGGATAAAGCTACACTGAATGAGAATTGTGAGCATGGCTGAACAAGAGACAGACTTGTTTAAGGGGAAATACACCCACATCGACCAGGGCTTCATCCTAGAGAAGCTTTTAATATAGTGTCCTGTAATACTTTGTAACTGAAAGTCTGCCTGGCAATAATTTTACAAAGAGGGCCAGTCCCTCCAGCAGTTTCTCCAAAAGCAAACATCTCTGTGAAATTGCACAGCTCATCCCAGTGTAGAGCTTCTTTTTTTTTTTTTTTTTTTTTTTTTTTTGGAAGTTGGGTGGGGGGGGGGGGAATCATACATGGAGTTTTAAAAATAAGAAGCTTGATTCTCCACTGCACAAAAGCGGTTTCATGCCAGTCTAACCCCATTGATTTCAAGGTGTTACACTGTTGTAGAATTGGTGTGATGCAGTAGGAAGTCACCCCATCGCCTTCCCAAAGTTCCTCTGTCCTGCTTGGCAATATTACAAGTTACTCAATGCCGGGGTAACTGGGTGAAATTCTATGACTGGAGTGTTACAGGTGGTCAGACTAGATGACCTAACGGTCCCTGCTGGCCTTAAAAATCTATGAATATTAATTGGCAATTATACCTCCTATACCTGCATTTAATTAAGCTAACCTAATTTACTTTGTGGGGACTTTTATGGTGAAGTTAAATACTGCCACACATTCATGAGAGAGAAAAAGCCTACTGAGGCTGAGTGGGAATAAGAGTAATGACTTGAGTACTGGACCAAAGGTGAAGGAACAAACAGGACACTCCACAATGTTACTGTAACTAACACCCTTGCAAGCTATTGAGGGCACCAGACACTGATGTTAGAAGTGGATTTGGAAATCCTGCTTTCTGGGCTAGAGAGCCCTGGAAGATATGCTAGTGAAGTTCATTCTTTAGCACAGTGCTAGATGTATGTATCAGAGTCCTACAGTTCAGTTCGGATATCTCTTTTGGAAGCTGCTTTACCTGGTAAGCTGCAAGTGTTGATGTGGCAGGCAGCAGCAGAAGTAGAATATGAATGGAGGGGCAGGCGGGCGGGGGGAATTGAATCATTCATGTTAAAGAATAACAAAAGAAAACAATATTCCAGCATCAGCTACATCAGATATGTTCTTAATTTTCACTCTTATTAATTAGTCAAGCTCTATAGTCCCAAATCCCTGCTTCTCTTTCATAACATTTCAGATGGCCCTCAAAAGAGCATTCTCCCTGACTTGGCTTAGCTTTGCCTTGATGAATGCAACTTTTATGTCTTCTGTGAAAAAGCTATAAGTGAGAAAAGAATGTGGTCCGTGCAGTACATATTTGTTTCACACTTCACTGTTCAAAAGGAAATACAAGAGATTTCCTGTTCACAGGTTCACCCCACCCAATGAGATGAAATGCATTCTGAGTTCTGAGGTAAATTTGGTCCAGATTTTTAAAGGTATTTAAGCACTGCTGTGCTCAGCTTTGCAACACCTAACAGATTCTATCAACTGTTGATGAAATTTAGACTCCTACCTGCCTAAATCTGTTTGAGAATGAGATTTAGTCTCCTAAATCAGTTAGGCGTTATGACGCTGAACGAAGCAATGCTTAAATAGCTTTAAAAATCTGGGCCAATGAATATTTTCTTTGAGATTCCACAAATGACATTCTAAACCATTTGGAATAACTCGACTGAAGTCCAGGACAAGAGTTATACACAAAGTTATTAATAATTAAGAATCCCACTAACAATTTTTTTTTAAAAAAAGAAAAGGGAAAAAACAACCCTTTTCATAGTGTCTGTTCATTATACAAAACAAATCCAGAGTGAAGGGAAGGGGGCAAGAAGATGGCACACTGCCTGATAAGTGCACCCTTAAATCTATAATTAAAACCAAAGGCAAGCTCCAGATATAGCCCCGATTCAGTTATATAAGATCTTACAAAAGCTTCACACTGTTTTCTAGTTTTTGCTTTATTATTGTTCCCTCTCCTTGGAGTTCATTTGAGGTCAGTAACGGATGAGGTCTTGTAATCAGGTTTTATGGCAGGATAGAATCTAACAGTGCCCTTCTTGTAAAGATATGCAAGTGTGCACCCAAAGGGGAAAAATAATTACAGGCTCAACTTAAAAGAGAAGAAGTTAACAGTCACTTTGGAGCCCAGCTCAGATCTTCCCCAGCCCCACAAATGACTTGCCAGCTAGTTAGAAGTTATTTTTAACAGTGTCCTATGGTTCCATAAAATCCCATCACTGCCTGCTCCTCAGAAAAATATCGTAAAATTACATAGCCAAGAAATTAAACTAGATATAGCAGCAATAATTTAAACCACAGTGAAACAAAGGAGTAAATTGGTACCATAAAGCCTGTAGCAACTATACATTTCCACACACTTACTAAAAGCAAAGTATAGGATTATATGAAAACAGCTGGATTTCACGTGGTTGCTGCTTATACTTAAAAACAGAAAACAAGATTTGTTTAGTTAATAACTCTAGCAAATTTATTAACCCCTTAACTATTGTGCCCTTCTACAGTCTATGCAGCATTGGAAGGCAGCGGTGTGCCGTTGAAGCACTGACATTACTTTGAACACAATGCTGAAATTAAGCAGTTAAACATATACAAAAGCAAGAAAATTACATGTCAACACCTTATAAACAACAAACAGTATTATGTACACCACCAAACGGAGCTAAGGTACCAGATTTAGGACTGCTGAGAAAGGTAAGCAAACTGAAAGTACAAGAGGCAAGAGAACGAATTGCCCCTTTCATCTGTGGTCCCTCTAAGATTAGGTTACTATATGGTGGGACAGCAGGATTGGACAACCCTAGACCCAGTTATCCAGCACCTTGTACTGGGCATTCAGATCCCACTGTGATAGGTGACCTCATAGAAACTTACACAGACTAACCAGTGATTGCTGAGTAAAGCACCTGAAACATAAGAACCAGACAATCACAAATCTCATTATTCTAGTGAATATTTAGATTGATTAGAATTTTAAATGTAGAGCTGATCAGAAAATGGGAAAAATCTTTTCCCAAAAAGTTTCATAGCAAAATAATTCCTTTTCCCCCCTGTCCAAATCCCAATTTCAATTTTTTTGACTAGTTCTGTAGCTGTTTGTAAAATGGAATGCTTTTTTGGCAAAATGCTTTTAAAAAACATTTATCCCGCTGTGACCCTAGGAACACCCTAAGGCCAGCTGGCACACCATTGTCATGATATCTACCCAAAACATAGCATGTAATATATCATTGGAAAAATAGGAATTCATTGAGTCTTGCGTGATGTATCATGGTAAACCCACAAATGATTTTATAATATGTGCTGGAAATATGTTCTGAAAATGTATTTGGCAAGCAGTGCCTAAGCCACGCCTGTTCCAGACACAGGAATGTGGTTCTGCCTGCTTGAATGTGTCTCCAATGTAAATTAAGCAAGATGTGACCAAAGCCAAAGCCAAGCATATTTACATGCAAGGGAAACAAAGCTATTAGGAGGGCAAATGGGGACAGGTGATCACTTAATAATCTCATCAGGGGGTGGAGCCTGCACCCCCAGGAAGCCTTCCTGCCCCTTGAAGCAGGGTAAATGAACTGTGGGAAGATAGAAGGAGGGAAGAAAAGCCATTCTGACATCCTTCGCCTGTGGAGACAAAAGGAACCGAGCACTTTGAGATCTGTGAAGGGTCCTGGCCAGAGAGTCTGGTCAGCCAGGTTGGAAAAGAGACTTGAGAAACATTTCTTTGAACAAGAGACTATAGTTTGTTAAATCAGGTTTTAATCTTTGAAGCATATTTTTACTTTTGTTTGCTCGTTACCCTTTCTAGCTTTATGCCTTATACGTGGTATTACTTAAACCTAGGACTCCTTGTTTAACAAACTTGTTTTACTTTTACTATAAACCAGTTCAGTGCTTTGATTAAAACAGAGTGAATGTTACCCCAGTTAAGATAAGAAGCTGCAATGTACTGTCTCTTTAAAAGGAGCAGCGAACGTAATAACTTCTGTAAGTGTTCAACAGGGCCGGCTCCAGGCACCAGCTTAACAAGCAGGTGCTTGGGGCGGCCAAGGGAGAGGGGTGGCACCTGCGGCAATTTGGGGGCGGCATGTCCCTCACTCCCTCTAGGAGCGAAGGACCTCCCGCTGAACTGCCTCCGCCAATCACGGCTTTTTTTTTTTTTTGCTTGGGGCGGCAGAAATGCTGGAGCCGGCCCTGGTGTTCAATGAGAGACCTGGACACCACAGGGCAAATGGTTTGGGGGACGTTCAGGACAAAGACGGTGTTGGGGACTCCTGAAAAAAGGATCTGGGTGGTGGAAGCCAGGGTGTGAGCTGCATGTACGACTGCTGGCTATTGGTGTCTGGGCTGAGAGCCCCAGCAACATAGCATTTAAGGCACCTAGAACCTCAGGGCAGGTGCTGACACAACCTCTTACTGGTCTGGGTTGAACCCCCCACCTCTTTTAATTGAAATTTGAAATCTCAATGAAAAGTTTCATTGAAAACAAATAAAAATGTGGCCAGTTCTTTTTACAAAGACTTGTTTTAGTTACTTACATTCTATTGTCTCAGTTTCTATGACTTTTCAGCAGATAGCTCCTTATTTATAATTATCATAGGAAAAGCACAGTGAAAAATACCCTAGCTAGAATTGTTTGTAGAAGCAGTTTAATCAAATATTTTATTCTCCCACATTTCACATGTGCTCTTATTGTAAGACTTTGCAATTAATATCTATCAATTTTAGGCACTAGAGTGGTCACGTCAACCCAGTTGTTTTAATTCCCTTAGTTAGATTTTCATAAATTCCAAGGCCAGAAGGGACAGTTTGGATCATCTAGTCTGACCTCCTGTAGAACACCGGCCATAGAACTTATCTTGAATAATTCCTAGAGCCGTGTAGAAGGGCTCAGCCGAGGCTCGTCCCTCCGCGGGGCTGTGGGGTATCCCACCGCCTCGCAATAGTTCGCTATGGGCCCAAGCCCTGGGTCAGGGCGGGCCAGTAAACAAACAGTCAGGAGCCCGGGCCCTTAGGCAGGGGCTGAGCCAATAGTTCAATATGAGCCCAGGCCCTAGGTCAGGGTGGGGCAGCAAACACACAGTCAGGAGCTCAGGCTTCTGAGCGTCTGGTGCGAGGGGGAGACTCCCACCCATGAGTGGGGTGTCAGGGGGGACGCAGGCCCACCTACTCTACTGCGTCCCAGCCCGGGGCCCTAACAGCAGCAGAAGACTCGCTGCTGTGTCAGTGAGGATCCTGACCACAACACACTGACATTGGTTCTGGCCCTGCTGCGGCCAGGCCAGGGTCGGCTGCCCCCGGGCTACTTCCGGACTCCCCCATGTATGGTACCTGTGTTTGGCCGGTGTCCTCGGAGGTTTCCAGCACCATCGGTTCCTCCAGGTAACTAGCAAAGGGTAGGCTCGGCTGCTCCTCGGGGTAGGTGGCGAGGGGTAGGTTTGGCTGGCCCGGCCAGTCCTCGGGTCGGCCGCAGCCCGCCGGCGTCTCCCAACCTGGAGCTAGGCCACAGGCATCTGGCCTCTCCGGCGGCTGGCTTTCAAGTGAGCTTTGCAGCGGGGCTTTTCTACTTCCTGTCCTGCGCCATGACCTCCGGGGGGCGGGCGCGGGACCCACTGGCTCCGCCCACGTTGGTGCTAGGGGAGGCTCGTCCCTCCGCGGGGCTGCGGGGTAACCCACCGCCTTGCTACAAGCCGATCTTTTAGAAAAACATCCAATCTTGATTTAAAATTTGTCAGTGATGGAGACTCCACCACAACCCTTGGTAAGTTGCTCTAATGGTTAATTACCCTCATTGTTAAAACCATTAAGGTCTCAGTTGTGCACAGCCCTGTGTAGGAGTGCAATGGGAAGGAGAGTGCCCCTTCCTCTTGTGACTCTGCCAGGACTGGCCACAAGTGCAGTCCTTGCACTGAGTGTACGGATGGTTTCAACATCCGTAGTAGTAGCTTTGTCAAAGGCTTAACCACGGCGCCTCAGCAGGATGGCCTCTCACCCCTCTTAACTAGCCAGTAGAATTGATGCTATATAAAATGAATGCCTGCTGTACCTCTTCTAAGAACTATACACTGTCTGTGCCCCTGGAGGCACCATGACTCTAGAGACTGCTGCTGGCAGAGTGTGTCTCCATACTTCATAAAGCCAATAGCTTCATGGAATTCACTGAAGTTATGCCAGATATACAAGCACCCAGTGAGTGGAGAATTTGGCTCATAAATTTTGGTCAGAATCTGCTCTTAGTTTAGGCTATACCTGCAGGTTCCACATTAGCAGACATCACATCGAGAAGAAATCATCTTCTGAGAAGGTAGATGTTGCTCTAGGAGAGGAGGAGCATGTCACTAGAAGGTGAAGCCTCCAGACATTCATTCATTTGGATCAATCTTCTTCACAGCAGCCTGCCATAATGCTATTCTCGTCTGACAGAAGTCAGCGATTATACAAGTTTCTGCTACCCAGGTAATTTCCCAGAATTTTGTGATTTTACATTTAGCACCAGTCTAGAAATGATTAGCCAGTGAGAGTATATATTTAGCTACATTTAATTGTATGGGTTTCCCCTCTGTGAAAATGCCAATAAAAATGTCTTTGGTTAATGTCAAACTGAACTGGATACTAGTTGCTGGATGGTGCACTCAGAAACAATTAGATCCTGATTTAGGGGAGTAGAAAAAGATGGAGAATATGCTGCGCAGGCACCAGATCATATTAATGGAAAAGGCTATTGGCTCCCTCTGCAGTGGTGCAACAGAATAGCTGATGAGGGCCCTTGTGGGCAGAAAAAGGGGCACATGACCTGAGTATGAAGTGACAATTACAAGATCTGTTCACACAAACTCTTCTCTCTAATCTGTTATTCTCGATTTTTAAACAGCCTCCAGCTAAGTATATAAGCATCCTTCCAAACACCCTTACTAAAATAGAAGCTCATGGAAGAAAGCACAGATCTTCACTTCCTGCCAATCTATTCTGATAAAGGATGGCCAAGACATAGAAGCTTGTTTTGTCGAGTTCTCTTAAAGAGGGACCAAAGGAAGCAAAGATTAAATTATGTACCTCAATGCACCATTGCATCTTCATGATCAGCTCAACTGGATTGAAACCAGTAAGGAAAAATCAGGTGATGGAGCCTCAGAACCATTTCCTTTAATTCTGAAAGCTAACCAAGCATTAGTTCTAAAAGCTAACCAAATTCTGTGTGGTATTGGAGAAACATAGCCTTCATCATTGACTTCTAACTTGAACATATTTGATATGCAAGGCAGTCTCTCAGCTGCCAAAAATCACCTAGTTGTGTCATTCCCAGGGGGTTTCAACCAACCACTTCCCATAACTCAGGACATCCTAACAGGCTTTTTATTATATGTACTCGTCTGTGAACTAATTCATGGTGTCCTACCATACCTCCTCCAATCTTTGGTTCATCCATTTTCTTCTAGGTTATATTTCTGTTTACAGTACTATCCTAGCACTCCATTCTCTTTTTCATTATATTGCATATCATAAGACAACACAATTGATTTCAAGAACACAAAGGGGTATTTATGTATATCACAGACTTAGCTACTGCGTCAGAGTTGCATGTTATTCAATGTCTACCTGGGGTTCAGTGAAATAAGTCCCTTACCGTTGACTCCTTTGTGTTATAATGGTCCCTTCCTCTCTAGAGCTGTACAATAATACATCCTTCATGTTCATACCACTTATGTTTTCACTGCGGATTCCCTAATGTCTGGTATATCCACTCCCAGGACTCTGATGTTAGGGAGACACACTGACATGTGACATACCAAATGGACTTTAATCTTTCATGCCTGATTTATATATTTGCTAGATACTTTTCATTTATCATTAAATAGTTTTTGCACAAAAGCTCAAGACTAGAATTCTTTAATTTTTTAAAATTTTGGAACATCAGAAAATCTGGAGAGCAGTACGGATAAATATGGAAAATAAAATACAGACCCCATTCCTGTTTCTCTTCTTTTTTTTTTCTTCTTGTCTAAATTTTGTAAGTTATAGGAAGAGGTCTCCATTATTTTCAAGGCCTTTTCTTCTCCACTCTCCAGATTTAATTCTTGTTTCCAATAACATCATTCTGGGATATATTAGCAGGAGTGTGGTAAATGAGACACGAGAAGTAATTCTTCCGCTCTACTCTGCGCTGATTAGACCTCAACTAGAGTATTGTGTCCAGTTCTCGGCACCACATTTCAGGAAAGATGTGGACAAATTGGAGAAAGTCCAGAGAAGAGCAACAAAGATGATTAAAGGTCTAGAAAACATGACCTATGAAGGAAGACTGAAAAAACTGGATTTGTTTAGTCTGGAAAAGAGAAGACAGAGGGGACTTGATAACAGTTTTCAAGTACATAAAAGGTTGTTACAAGGAGGAGGGAGAAAAATTGTTCTTCTTAACCTCTGAGAATCGGACAAGAAGCAATGGGCTTAAATTGCAGCAAGTGAGGTTTAGACTGGACATTAGAAAAAAACTTCCTAACTGTCAGGGTGGTTAAGCACTGGAATAAATTGCCTATGGAGGCTGTGGAATCTCCATCATTGGAGATTTTTAAGAGTAGGTTAGACAAACACCTATCAGGGATGGTCTAGATAATACTTAGTCCTGCCTTCAGGGCAGGGGACTGGACTAGATGAATTCTCAAGGTTCCTTCCAGTTCTATGATTCTATATGATAAACACAAAGTCTAAAAACAGAGAATGAAAAGAAGACAGAGCACCATAAGATCAGCAGGTCGACGTTTTCCTCTTTCAGGTAGGGAAGGGACTCCATATTCATCTTAAGACAATGCCGGTGTGTGTTTCATACCACGTGTTTCCTTTGACAGGGGTAAGAATCTCCTTCTGTGCAGTACTTGTTAAATCAAGCCAGTACTAGGAACAAGAGCATATCTCTGTCCGTTGAGCATTTTATTCATGGGGAGAGAATTTATCAACCACCTGAATACTGGAGAGGGAATCACAATTTTTTTTTGTCAGATCAAATACATGAGGTTGTATGCAGGGGGAGGATGCTGGTTTCCAGAATCCATTCTAGAGCATTTCATGTCTTAGATCAAAAGGGTTTCGGTTTTGTAGCCCCATTGGTCAGTGGGCATACATATATTATTGACATTCCCGGCAACTGTTCTCCTGGCTTAGTGCAAATTAAAAACAATTGTGCCAGGGTCCAGCAAATAATAGCTAGTTAGTTTCCTTTGGGGAGAAAAAAAAAAAAGATCTTCAGATACACAATGAATTGGCAGCAATTTTCACATTATTCCAGACAGTCTCCCATTCCTTAACTGACAGTTCCATTTTTAAGTCATATTTCCATTTCTGCTTAATCTCTGCTGTTGCAGAGTAGACTATAGAATTTAAATGTTTGCATCCACTATCTGGTGTTGTTTCTATTACCAAATTGTTTCAGGAAGTCTTCTAATGAAAAGGGACTAGTGCCCAGGGCCATCTGACTTTACTATGGATTGCACAGCGCATTAGAAAGATCATCGGAAGTTGATCTTCTGAGATGCACCCACCTCACCCTATCTGATGATGCTACGGAGTATTAAGTAGGGATGGGGGAAGACGAACAGGGGGAACACCCTGCTAATATAAGGTCAAGGAAAATTGCATCTCAGCCACAAACTGGGTGAGCAATTCAATCTTGCACATGTGAGCAATGATCTCCATGGGCCTTCTAAGTAACACAAATATAACAGATTATGAAAATTACTTGTTCTTACAACCCATGACTTTATTAATTACAATGATCTCCTCTACCCAAAAATATCTACATATGACCATTCATCAGTTTTCAATTTTACCCAGAGAGTGTAAATTTTGGGGGAAACAGAAGGGAAGTGAGAGCAAATTTCAAAGTTATTAATATTTAGAGTTATTAATGTTATTAGTTATCAATATTTAGAGAATTATGTAGCATGTCCCAAATGCTACAGAAATGTTTTCTATAGACCGGTGGGAGTTTGTCTATATATTGGAAGGCTGCTAGAAAACTAAAGGGAGATGCTAAGTTTCTGTCACTGAGAATAAATCCCAATTTCCAATAGTCATAGCATGGATTTTATTGTGATTCTCTCAATTTTAGCCCTGATAGCTATGCTATACGGTGATAGGATATACCATTACACCAAGCCAATTACCATCTCTGGCTGAATTACCCTCTCCAGATACAATATAGATTATTCATAGATTCCAGGATTCTTGCCACTCCTCAAGGCAGCTAAATTGTAGGAGAACTTCCTATTTTTATCCCAGTAAAAATCCTACCACTTGTATTTACAGTCTACCGTCGTGTGTGAAGTGAAACTGATACGGTTTAGGTGCCTGTGGATCTATCAACAGAATCTGCTTGGCTAAAGTTAGTTTTCAAAGCATCAGTTCTGAATTACCATATGCAAAGCATTGTAACATGAGAGAACAAAGTGTGTGCATCCTCCGTTAGTAAATTGGTTTGTCTCCTATGGCCAAGTGCTTCAACTACTAGATTAAGGCCAGCTCCACACTCAGAAGTTAAACTGACCCAGCTCCATCATTCAGAAGTGTGAAAAATCCACAACCCATAACAATGTAATTAAACTGACCTAACCCCTAGTGTAGATAATGCTACTTCAACAGAAGATTTCTTCTGTCAACCTAGCAACCACCTCTCTGGGAGATGACTTCACCACAGCAATGGGAGAACCTCTCCCGTCCCTGTAATGAGTGTCTACAACTGAAGTGCTATAGCAGTGCAGCTGCATCTGTGCCACTGTAGTGTTTCAAGTGGAGACAAGCCCTAAGTTTCCATGCCTGACTATGTGTCAAACAGTAAAAGCCTAAATCAGACATTCAATCAAAGTCAGGGGATGTTCAATTGGTGATGATTCAGTCACCGATACAGATACAATGCTCCCTGCACGACATTGAAAAGAGAATCAAAAGTAGGAACAGGAGGAAAGTAGCACAGCATCTGCTCACTCTTCCTTTATTTCTTACCCTTAAAGGCCTCTGGCAAACATACTAGTGGAATAAACAAACAGTATGGGCTAAATTCAGACAAGGTGCAAGTAACTGCAACTTTCCTGTATTCAGTGGAGTTACAACTCACTTCCATCCCCTCATGAAAAAGTCCTGTAGAACTTAAGGATGAAATCAATGGAGATCTACAGAAATTAAGGTAGTGGAGCAATCACTCAAAATATCCATAGGACTTATTCAAGAATTATGCCATTTCCATTGAATTTTTAAACAATTTTACCTCTTTTAATAGAGAAATATGATCCCTACTCTAGAATTCTATAGGTTAGTTTAAAAATTCCACAGGACTCTTGCACTCAGTTAAATTCTCCACAATGGCCAGGCCCAAATTTGGCTCCATGCTTCCAAACTGAGAAAGTCACATTTCTGGCAACTACATACCAGCAGCTCATGTTGATTTTTTCACCTTTCCTACCCCAAAAACTGAAGTATTCCTGGGTGACACTGAAAATAAAGAGAATCAGAAGTAGGAACAAGAGGAAAGTGGCACCATATCCGCTCTCTCTTCATTTGTTTCTTACTCCCGAAGGTCCCTGGCAAGCAGAGAAAGAAAGCATGGATTTGTTGTGGGCTGCTTGCTTACTCACAAACAGGATGCAATGCAGCAATAGCTTTTTCAAAATTCAGCAGTTTAGGATTTCAGGGATTTAATGCAAAACTTTTTTCGTCTCAACTTGTGTGGGTTCATACATGTTGAGTTTTGCTTTGTAGGATGAACAAACTCAAACCACTGAATTTAGCCAAGTTTGGGCTTGAGAACAACTACTATTGATTGTGTTAAGACTGAGATTGGCCCATTGAGGCCCTTCTTGGAGCTTGTTGAATTATTCATTATGAACAATTTGTTTGTCAGATCTGGCCCTTCTGCCTGTGAATTGCCCTCAGAGTGATCATTGGCTTTACAAATATATTACTCATAATTGTTTGATAAATAATTAAATTTGATAAATAAATAGCTGTAAAAGATATTTATTCGTGCTGATGAGGTTTTGAAGATTGCTCACAGCAGTGCTTTTAGTATTCAATATGCAGAAATCACTGTTTGAGTTGTGTAATTAGTTACATAAGCCACTCTTTGTGCCTCAGTTTCGCCACCTCCAAAATGGCGCTTGCCTACCCCAGGGGGTTATTGCAGAAATAAATTGTTTTCTGTAAAGTACTTTCAGATCCTCAGAAAGAAGTCAGAGGAGAGTAAAATGCTATTGTTCTACATGGCTTGAGAAAGATGACACTGCAAGGAAAATGATCATTGACAAGCAAGTTTCAGATATGATTTGCAATTCTTTTAATCATCGCTGTACCATGGTTTGAGAAATCAACGATGAATATGTCAAAGATCTTCAAGGAGACAAACCATTCATGAGGATGTAATGTTGGAGGAATTTCAAGTCTTTATGCAGTCAAGATGGTACATACGATTTTGCTGAAGGGAAGAATTTGGTAGCGCTAAGCTATAGGAACAGACGGATCCAGAAGTAATTCTGAATGATACAAGTGGATTATAAATATCTAGGAGGGAAGGCTTAAATCGAGTCTTTCTGAAAATCTCTCCAAATATCAAACATCTTATCCTCATAAGGGTTTCAAATAGGGCTGTTGATTAATTGCAGTTAACTCACGTGATTAACTCAAAAAAATTAATCGCGATTACTTGCAGTTTTAATCACACTGTTAAACAATAGAATACCAATTGAAATTTATTAAATATTTTTGGATGTTTTTCTACATTTTCTACATTTTCAAATATATTGATTTCAAATACAACACAATACAAAGTGTACAGTGCTCTCTTTATATTATTTTTATTACAAATATTTGCACTATAAAAATGACAAACAAAAGAAATAGTATTTTTCAATTAACCTCATACAAGTACTGTAATGCGATTTCTTTATCATGAAAATGCAACTTACAAATGTAGATTTTTTTGTTTGTTACATAACTGCACTCAAAAACAAAACATTGTAAAACTTTAGAGCCTACAAGTCCACTCGGTCCTACTTCTTGTTCAGCCAATCATGAAGACAAAAAAGTTTGTTTACATTTATGGGAGATAATGTTGCCCACTTCTTCTTTACAATGTCACAATATTTCATGTTATAGTAGTCTCATATGATGACTCAGAACCAGGGCCGGCTCTAGGCACCAGCAAAACAAGCTGGTGCTTGGGGCGGCACATTTTTAGGGGCGGCATGGCCGGCGCCAGAATGCCGCCCCTAAAAATGTGCCCCGGCCGCCCTAGCTCACCTCCGCTGCTGCTGGCACGCGAAACAGCTGTTTCGCGTGCCACGGCCGCTCGGGGTCTCCCCCTCCCTCCCAGGCTCTCAAACCTGGGAGGGAGGGGGAGATCCCGAGCAGCCGCGGCACGCAAAACAGCCATTTCGCGCACCGCTGCCACTCGGAGTCTCCCCCTCCCTCCCAGGCTCTCAAACCTGGGAGGGAGGGGGAGATCCCGAGCGGCCGCGGCGCGCGAAACAGCTGTTTCACGCGCCGCTGCTCCCCCTCCCTCCCAGGCTTGAGAGCCTGGGGGGAGGAGGCAGGGAAGGGGTGGAGTTGAGGCGGGGCCGGGGGTGGGGTAATTAAAAAACGGGGGGGGGGGGGCGGCCAAAATTGTTTTTGCCTTGGGCGGCAAAAATCCTAGAGCCGGTCCTGCTCAGAACATGTTGTTTGTTTTAAGAACACTTTCGCTGTAGATTTGACAAAACACAATGAAGGTACCAATGTGAGATTTCTAAAGCTAGCTACAGCACTCGCCCCAGGATTTAAGAATCTGAGGTGCCTTCCAAAATCTGAGAGGGACGAGGTGTGGAGCATGCTTTCAGAATTCTTAAAAGAGAAACACTCCGATGCTGAAACTACAGAATCCAAACTACCAAAAAAGAAAATCAGCCTTCTGTTGGTGGCATCTGACTCAGATGATGAAAATGAACATACGTTGGTCTGCACTGCTTTGGATTCTTATCGAGCAGAACCTGTCATCAGCATGGGCGCATGTCCCTTGGAATGGTGGTTGAAGCATGAAGGGACATAGGAATCTGTAGTGCATCTGGCATGTAAATATCTTGCGATGCTGGCTACAATAGTGCCATGAGAACGTCTGTTCTCATTTTCAGGTGACATTGTGAACAAAAAGTGGGCAGCATTATCTCCTGCAAATGTAAACAAACTTGTTTGTCTGAGCAATTGGCTGAACAAGAAATAGGACTGAGTGGACTTGTATGCTCTAAAGTTTTACTTTTTTTTTTAATGCAGTTTTTTTTGTACATAATTCTACATTTGCAAGTTCAACTTTCATGATAAAGAGATTGCACTACACTACTTGTATTAGGTGATTTGATTCTTTTGTTTTTTACAGTGCAAATATTTGTAATCAAAATAAATATAAAGTGAGCACTGTACACATTGTATTCTGTGTTTTAATTGAAATCAATACATTTGAAACTGTAGAAAACATCCAAAAATATTTAAATAAATGGTATTCTATTATTGTTTAATAGTACTATTAATCACACAGTTAATCGTGATTATTTTTTTAATTGCTTGACAGCCCTCATTTCAGCATTATGAACTATTACACAACTTGTGAAAGGAGTGCAAAGAACTGTGCAGAGGCACTGATCATTAATTGAGTTTTCCATAGGTAAGCATGAATAACTGACATACACTCTAGCACATTCAAAAATAGCTCTCCCAAACTGGCCAAAGAAGATGGGGGCAGGGGGATCATTCAATTTAGCAATTTCTGAAATCATCCGGTGAAATTTATGTGGGAAATGTCCATTATGCTCATACAACTTTAGAAGAAAGAAAAAGTTAACTAATAACGATAACTTGTAGGAATACAGCTTAACTCAGAAAGGGATTAAGAGGAAGACCCTTACACAGATCAAAAGGCAAAATGAACTTCCTAATTTACCACCACTATAGAGAGAGTTGTTGGCCCCGGTCCTGCAAACCCTTACCTATGTGAGTAGTCTCATGACTTCAGCAGATCTAGTCACATGAGAAAAGATCAGCAGATTAAAGTGAGAATTAGTGGGCACAAAGAGACTCATGCTACCTCATCATAAAACAAACATTTTCTTTCTTAATGGAGAAATCCTGTCCCATCTTCCACAGTCATGGCGGCTCTCTTGGCAGTGAAACTGCTCTGGTTTCATTGAACAAGGGAGGGCAGTGGGATTCAGGAAGGCACCTCAGTGTGAGGACGCCTTATGGGATACAGACCTCAGCTTCACTGGGTTCTCCTGCTTTGCAAGTGCCAACGAAGTGGGGCGGCATAGCACAGGCAGGCTGAGAAATGCAGAAATTCAGGGTTATCATTCCTGTTTGAACCCTCCTGTTCTTCCCCCCAACATGGAATGAGGTTACATGGGGCTACATCAGCCACCATAGAATAGTTCTGCAGCAGCTCACATCTAATGGGTGAGGATTCAGCTTCCTAGCATCCAAGCTGCTACTCAGGTTGGATGCCAGGCAGACAATTCCCTCCAAATACGTCATTGACATCAATCAAAATGAAACATTTTGTATGAGGTAGTAAAATTCCTGTAATCATTTAGCCTATAGGGCAATTCCTTCAGGCCTCTATTCAACACGCCTTACTAATGCAAAAATCCAACTGAAGGCAAGGAGAGTTTTGCTTGATAAAGAGATGATTATGGAGTGTTGAATGGGCTCTTATTGACAAAGAATTTAAAGACATAACAAGGGAAATCATAGGTACTTTTTACAACACAAGTACTCCTTTATATTGTATCTTAAAAGGAATATTGCCAGGGTATTTTGTATTTTTGTAACTTGTTCTATACTTTCATGGTTTTAATACCCACTTACCAACTTAAACATAGTATTTATTTCTCTTCTAGTTTGTCCTTTTCCACTTGGCGAACATGGGATTTCCTACTTGGTGTCTTTGGAGCACAAGCCAACACAACTTTGCCTTCCTCACTTCCTTCTTATCAGCAACATCAATGTTGTCAGCAAATATGCCTTCATGAGATGATGAGCACATCACATTATATTGATATACATTATGTAGTCTGTCATATTATGATACACATAATATGTAAAAATTAGGATTGTCGATTAATCGCAGTTAACTCACGTGATTAACTCAAAAAAATTAATTGTGATTAATCAGTTTTAATTGCATTGTTAAACAATAGAATAACAATTGAAATTTATTAAATATTTGGGATGTTTTTCCACATTCTCATATATATTGTACTCTGTGTTGTAATTGAAATCAAAGTGTATATTATTTTTTATTACAAATATTTGCACTGTAAAAATGATGAACAAAAGAAAGAGTATTTTTCAATTCACCTCATACAAGTTCTGTAGTGCAATCTCTTTGTCGTGAAAGTGCAACTTATAAATGTAGATTTTTTAAAATATAATGGCACTCAGAAACAGAACAATGTAAAACTTTAGAGCCTACAAGTCCACTCAGTCCTACTTCTTGTCCAGCCAGTCGCGAAGACAAACAAGTTTGTTTACATTTACAGGAGATAATGCTGCCCTCTTCTTATTTACAATGTCACCAGAAAGTGAGAACAGGCATTTGCATGGCACTTTTATAGCCGGCATTGCAAGGTATTTATGTGCCAGATATGCTAAACATTTGGATGCCCCTTCATGCTTTGGCCACCATTCCAGAGGGCATACTTCTATGCTGATGATGCTCGTTAAAAAAATGTGTTAATTAAATTTGTGACTGAACTCCTTGGGGGAGAATTGTATGTCCCACTCTCTTTTACCAGCATTCTGCCATATATTTCATGTTATACACGTCTCAGATGATGGCCCAGCACATGCTGTTCATTTTAAGAACACTTTCACTGCAGATTTGACAAAACGCAAAGAAGGTACCAACGTGAGATTTCTAAAGCTAGCTACAGCACTCAACCCAAGATTTAAGAATCTGAGGTGCTTTCCAAAATCTGAGAGGGACGAGGTGTGGAGCATGCTTTCAGAAGTCTTAAAAGAGAAATACTCCGATGTTGAAACTACAGAACCCAAACCACCAAAAAAGAAAATCAACCTTCTGCTGGTGGCATCTGACTCAGATAATGAAAATGAACATGTGTCAGTCCACACTGCTTTGGATTGTTATCGAGCAGAACCCGTCATCAGCATGGACACATGTCCCCTGGAATGGTGGTTGAAGCATGAAGGGATATAGAATCATAGAAGATTAGGGTTGGAAGAGACCTCAGGAGGTCATCTAGTCCAACCCTCTGCTCAAAGCAGGGCCAACCCCAACTAAATCATCCCAGCCAGGGCTTTGTCAAGCCAGGCCTTAAAAACCTCTAAGGATGGAGATTCCACCACTTCCCTAAGTAACCCATTTCAGTCCTTCACCACCCTCTTAGTGAAATTGTTTTTCCTAATATCTAACATAGACTTCCCCCACTGCAACTTGAGACATTGCTTCTTGTTCTGTCATCTGCCACCATATTAATCTTTAGCGCATCTGGCATATAAAGATCTTGCGACACCAGCTACAACAGTGCAATGTGAATGCCTATTCTAACTTTCAAGTGACATTGTAAACAAGAAGCGGGCAGCATTATCTCCTGCAAATGTAAACAAACTTGTTTGTCTGAGCGATTGGCTAAACAAGAAATAGGACTGAGTGGACTTGCAGGCTCTAAAATTTTACATTGTTTTATTTTTAAATGCAGTTTTTTGCACATAATTCTACATTTGTAATTTCCACTTTCATGGTAAAGAGATTGCACTACAGTACTTGTATTATGTGAATTGAAAAAAATTATTTCTTTTGTGTTTTTACAGTTCAAATACTTGCAATCAAAAATAAACAAAATAAGCACTGTACACTTTGTATTTTGTGTTGTAATTGAAATCAATATATTTGAAAATGTAGAAAACATCCAAAATATTTAAATAAATGGTATTGTATTATTTTTTAAATCACGCGATTAATCACAATTATTTTTTATCATGCAATTAATCGTGATTATATTTTAATTGCTCGACAGCCCCAGTAAGAATATGTAACATGTTATATTTTTATGTATGTAAAATATATAACACATACACATAACATGATGAAAAGTTAGCTTAGTTTGTGTTCTCTTTGCTGGCTGGTAGGATTTATAGCAACAGAACAAAATATTGTATTGTAGGAGAATACAGAAACAGTGGATATTGATTTTGGTAAAACAAAAAAACAGGTAAAAGCATATGCAGACAGAGATATCTTATAATGTGGAGGAAAAATCAGAATTAGTACATACTTACGTTGCCTAAGAAATTAACTTATTTGAAGTTGATATATATTTTATATAAAAACACCAGCTATTCAATGACTTCTTATTTAGTTTAATCAAACTAATTATTCCCTGAGCTCCAGATGATGAGAAAAAATTACATCCTCCTATCTTTGGAGACTGCCTGTTGCTGTTTTTAATGCCTTGTGACCCAATGGTGGATTTTTTTTCCTTTTCTTCAAGGAAAACTTTGTGTGTGTGACCTGAAAGCTGCCAGCCTGACACCTGTAGGGAGTGAAATCTATTTATCCACCACACAGACACAGTGCAGCCTGCTTCAGTACAAGCTTCCTCTCAGTGTCCTGCCAGCGTACCTCAGCCCTGCACTGAGGGGCCGGGTATCTACAGGTAACAGTAGTTCAGCCACTGGGCCCATTCATTTCTTGGCTTCTTTGCTGGGGGATGGGGGGAGGGGCTAAAAAGAAAGGCCATGCATCATCCAGTAAAGTACTAAAGAATATGCTTAACTTCACAATGTGCTCACAATTGCTTGAAGTCAATGGGATTCAAACACATTCTTAAGTGCTTTGTGGAATCTGGGCCAGAGTGATTAGGAATCCAGAAGACATTCCAAATTGTCAGCAGATTCTAACGATTTTATGTTATTTGGACCCAATTTGCTTGGACACAGGGCTCTTAGTCATATACGGATCTGAATGCAAATACAACCAAGATGTTTCATTCTCCTGAATTTTCTGAAACCCAAAATGCCTAATTTCTGAAGATGTGAGCTGGAACCTTCCACCCATCTCCTCCCTCCCAAACTAACACACACTGGGGGTGGGGTCTTGCGCTCCCTACAAACAGGTGAGGGGCTCCACATCAGCCTTGAATTTTAGGCATCTGGAAGCTCTGCTCCAACAGGAGCTTCTTAACTTTAAAAAGCCTATGTGGGGGTCCCAGCACTCCTTTGGGGTGTCATTCATCCACTCCACTTCACCTTATTCAACTGCACCCCTTTGGCCAGAGGGAGCAGACTACAAGTTCTCAGACACTTGGAAAAACTTAGACTTCAAAATTCACTTAAGGAGGATTGTTGTTTTGTTTTGTTTTTAATTTAAAAATTCTACCCAAAGCCTGCGACTGAGAAGCTCAAAAAGGCCCATGGGTTTGTGTACTTTTTTAGTGGGGGACAGGGAGAATAGGACTGAATATTACTCTTATTTGATTTCATTCGTATTCTTATCTAAAAAGTGGACAAAAAATCCAAGTTATGATGTACTACTTGATACTGATCTCTGTTAAATATCTAACGTGCTTTGGATACACTTGATATGAACATCTCCAAATAAGGTATTTACCGCACAACGTACCTACATCCATGGGGAAGAGACCTCACATCACTATAGGAAGGTGGTATTTACACAGGCAAACAATTTTCCTGTAAGGAATGTACAATATTAAATCTGGAGAAAAGTACACACAAAAGTAGGCAATCACACTCTCCATGTGATTGTACAGTATATCGATGAATGTCTGCCTGAATATACATGCACGTGCAATACGCATATTTTACTAGCTTCTCAATTCACCACATGACCAATTAGTCCACCTTTCGCGAATGAGCATATTTTCCTTGAATATGCACACAATATATGGGAAAAACTTAATTGCAAGCACACTGTTGAAAATGCAGCCCTATTTGAATAGTCAAGGAGAATACAGTATATTGAATGATAGAGTCTCCCCCATTCCCTTTGAAGCTTTGGGTCCAAATCTGGTTTAGGGGATGGATGTAGGTTCAGTGAGTGCAGAAAGTCATTCCAGGCTCTAGTTGCCAGCAGGAGATTCAGAAGCTTTCCCTCATCATTGTTGTTGTTGTTTTTTTAATTATTTTATTGTTTGTTTGTTTGTTTGTGGTTTTGCTTTGTTTTATTTAAGTGGAGATTCTCTCACTTGAAGAAAACATCAGAACAAGTTACCCTAAGGAACTTTTCATATTTATATATATATATTTTATCCTCCACAAAATGGTAACTGTGGGACTTGATTATGACGGGTGATAGGTTGATGTTGATTTATTTATTCAGGGCTATTATGTGCTGTAATGAAGCATCTTTCTTCTCTCCCTTCCCCGCTCTTGCTAATAGGATTAGAAGGTGGATGCTTCCTCTGTAAGAAGAATTGATGATGATGCACTCTATTATTATTCCTATAATACATTAAGGATGAGGTCTCCTTTAAAGGTGCTATAATTCTAAAATGCTCCAGAATTTTCAACACTTATTTCACCAAACTTAATGTGATACATTATTTTTAGTCCCAGAATAAGGTAATGAAAAAATGCACTTGTTTTAGTAAAGTAATGTACATGTTATAGCATGAAATAAATTACTATGGCAATGATTTTAAAAATACCCAAATCTTAGACTGTCAGCAATTTCCAAGGATTACTCCCCATTATTCTTTGGGTCTGGGTCTGTTTCTCCTTTCACCTTTAAAGGCTCCATACTTCCTCTTCCAGGAATCAGTGGCAAATTTTTTCCTCTAGCTTCCATTAAATAAACTCTCTTTCTACTAGGTTTTCTCTCTCTCTCTCCCCTCTCTTGCTTTCAGGACCTCATCTTTACTACTTCATGCCCAATCGCTCCCTTTCAGCCTTGTCTCCCTTTTGCTCTATCCACCAGGCCCCCTCCTTCATCTGTGCCTCACTTTAAAAAGAAAACTCACAACTGTTCTCCAAGCACTCTTTCATTTAACCATAAGATACACACTGAAGAATAACCTTCTGAGCCTTGACCATGTCTCAGTTTAAGAAGTTTTCTATGTTAACCTATTTGTTGTCTGGTGCACACTTTAGGACTTTGTTGTTTTATAAACAAAGATTTTATAGAAAAAGCAAAGGAAAAACTTACAATTCTGTTTAACGCAAGTTATAGCAAAATGTTTGTGATGTTAAATGGGTTCCTAAAACCACACCTATTGTTAATTATCATAATGAGTTTTACTAACTGCTATATCAGAGCAAATATGAAAGTTTGTTCACTTGCAATAGAAATGCTATGATACAACTCTGCAGTACTTAGCTTTCAGACACTTTCCCCCCCCTCACTGCTTACTTAATGTCACACACAAACTCCCTCCCCTCCCTCCTTACATGCATATTCAATGGACCATATGCTTGATCTCAAATATCTCCAGGCATTATAGATCCTATTCACCAAGAAGTGGCTTGTACACTCATGGAGGGGGAAAAGGGGGGGGGGCTTAAAGAGTATTCAAGAGTTTTCTGAGAAAGTAATCCAAGTACACAGTGACCTGTATGTACTAAGACACGGTCCACTTTAAAACTAGCCCACACATTTCTGCAGAAAACACACATGGGCATTAGGAAATTCTCATTATTTCACCATAAAGGGGCCTGTAGAGAGATCTCATGAGGGATTTAAGCAGGAGCTTATTGACAAATCTTAAAAAACGACCAATTCCTTGGCATCCAAGGAAGAGTCAAAAGAAAGCAGTTTGCAGGGTGACAAGGCAGCCCATCATCAGCCCAAAATGCATGACAAAGGCAACAGCAGCTCCAAAGCCGACACACCAACTGCCTCCAGAGTCTGCCATGGGGCCAGATGCTGTGTTGGGAATTGCTCCCTGACAGCGTGGCATATGGGCTCTGCATGGCCAGCTGAAGAGTGAGAGATGGCCTGGAACAATCTGGAGTGGGTGGGTAGAGGTGACACATCAGCTCACTGCTATATTTTTGTTGTTGGTTAGTTATATTATGTGCAAACACGTCATTGGCTTTACGATTATTAAAAACCTTGTGCTAAACACTTCCCTGGTATAACTCTATTGACTTTAATGAAGTTCAAGCAGGAATTAATTTGTCCCCTTGTCTTTTAAATAAATTCAAATATTTTTTCATGATCAACATGTAGGATCAACGTAGAACTGAATTCAGATACATTTATTGTCACTGTATAATGCTGCTTGTTTCTTAAAGCTGCAGTAATCTGTTCACACTCTGATGAACAAGTCTCTGCAACTTCACAATTTACTTAAGCCCTGCACCAGGAAAGCACTTAAACATGTGCACAACTTTAAGCATGCGAATAGTCCCATTTAAAATCAATGGAACTTTTTGTGTACTTAAAGTTACACATGTGCTTACGTGTTTTCGGGATCAGAACCTTCCTTGGGTGCTGGGCTTGTCTGAAATTGCTCCATTGAGCTGTCATAAAATCTCAAGCATTTCAAGCAGAGAGAGAAACCACTACACCAGCAGTTATTAACCTGGTCTGCAGAGAGTACTGGTTAGCAATCTTCAGAAAGCTGGCAGGCTACATGGCATTGGCTCTTCTTCCTTGTTTCAGATGTTTCCTTGGACTTCCAGGTTCTTCACTGTAAAAAGCCTGGATTTCCTTAAAAGAAGTTGGTGTCAAAGAGGAGGCAATAAGGCTGCCTCAACTAAAATTTGCTGCTACCCAGGAGAAGGAGAAGGAAAAGAAGATGGGGCCACCATCAGGAGCGGACAATGGTACTGGAATGGACAGTAGGAGAAGATGACAAGGCATGAAGGCAGCATGTCCAGAGAAGGGAACCAAATGGCAAGAAAGCATGTGCAAAAAAGAAAGGAATCAGATAGCAGGGAAGCATGCGCATGGGAGTAGTGGGAGGGAGAGGAACAGGAATATAAATAGCACTGCAGAATGTTTGAGTGCATTTTTTGTAGATTTAAAATTGCAGAGTAATTTTGTTTAGAAATAAGTATGTTCTTGAGATGGGTGTTTGAAAGCCCTAGCAGGGCTCATTTTTGTTCCACTGATAAACCTTTGTTTAAATACTGTCAATATATCTCTGCAATGACTTACATGAAGGAAGTGTCCTATTCCTTACTCATTTTTACATCCCATAATTTTATGGAATAACGGCTGCTTTGTGCTATTGTGCAATGTATTCTCCTGCCTAGAATTCATTGGGAAGGTTTTGAAACTTGCTAGAGGCATCTGCGCCAGTGCGTGAAATGAAGGAGGGGAAGGCAAGAACTGCCTTAGCCAAGCGCTATATACTAAGTCTTTCCTCTAGTACCTGTGAAATTCTTGAAAACAGAGTGTAGAAATCTAAACCTTCTGAAGAAGAGTGTTGACTTCCAGCAGCAAGAAAGCAGCAACTCAGCATATCGCCACACGAGACAAGAGGTACTTTTGGTGAAAGGTACAGCAGTCCCAACAACTGGAGAAAAGCCTAACTTTTACCCACTCTCCTCTCCACACAGGCCCCCAAGACTCAGGGAGTATCCACATGGCATCATGGCAGCACTAGCTTTAATCTCTCTTGCATGGGTGACAATAGTAGTGGAGACATGGCAGCATGGGCTTGAGCATGGACCAGCCACCCCAATACAAGTCCACTGGGGACCCTGGGTACATATTTGGGTTGCTATTGTTACCTGTGCTAGCTAGATTAAAGCTAGCTTGCATACACCTACCTGTGTTATAATCACACCTTCACTTGCAGTGTAGACACACTCAAAGTCTTTTTGGTGACTCATATAACACCCTCCTTCTCCAAGGATCTTCTTAGGATCTTGGGAGATCATTTGCTCATCTTCTGTCTGTCTGGTGGCTCTGCTCTCCCCACAGTCCTGGCTAAGTCCTCTTGAAGCAGGGCCGGCTCCAGGCACCAGCTTAACAAGCAGGTGCTTGGGGCGGCCAAGGGAGAGGGGTGGCACCTGCGGCAATTCGGGGGCGGCAGGTCCCTCACTCCCTCTAGGAGCGAAGGACCTGCCGTTGAACTGCCGCCGCCGATCTTGGCTTTTTTTTTTTTTTTTTTTTGCTTGGGGCGGCAGAAATGCTGGAGCCGGCCCTGTCTTGAAGGCAAGTTCAATTCCTGCCCCACCCTTGCTGGCCAGCAGTGACACAGGAAACACTTCTGTTACTGCTGCTGCAGCTGCTTTAACAACCCTGGAGCCAAGAGGAGATTGTTATTGGCTCAGAGCAGACAGTGTGCTCCTTACCCAGGTTCCCTTGTGTGGTGGGTCGAGATTCTCACTTCTCCATGGTAGCATGACGTGAAAAATGTAGATGAAGGCAGGTCATATTTTCACACAAACTATTCCTAATAACGTTCACACAAAATATAATGTTCAATTCAATACTATCTGTGCATTCAACTAGAGCTGATCATGAACGTGCTGTCCAAGATTCAGTGTTTAAATATCACACTTGTAAATCCCAAGAAAGGGTTTTCTTCCATAACAGTTTCAGTGGGCTAGCAAGTAGAAATGAAGAGGAGAGAAAGGTAAACAGAAAAATAAAGTAGAGAGAGAGCAGGCGATATTTTACAGCCTCTATATATAGATTGTTGAGGCACAAGACCTGCACAGATGGAGCCTACATAACTGCTGGACTTTTAGTTGTTCCTTCATTTATCTCTTATCCCCATTTCCCACCCTTGGTTGTAGCACATCTAATTAGACGATAAGCTCTTCAGGACAGGTACCATCTCTTCCTGCTCTACGTGACTGATCCTGCAGTCAGCTCTGTGTGGGCAAACTCATAGGTGGCGGGTAGCTATGACTAGAGGGGGCTCTGCCCCCACCCTCACCAGCTGTGAGCCACTCTGCTACCTGCACGCACCAGTTCAGCAGGCAAAGCCCCACCTCCAGTGACTCCAGGGCCTGCTTGGCACTGAGCCGTCTGTCTACCCAGCAGCAAGACAAGCCGGGAGAGTCCCCACAGCCCAGTGGCAAGGGGAGTCCACGGGGCCCCGGTATGGTGCTGTGGGCAGCGTCTGTCCTAAGCGTGGTCAGTGCCCAGTAAGCCAACCCCATCCCTGGTGCAGCAGCGGTGCCTCCCCAGTGCCGCCAAGCAGAGCTGGGGCTGATGACAGAAAGGGAGGGAGCGAGTGAGACACCAGCCCTTATCTCCCCCCCACACTCCTTCTGCTGCCCCCCACACCCAAGTCCATCGACCCTACAGATGAGCCCCCAGCTCCTGGCTAAACCAACCCCTTCGCTCCCTTCTCCAATTGCTCCTGTCCCCTTAGGCTCACTCAGGAATGCCCCCCACACGTCCTCTCACCCCTGGCATCAGCATCCCATCTTCCCTATGGAGTGTTACACAGGGCTGGTAACCTTTTCCCCTCCTCTCCCTGTGTTCTTGGAGTGGTCAGATGGCTGCCTGCTCTCCTTGAGAGGAGCCCAACAGCAAATCTGTGAGCAGCAAGAGCCAGAGCAGGGGGAGCTGGGCCCAGCTCCCTGGGACAGAAGCTGCTGTTCTGGGGTGAATACAGGGTGGACTCACTCTCCAAACCATCCTCCCAGGGCTTCCCCTCTGCATTGGGCCAGGATGAAGACAGCGATCCTCAGACAGACACAGACACACACACACACGGCCTTACAGTTTTACTCAGCTCCTCCAAAGAATATTTCCATCAGCTGCTTAAATTAGGGTTACCATATGTCCGGATTTCCCCGGACATGTCCGGCTTTTTGGTGCTCAAATCCCCGTCCGGGGGGAATTTTCAAAAAGCCAGACATGTCCGGGGAAATAGGGAGGCATAAGCCAGGGTCCGCCCGGCCCCAGCACGATCCGCCAGGTCCGCAACGCAGCCCAGCCACCCCGGCTACATTGTAGCGAGCTCGGGCGGCGGAGGGGCCGCTGCAGCCCCCGCAGGCCAGGCGGACCGTGCGCCCCAGCCGAGCCCGCAGGACCACGGGGAGGCCGGGCCCAGCCAGCGGCTCAGGCTTCCCTCACGGGCGGGGACCCCCCGGCCACTGGGAGACCCTTCCTGCAGCCCCGTCCCCCCACGCGGCTCGGAACCCGGCACCGCGGGAGCTGTTCCAGCGGGGACAGGCCGGGGAACGTGCTCGGCGGCGGCAGGGAGTGCGGCGTGTGCGGGGGCTGCAGGGACCCACGCCGCCCCGGTCGCCGCTGAGCCTCCGAAGCCCCCACCAGGCAGAGGCTGCCGGGTGGGCGGGGGAGCAGGGCAGGTGGGGGGTGCAGAGGCTGCAGGGCGAGGAGGAGCAGGGCAGGTAGGGGCATAGAGGCTGCAGAGGCAGGGGGGCGCAGGGGCAGGGCAGGCGGGGGGCACAGAGGCTGCAG
>NW_020664372.1:33249986-33275623 GCF_002925995.2 Terrapene triunguis
GGGGGAATGCAGGGTGCTCAGAGGAGGGGGCAGAGTTGGGGCAGGGACTTTGGGGAAGGGGTTGGAATGGGGGCAGGGAAGGGGTGGGGCCGGGGGTGGGGAAGGGGCGGAGTTGGGGTAGGGCCAGGGCCCCCATGGAGTGTCCTCTTTTTTCAGTGTTGAAATATGGTAACCCTATGCTTATGAGCAAACTTCTGAAGTCAGGTCCACCAGCCTGAATCAAGGTCTATACTTGTTCCAGTCCTGACTGGGGTTCTACTACCATAATAAAACAATACCATAATACATTTAATTAATAAAACTTATGTATTTATTATGACCAGTGCAAAGAAAATCCCACCCTTCCTCTGTAGCATCACAGCACAGTGATGGAGGGCATACTCCTTTAGTTCCATACTCATGGCTTAAAAAAACAAAAATCTCGCTAAAGTATCCAATGCATTACTAACAGCTGTAGTGGTTATTCTTTCTCTGTAATACTAAATCTTTCGTTATGTTTTCCCTCTAAGAGTAAGTCCTTGTTACAGGGTATTTAAAATGGATTAGCCTTATCTTAAAATATGAGATCTAAAGATAACTCCTTGAGTGTGCAACAGCAGTGTGAGATATAGCAGGCGTACTGTAATAAGAACCTGGCATGTAGTTGTCTGGCATGAAATATCAGGATTTGCAGCATGTACAGGCATGAAAATAATAACACTTTGCAATGATATGGAGCCAAATTTTTCAGAAGAGCTCAGCTCCCAGTTAGGCACCGAAATAAGGACCAGATTTTCAGAAGCACTCACTACCCAGTGTGCAGAGCTCTTTTGTAATACTGGGTCATAGTGTCTTTCACCCAAGGTTTTCAAACGGCTTTATGGAAGTTGGAAGATAAACTTTATTTATCTGCATTTTACAGACAAGAAAACTGAGGTAGAGAGAGATTAAACGGGAAATTTTCCAGAAGTATCATCTTTTATAGGTGTAAATTATGCCCACAACATCTGCACCTTCAGCTTTTGAATGCAGAATTGAATTGTGGACATAAATATGAGTACTTGCACCTCTAACCACCTGTCAATGCAAATCAGGGAGTTAGAAGCACAAGTCTCACATTTGTACCTTCATTTCATTTGGGAGGCACAAAATGCGGGCTCAAATCATACTCAATAAAAGAGAAGCTGGGTCTCTGGCCAGCTGACTATACACCTCTGCATGATGCACCCAAGATCAGACAGAGTCAGCAACAGCAGCTTGGGGAGAGAACCCCGTTGGCCTGCCCTTGCCACCAGCCCATCCTTCCCCCCTGACAGCCGTGTGGCTCTGACGGACATTGCTATCACTCAGATTCTGAGCATTTCTATTATAAATCACTCTCTTTAGTCAGTAAGCCATAAAAAGCTTTTCTTCTGGCTGAAACTTGGCATATATCTTAAGTTATGGAGCAGAAGTTACACAGAATTTGAAAGAGTAAATTGTTCAGCCGTTATAGGAGGATAGTGGGTTTGGGGTTTGTTTTTTTGGGGGGGGGTGGCGGCTGAGGGGAGATTTTCCCAATTGCTACTCAAAAAAGAACGCTTTTTTCCCCTTACAAGTATCAGACCCATTAGATTATAATTTAGAAACTGTGTTCATTACTCACGCACACAAGTTTTTTTTTTAAATGAAAATATCATGACTTTTAGCACATTAACTTAGTGTTTGAGAGCAGCAGCTGGACTAACAACATACAAAGAAGCCGTTTCAGTTTTATATTTCAAGAATTCACAAACTTAGAAACGTTTACATGATCGATCACAAACCAGACCCATAGACTTTAAGTGTGTCTAAATATTCATACAACAAGATGTTCTAGGCCAAATTAATTGTTAGTGGACTGTATTGACTTCAATAGATTTACATCAGGAATGAATTTGTTCCACTGAGTCCAAAGGAGTCATTGGGTTATCAGGTAAAAATACACATCTACATAATTAATACACAATTAAAGCTTTGTTCTGAACTCATAGCATCCCGCTTTCTTCCTACCACCCAGAGTTTTTTCTATTCAGCATAAGTTTTTTAAAAATCAGACAATTAACTTTTACTGTGGCCTTCAAGTTCTTGCTAGTTTGTGCCACAGCTTTAACATATAATTATATTTGGATAAAGTTTAAGGCTTATATGCTGAATAACTACCATTGAAGAGAAACTGATGCTGCTGCTAACAACACACAAAACTTGCACTCCTGTATAGGAAAATGAATATTTGCAAAAATCACCCGTGTGGCTTGTCACACAAGGAATGTAGGATTAAGCCCAGCGTACTGACTATAGAATCAACCCTGTAATACTTACTCAGGCAAAGTTGGCTGACACTGACTTCATGAGGAGTTTTGCCAGTGAAAGGATTGCCTGTTTGCAAGCAGGGTTTGACCCAAAGTTCTGAGCAGACATGGACCTAGATCCTGCTCCATTTGAAGTCAAATGGGAGTTTTACCATTTACCCTTATGAAAACAGAATCGGGTCTCAAATCTCACTTTGAGCTTTGTCAATAGGAGTTTAGTCACTGACTTCAACGACAGCCAAGCCCCTAACTGGTGACCTGCACTTCTGGGAGAGGTGGCAAAGGGGCCAGTCCTCCCTGTGTGGATTATTCCTACGTAGGGGCCAGACAACTAAGTGAGGTCTCACTCACGGCATTTCTGCCTCCTCACCCTTCCCTCAGCGGGGTGGCACGTTTGTCCCCCCTGTAGAAGTGGCAAGGGAATTACCCCTGAACTCACAGACGCCCAATGAGCTATGCAGATTTCAGAGAGCCCCCTGACTTTACACAACCACCAACCTCCATCCTAGCCCCTTGGCAGCATTGCTTCAATGGATCCATGTGGCCAGGGACTTTGTGCCAGCTCCTGCTCACGGAGCCCATTTCAGGGGGGTGGGGTGGGACGGGTTGCATAAAATGGAGAGAGGAACCTGTGTAGCTCTGACAGCATAAACTTAGCTGAGGTTAGCTCACAGGGTGGGTGGGGACCAGTGCTCAAAACAGCTGCACAGCCCACAGAGTATCCACAGAGGTGGGGGAGAGGACACTGATGGAAAGGCTGCAGTCTCCTCTCCCCGGAGTCCCAAGGCCAGGTCCACTGGGTTCTCTTATTCTTCACCTTGGAAGCAGAAGATGGCCTGTAGGGTACGCTTTGTATGGCGATCTTGATAAGCCGATTTTGACATCGTTCGTTTTTTCCAGAGAGTAGATAAAATTTTGAGCACAAACTCTACTGAAAAAAAAAAAAATCAAACCCCAGAAGGATCTGAACAAAAATATCCTAGGTCCCTCCCTACATTACTACTGTACACTGGTAACTACAGCTTCCTCAGCCAAGCAGAACAATACTCTGGATTTCCAAACATGTATGCTTGAAAATTCATCCAAAATTTCCAGGGCTGTATTTTAACTTTGCTTTGTACTGAATTATTAGGTTTTGATTTCTTTAAAAGCAGATTCTTGTACTTTTACAAATGTCATTTTCCCACCCGGAATTCATGGTGAAGATCAATTTTAACTGGCTTAAAATAACTGCATATAAATCTGTGGCATAGCACATATTTGAGGTGATTGCCCTATCAGCAAAATAATCAAGTGGAATTACCTCTGGAGACACTGTCCATCCCCAGCTGCAATGTATGTCTAATTATTTCAGAGCATTCATTCAGTATTTTTGGAACAGACAAAAATTAAGTGTAATTGGGGGGCAGGGGGAACAACTCTACTTTATGAATATTTTTAAAAATAAATAATTGCATTGTTACATTCAAATTCACATCATAAGAGTTTTAAATATATATTTATTGCCCCACTGTTGTTAATGCATATTTAATTAGCCGACATGTAACATCAGTATTTTATAAAGTTATTAGTCAACATTTATTCTGTCTCCCCACGGTGATCTAGCACAGAAATACAAAACATTCTGTGACACAACGATGAGCCATTTAAAACACTCCTATCCTTCTCATTGTACATCCCTCGGACTGAAATCTTATTCTTTTTTCTTTTGCTCTTCCCTTTAACACCCCCATTCTTTCTTCCCCTAACAATGTGCTCTATCAAAATACCTAGCAGATTTCTGAATTAGTTGTATTTATCATGTCTCCTCCTAAAATACATATCCTCTCAGCTAAGGGAAAGGAGAAGTGGAAAGCAAAAGTCTATTTTTAGCAGGTGGTTATAATTATACAAACTTTAAAAGGGTTTATTTCTCTCTGGCTCTTTTTTTTTTCCCCCTGGGTTGTGCTCCCTTCAATCTTGTCAGCTGTAAAATGGGTCTCTTTTTAACCTATAATGGATCTGTGAGATTAAAGGTGAAGTCATGAATTAGTAGTAGTGACAGCCCAGCACGATGGCCCTGGCAGCAGGGGGTCTTCTTTTGTATTCGTCCACTCTGACCTCCGGTGCCACTCTATGTCTGTGGGAACCGGACAAGAAGAATGTAGGGGTGGAGTTAAAAAGCACAGAAGTGGCAGATCCTGCTACTGGCCAGAGGAGAGTTGACATTCTTTTGCTGGAAATATTCTGACATCATCCCAGTCATACCTCCTCGGCAGTCCATTCATTAACTCTTTTATGCTTTCCAAATGAAAAACAATCGATTTTGTTATAGGATGAGGAGAGAAAGAAAAAGTCTCCCCCGACAGCTTTTTTAGATACTACTTACTTGTTGCAGTGTAGTTTTTAATATCTGAAGGTCACTGGTTTTCTAGGGCCGAGTCTATGTTTCTTGAAACTCTAATTTGAATGACAACTATAACCAGAAACATAGCTGACAATACACTAAGATTAAAAAGTTTACCAGTACATTGCTAAAAAGCAACACAACGTGATAGCTTCAATTTGCTGACAATTCGGGGGAGGGGGAGTTGGGTTCCCACAAGGGTGGGGGGGAAATTGTAGTTAGGAAATATGTTGAAAGGCCATAGCAAAGCCTTTAGCCATCCTATACATCTCCAGTTTCCTGCCAAAAGGGCTACTATGGGGATAAACCATGGAGGGAAACAGAAATGGTCATTCATCTTGAGAAATGTTTTTGGATTCAGCAGTTGGGGAAGAGGGGGAAAGGGGATGGTTGAGGGGTTCAGGGTTTCTTATTTCACTGCAAAAGAAGCAAATATTGTGAGGGATTCACTGGAGGCTGGCCTCCTTTTTCACGTTTTCAGAGGTCAGCTTTTGTGCTCATTTACGCCTCATGATACCTCAGTGGGGCACATGGGCGCACACAGAGAGACAGGATCTCGTGAGCTCTGCCAGAAGAAATAGTCCAAAAGAATGTACGGTGGCCAAATTTAAAAATATATATTAATAAATAAATAACACCTCAAAACAATTTGTTTAGACATTTTCTAAACAAACTGTTTCAACTTTTTGTCCGAGACGAATTTTTGTTTCCAAATTTAGCCAGATTTGTTTTTTAAAAAAATTTCAGTGAAAAAACAAACCACCTGAAAACACAATAATGAAAAACAAAAAATAACCCCTCCCTCCAACACAGGGGGGAAAAAATCATTTGTGGTCAATTAAAACATTTCATTTGACACTCCTCCCCCCCATTGGGGGGGCTGTTTTTTCCTTTTGTCAAGAAAAACTGAACATTTTCAGTTTGACCCCCAAAAAAATTTAAAATTTTTTGTTGGTCCCCTGAACCAAAGAAACCAACTACTGTATTTGCTGAGCACAACTTGTCAATCCCTGAGGAGTCTATTTCGTTCCACTGGAAAATGGATGCTTTGATTTTGGATTATTCTGGGGGGAGGAGCCTCCTCAGGTTTCATGGATCCCCCAGCTAGTCACTCCTAGGGCTCGTGGGGAGAAGGGTCTCCACTCCTGCACACCTCAGAGTTTCAGAAGGGCTACAGGAAGTTGAGGGGGGGAACGCCCACTGGTCTCCCCTAGGCCTCCTGTTCTCACCCACTACCCCTTTCCCTGCAGGCCTCCTGAGATATGTAGGAAGGGAGCCCTGCTCCTGCAGCCCTTTGGAGTGGGGGAGGGGAGCTGTGACCGAAGGGAATTGCTGGAGTACTTTGCAGGGAGGAGGGTGGAGGGGGCATTTTTCCTCCTCCTGTGGACCATCTGAGGGCTGCAGAACAGGAGAAACAGTTCATTGCCCTCCACCCCCTGAGCCCACCCAAGGCTGTTAGTCTGACAAGCCAATTTTATTTCATCAAGAGGCCTGTGGCCCAATTTTTCTTGTTTGGTTTCTGAGACTCAAATTCCGCTCATTTGGACATGAGGAGCCTACTAAGAGTGTGTACGTGGGGTGGGGGGCTCCAAGGAGCCCACTAATGCCAGCATTGGGGCACTTTGGGTATGTCTACACAGGACACTAACCCCGGGCTCTGAGTCAGGTTTGAGCTCCAGTCCCCCTTCCATCCACACACAATCAGTCTGACTCAGGTCAGCAAGCACTCAGGACCTGGGTCAGAGGACCCTGCTACGGGGGGGAGTGGATCAGAGCCCGAGTCCCACTGTGACTGTGGTCCAAGCCCTGTCATTTTGCAGCTCAAGCTCAAACCAAAGTCAGAAGGTCTGCATAGTGAAGTATGGATGTGCCAGCATGGCTGAGAGACCCGGGTCCAGCAAATGTAAATCCAGGTGTACAGTGCAATGTGGACACTCAAGCGCGGCTTGGAAACACCACGTCCACAAGTCCGGGTCCCACAGACCCATGTTTGTGGCCCTGATGATCACTTTAAGGTTCACTAGGGAGGAAAGGGGGCAGGAGCCTCAGACAACGTGCACTCCAACCACTGCTAGGTGCTAGCAAATATAACTTCACCTGAGCAATGGCTTCATTGGGGAATTTTAAAGTTTACTCCAGAATGAAGATCCCCTTTCAATGCTCGCTCTGGCTCTTCCCCCCATACCATAAGTTACAGCATGTTTGCAGTAATTTCCACAGGAACGCTGCAACTCAAATAGCTTCAAAAAGCAGCTACCATTTTTCAGACTACAACTAGCACTAGCCACAAAGCAGAGTACTGCAGAGGTGCTGGCATATTCCTCAAAGACAGGGAGCCATGTGTGTAAATAGTATGGATTGGAATAGATTTCTGAATCAATCAGGTGATAGTCTTAACACTGACGGGTTTCAGCCCAGTTACTCATTTATACTTTCCACAGGTCTGAAGTATATTTTTCCAGCGTGGCCTCCATCCAGATCTGTAAACCATACCGCTAACTCTGAAGACAAAGAGTAAAGTAGATTTAAGATGTACCTAAATGGAAAGAGAAGAATGCAGGATTCACATTGCTAAGTGTCACTTGGCAACATAACATGAGGAATATATAAGAACCTCATGAGTCCTGGATCAAAAGGGACACTCACAAGTTTTCATGTTTCATTTCTCCCTGCCCAACACCATTCTTGTCCAGGAGCTCCTGCCAAACTTTCAAATGCTCTTCTTTCTCCTAATCTTGGCAAATGTCATCTCGGGACCTCAGAAAGAAAATATTACCACGTCTCCACCTGTTGCTGCCCTATTTTAGGGGTGGTCAAAGATGACTGTGACAATATGTGAAAGCACTCTGGCATGGAAGGGGTTACCAGGTTCCTGTCTATCACATGGTTGATCTGGCCAGGGTTATAAAATGAAAGAGGAAGCTGAAGAAAAGGAGGCTACCACAGGGGATGGGGAATGTCCTTTCCCATCCCAGCTGGCCGAAGCTGGAAAGGGCTCAGGTGGTTACTACCCAGTAGTTTTAATTGATTTGTTATGGTTTCGAGTTTGTGGTTTTAGAAATAAATCAAGCCCTGAAGAAAGGGATGTGAGAGTCCTTAGCTGGAACTTTATTTTTCCATCTCCAGCTGGTGAGTCTTTGCAACAGCTTGCACTGACATCATGATTTTTGAGCCAGTCTCATTTTTAGAGAGGCATGACTCATGATTTTTGAATGCTTGGTGCTGGCAATACTGGGCCCATTCTAGCACTCGATTCCAAGATGAAATACTGCTCGATATCTGTATCAGAAGATGAAGAGCTATAGGTAGCAGGTTGCAGTAAGGAGCAATGAAAGTGCAAGAGAGGTGAAATATTCACATACAGCAATGCCCTCTCAATAGAATTAGCCCATTTGTGTTTCTAGCTACCAAGGACAATATAATCAATGAGGGATTTTATGGTTTTATTGCATAAGTTCCAAGCTGGATACTTTGACAATACACACTAATAAGAGGGAGGACAAGTCTTAATTACTGGATTTTGCTAGTTAGAGAGTAAACAATTCAATTAAAAATCCAGATTATTGCATGACAACTGCAGTTCGTTTATTTAACAAGTACTGAGTTTTATTTATGGTACCTCACAGTGGGGTATATTATAAAAAATAAGTCTTAGTAATTTAACACTTCACTAACCACTCTCGGCAGGAAGTAGGTGGGGAGAGATGGCTATTTTGGGGGTATGAATTACAGATGTATAAATTAGTTAAACAAGAACTAGCCACGTTAGTGTAGAACAGTGTTTCTCAAACTGGGGTTGCCGTTTGTGTAGGGAAAGTCCCTGGCAGGCCGGGCCGGTTTGTTTACCTGCCCCGTTCACAGGTCCGGCCAATCGCGGCTCCCACTGGCCGCGGTTCGCTGCTCCAGGCCAATGGGGGCTGCGGGAAGTGGCACGGGCCGATGGACTTACTGGCCGCCGCTTCCCGCAGCCCCCATTGGCCTGCAGCGGCAAACCGCGGCTGGTGGGAGCTGTGATCGGCCGGACCTGCGGACGGGGCAGGTAAACAAACCGGCCCGGCCCGCCAGGGGCTTTCCCTACACAAGCGGCGACCCCAGTTTGAGAAACACTGGTGTAGCGTGACAGGTATTTTTAATATCGTTAAAAATATTGTGCTTTATTCACCACTGAATTATTCCACTTTTACACTGGTTTACTTCCACTGAAATCAGCGGCATTTCACTGATAAAAATGGAGTGGCACAGTAGTGTGTCAGGTCTATTAAGGGTATCTTAGTAGGACCACTACTTGCGGATGCACTGTTTATGTTTGACTGGAGTTTCACGAAGCAAGGGGGGGAGAAGGTAATATCTTTTACAGGACCAACTTCTGTTGGGGAACGAGACAAGATTTGAGCAACACGGAGCTCTTCAGGGGGTTCATGACACACGTAAGTCGGATTGTGCTATTAAGAATATCCTTGTATTAGCATGAACTAATTTGCATGTTGCTCTTCAAGTGACCACAGAAGAAAAGCTGATGTTCAAAATTAATCTGTGAAATCGGAATAATCATCTAATTTAAAAGCATGAGGCTTAGAGTGACTATGGTCAGAAAGGTTACTATATAAAAAACATCACCTTCTAAATCAATAGATCAACTCTCTATATGCTTAAATGTGTACTTGTTTAGTGGCTACGAAGTTGAGGATTAAAAAATAAAAATACACTATAGCAGTTCATCACCTATACAGTTAGGGTAGAATGAGTTGGATTCTGTTTTTTCCTCACGTGTCAACATTTTTCACTATGGCCCAGGTCACTATCCTCTTGTGGGGAATCTACAGGCAGGACGCCCAGAAATACTCCATGGGTGAAAGCCTGGCCCTATTAAAGGCAATGGGAGTTTTGTCAGTGACTTAACTGAGGCCAGGGTTTAACCCCATGCGTTTGACCTCTTGGAATTTTGAGGAATTATCCCCTCACGTGCAGGGTTTGAGTGGCTACAGAATTTGGAGAGCTGACACCCTCCCACTTCAGGAATTTTTTTGAGAGAGAGGAGGGGAAATTACACCCTAGATCCACAGAGGTATGAGCAATCCACAGGGAGATCTGTCCATCTGCCCCCACTACTCCACTCCCTCACCCTCAGCAGCCTGGCTTTCCCAGGAACCATGCTGTTTTGGGCTGATGCTCCCGTGGCTGCTCATCCACAGCTGAAGAGGAGACCCAAAGGGAGGTAATACACTCCCAAGCTGTATGAACCCTGAACTGCATTTCCATGTAAAAATCCCACCGGCCTGGAGTCTCAATAACCACCAGTGTTAGTCCCTCAAGTCTGCATGGGACAGTGCTTCAGCAACAGTCTAACTCCCCGCTCTCCCCCAGGCCTCTCCCCCCGCTCCTGTAGGGCCCTGTTCCTTTACAACTCCAGGGGAGCAGCTCTCCCAGTACGCTGGCACCCAGACGTGGAGATGATGCAGCTATGCCATTCTTTTCATATGCTCGGGGGAGATCTGGCCAAACAGGGTCTCCTCTGTGGTGGGAAACTGTTACTAGTGTTGAGGCATGAGCCAGAAGGAACATAGCTTGACTTTCAGCACCCAGCTTGAGGTTGCAATGCTGGCCGCTACACATTAAATACATTGAAAACGGAGTCCACTTACTCGGACAGTGACTGGAAAACAAAGCCATGTTTTCAGAGAAGCAGCATACATTCATTCCTCAGTGTTTGTACAGTGCCATGAGCTCTTTGGATGGAAGGGCTAGAGAAATATCAGGGCCTTCCCTCCACCTCTTCCTCAAATGCACGTTATAGGCACAACTGTGAATCTATATTACATGCTCACTGAGGGGGACAACTTGTGCTCCCAGCATGGGCTACTCAAGTCATATGTTGCAGTGTGAGGAAAAGGCATGCATGTGTTAGAGCAGCCTCCTTGGGACAACTACTGTCCCTCCCACACAGGTGGGTTGGAGGGAAGAGGGTGGTACTTTAATCCTTTCCCCATACACATTAGCCAGGGCACCTGAGCTTGTGGGGAAGGAGGAGGGGGAAGTGATCTGTTGCAGGTATAGGGCTGCTTTCACCCTCCCCTATTCCTCATCCCTCAGAAGAAGGGGCAAATGCCAAGGACCATCCCGTGCCCCTGTAAATCACAATATGGTCCTTGGTCTGCCCTTCAGCCATAATCCAGTCCTATAAACTAACCACTAGGGTTTTTTTAAAAAAGAAAGTCATTCAGAACTTCCAGCTCTTTTCCACAGACGCTTTAATATCCATCCAGAGTCTTTGACATTCAAGAACATCCAGTTCTGAAAATGAACTAACCACCAAAAGAAGAAAAAGCTAACATGTTAACCATTACATCCACGCTCCTGTCTTATATTGTTTACTTAAAACCTAACACTGAAATATTTTGTTTTCCAATATCACCAATTGAGAAATTGAGGCATGGCACCGAAATATTGAGCTTTCAGAATATTAACAACTTATCTCAAGCACTAACGACAACCAAAAATGTCTCCACCAGAAATTTAAAAGAAAAAATACATTTTGCTTTCAGTCCTATCTGAGGCTCTTTAATTGTTGTTTCAGAGTCAATTCCAGTTCTGTTTTCCAGGTATCTATTAAACTGTATTATAAGAAAAGTATAAAGAAATTTTTATTTCCATTATATTTTTATTTTAATCACCTACAAAAATCATTGTTATGTAAATGAGAAAGACAAAAAGAATCCCCAGGGACTGAGAAACTTCAATGATTTGCATCATTAGCATTGAAAAGAACTTGCCTGGAAATGGCCTCTTCACATTTTCTTTTATTTACATTTCCAGACAAAAATAAAATTAATTTCAACAGGGAGGATTTTCCTAGATTCAGATCCCATTTTGATTAGTGTAGTTATTAAAGCATGAATATGGCTTTGCTGTTCGTTGATGGACTAGGTTCCTCTTTGTTACACTGAAATGTTTTTGAATTTTCACCCCATTTGTACAGGGCTTGCCATAGGGGAAACTCTTGGTAATCAGCAATTGTATTAGCATTCATAATTAGCACTGGTAATTGTGAAGACACTTTTCTAACAATTACCTTTTTCAGTAAAGGAATGAGGAAAAAGTGACATTAATTTAACTAAACTCTGCAGTTTTCATTTAACAAGACTGTCCAAGCATGAGGCAAAAAATGAAAAACAGAGAATACTAAATCTATATTTAAATGCAGACAAATTTCTATGACAAAGTAGTTCTTTCAAGCACAAATCAAAATTTTAAACAGTTTACCTTCTTTATGTCTTCTAAAGAGTTTTATGTAACAAACTTTCAGTGTCATCACTAATAGCGGTTCATGCCAAGGATTACTTTCTTAAAACTGCTACTCAAGCCTTGTGATTTGCAGTACACTTCTTATTACAGGATACATTATGCAGAAACCCTCTGCTATGTGATGGGACATGGCAACCCTGCTGTGAGAATGCCTATCAGCGCTTCTTTTAAGGCCCTTTCTCAATTGTCAGCAAAGTATTTTTTAAGGTTAAAAGGTGTAAAATTATTCTGAAATGCTTTTCTGACCTGTCGCCTATCACTGCAAAAAGCTATCGTTCATTTTTTTTCTAAAATTGTATTTTTTTTAAAAAATGCAGTAATATTATAAGAATAAGTCTAGTAAGAGGAAAATAGTTTTCATGCTTTTCATTACATTTTTGTAAATGTTGGTATGGATATATTATGATTGTTTTATTTCTAATTTTCTTCCTTTTGATACTCCCTTCCCAGAGCTGTGCAATCAACAAAACAGCACCTTTTAAAATCTTCTCATTTGTATTTTGTCAATTGTTCAAATGAGTTTCTAGACCATAATTTATAATGTAAAAATGAAATGCACCAGGATCATGAAGTATAAATTCAATGTAGAGGGGTATAAAGCTCACATGATCTGTCATTCTTTAAGTGGTACCTGTACTTTGATTGAAACAACACTGAATATCAACAGAAGAAGGCTTCTTTTCTTTAGCCTTGTGTCTGGCTTTCACGGTTTTGCAAGCTGCTTAACTCTAGATTTCCCAGGCTACATAAATCATTTAAGGTCAATGATCCTATGATTTTAAATCCTATGAACAAGAGGTTACCATCTCCTATTGTCTATAGCTTAGATTTTCCAATTGTAGCTAACTGTTTATACTCCAGTGTAATGGCGGAAGGTTTTCAAAATCACTTTATACCAAGTTTCATGGAGTGTTTTATAACAGTGTATAATCAAACCTATATGGGACAACTCAGCCTTGTACTAAAGATAGCAACCAGTGTGTAACAAAAGTGTGCATCAAACACTTAGGGCCCAATTGTCCCATCAGATGTGCGATATATGCACACAACAGTGTGAGCTGCAACTGGAGCTGGGAACAGCAAGGCAAAATAGACTGGGGGGGGGCAGAGAGCAAGGAGAAGCAGAGCTGCTGTGCTGTCCTTATGCATCAAGAAGGGTGGACAGCACCACACAAGTGAGGCACATACGCCAAGTGCTGCAACAGACAAGATGATGTGGCCAAGAGAAAACTCAGACAGTCAAAACACAGCACCATGTTGTGTATGCCCCTCTCGGGTGGGAGTCAGGAAAATGCAGGAGATCCAGCATGAACTCCATTTTTTCTGCAGCTCTAGCTATCTCCTATAGTCTTGAAAGTGAGATTTTGCTCCTAACTGATCAAATGCCATCTGTGATAAACACTACAGAGCTCCCCAATTTGATCTCTGACTTTATCATCACTGGGTACACAAAATTACAAATTACACAAAATTTGTGTTTCATATTCACAAATTTACACTAGGCTCTTCAGCTTAGTTATACAACTTTCAATGGCCATACCCTCTCTTGCCCCCTGCCCTCTCCCCCCCCCCCCCCCCCCCGCCAAACACACACCTCCCAAAGCAACTGAATTGTGTATCTTGATGCAAGGCCTTCACAGGGTATATTTTATTCTCACTGAAAATATTCAGAGATTTTCATTCAAACTGTATTCCAGTGTCCTCCAAACCTGCAAACACACCCTATACTTCTGGCCACACAACGTGGAGTATCAGCAGTACTTAATTTGCACCAGAGCTTGCCAGGGTTGAACCCTGGCACTCTAGGCTTGGCAGTTCCTAGCCCCGGCACCTCTGGGCTTGCTGCTTCAGTTATGAAAGTAAATAAATTGCTTGAGCCCTGGCACCTCTTCCATTACAAATTAAGCACTGAGTATCAGGTTCTTTTTTGTGTTTTGTATAACTCCAGTTTCAGCAACAAAATTATCTTTTCCACAAGTTTCCCATCCTGGGACAAAATGGTATGAGTCTGAAACTACAAAAGGTTCCCATAGCAGGTACATTAACTGGATTCTCCACTCCTCCTTGCCAGACTGTAGTGTTTAATATCAGGATTTGACTCAGGCGCACACTCCCTTAAGCCTTGTCCGCACAAGGGAACTTTGTTAAAAGCTTTCCCACCTACTTTTGCAGGCACTAGCAACAGAGGGACATTTTCAGCAGATTTCCCTAGTATAGAAATAGCTTTATATTCTGTTTCTGATTGGTTTGATCACTTCCTGTTTTCTAACTAAGGGTCTGTCTACACAGCAAAGAAAAACCTGTGGCTGCCCCAAGTTAGCTGACTTGGGCTCGCGGGACTCAGGGCACGTCTTCACTACCCGCTGGATCGCGGGTAGCAATTGATCTATTAGGGATCGACTTATCGCGTCTAGTGAAGACGCGATAAAATCGATCCCCGATGGCTCTGCCGTCGACTCCGGAAATCCACCGCGGCAAGAGGTGGAAGCGGAGTTGACGGCGGCGCGGCAGCGGTCGACTCGCCGCCGTCCTCACAGCCAGGTAAGTCGACCTAAAATACGCAATTTCAGCTATGCTATTCACGTAGCTGAAGTTGCGTATCTTAGGTCGACCCCCCCGCCTCCCCCGTAGTGTAGACCTAGCCTCAGACTATGGGGCTTTTTCATTTCTGTATAGACATGCAGACTTGGGCTGGAGCCATAGCTCTGGGACCCCCCAAAATGTATCCTAGTAGCATGAAATTCACCAGCAGGTAGCACCAATCTCTTTACTACAGAATCAGTGCTAAAATATGAGGGGAATTATTAAACTCTGAAACTGTGGAGACACAAAGAGGAGGAGACATGATCATCGTGAGACAAAATAGGGCTAGAGTATGCAATTTACAGGCAACCCAGTGTGAGGGGGTGAGGCAGCGTAGGGCCAGTGTGCCTAGGGTGACCAGATGTCCCGATTTTATAGGGATAGTCCCGATTTTGGGGACTTTTTCTCATATAGGCTCCTATTAACCGCACCCCCTGTCCCAATTTTTCACATTTGCTGTCTGGTCACCCTAAGTTTGCCCCTGAGGCAGCCCCACAACCATTTCTGTATCAGAAGGCACAATCTGTCCCCGAGTCCCCTGGCACATGGGGAAGAGGTGCATACTCTGTGTTTGCTCCAGCATGTCACTCCTGCTCCGCAGGCTACTAAGCAGGGAAAGGGCCATGACCTTGCCTCATTTTCCCCCCATCCCTTTAGGGCAATTTGCTCCCAGGAGGGAGGAAAGGGCAAGCACAAGTACTGCTTCTGCACCTGGCTCTTGAGTGGGCCATGCAAGGGGGTAAGGGAGAAGCTTCATATACAAGGCCTGATCCCCATCTGGCCCCTGTGAGTATTCTATGAGATATGTCTGGAGGTTCTTGGTCTCCTAACAAGCAAGTGTGCATCCAGGCACACCTCACCCCCCCCCCCCCATCACATCACAAAGGCTGTGTTTTCTGACTAATAGGTAAGAGTAGCTAAGGACTAAATGCTACTGTTAGGTAGCACACAGGTTGTTCATGGATGTTTGATGGTGCTAATGTGCTTTTATAAACACCAATATTAACATTCCTTTGTTTAAGCTATTTGTAAAGATTTTTAAATATTTGAAGCTTAACTAAAGAATTGAAAGGTGAGGTCACTGTCACCCACCGGCCACAGAAATCCAATCACAGCTAATTGCAGAAGAAGCTATCAGTCTCAGTAAGATGAACTTACAAATTAGAGTAAGACTTAAAAATTGTATACCTGCTTTCTGAAATAGTTAAGAAAATAAATCTCAGATTGAAGAGTTTGACTTTATTTACTGTCAGACCTATCCCAGACCCTTTCCACCTGCTATCCCAACAAGCCATGTTCTCCTTATTCAAATACCTCTTAAAAACCTACTTCTCCAACAATGTCTCCAAAGAGTTTATAAAAACCAAACACTACATTATCTCCAAGCCTGGACTTTAAATGATCATCCCAGAGAAGACAGGACACAGAGAAATCCATCCAGTTCTATTTATTATTTTTAATTGCACCCAGAAGAGTGCTAGGCACTTGCCAAAACAAGAGAACAACCTGTTCCCTGCCCCTAAAAGCTTACAGACTTAGGGCCTGATCCTGCAAATACTTATCCACATGCTTAACTTTATTTACATGAGTCCCATTGACTATTCATGGGTATTACTTTAAGCATGCATATAAATGTTTGCAGCATTGTAGCTTTTAGGATTTTCAAAGACACTCAGCACTGGCCTAACTCTGCCTTCAGTGCGTGAAATGAGAGCAGTGAGGTCAATACTGAGCAATGTGGAAAATCCCACGCTCAGTTTGTAAACAGAGTTGGTTCTGTTATTACTAGGGAGCCAAGGTGGGTGAGGGAATATCTGCTATTGGACTAACTTCTGCTGGTGAAAGAGACAAGTTCTCGAGCTACACAGAGCTCTTCTTCAGGCCTGGGAAAGGTACTATTACTACTAGTAACACAATGGAGAAGAATTTAACAGTCTTTGGGCACTGATGCTTTCTGTTAATTGTACTCCAATCCATGACTAAGGATTTCAGAGCATTAAAAAAAAAAAAATCCAATACCCCCCCCCCCCCCAAACACCACACCACACTCGAAAATCAATTCTGTATCCTGTGTGGATGCTTCAGGTCTCTCACTGTCATTGTTTCTTAACAAACAAGGTTAGGAGGAGCTGTGCTAATCCATAAAAAACAGAAAATGAAACTGGCTATGGAGCTGATCCTACACCACTGGAGTAAGTTGGAATTTTGCTGTTGATTCCAACGCTTCAGGATCAGGCTCGATAAATACAATTATTTTGTATTACAGTAGCATTCAGAACCCCCAGTCAGGACTCGGAGTCCGTATTATAAAACAGCACCTGCCCTGAAGAGCTTACAATCTAAGGCACCAATGCAGGATCACACTTCCTCAATGGAGCGTGATGTGACTAGAGAAGAAAAATGGGCAGGGACAGAAAAGTGAAGAGAAAGGTGATAGTAAAAGGGTGATAGTAAAAGGAACGAACACACATGTATTAGCCAAGTGTACAATTCGGAGCCATATTTTTTTTGTTTTGTTGTGTTGTGTTTTATGTCAGACCAAATTGCCAAGAGAGAAATTAAATTAACTGGTCTGTTTTAAATTGATGGAACTGCAAGAAGTGCAGAAATTAAACAGCACAAATTGCCAAAAGTTAATATTTTTTTAATTTTCAGATTTCGTAAGCTAAGAAATCAGATGTTAAATGTATTAATTTTAACCAGACATTCTCTATTTAACTGTGGGATGTCTGTTTAATTCGACAATATTGTCACCATTTGTACAAGAGAATATTTTTTCCAAACGATTATACAAGCATTGATTAATTGGTCTACTTTCTGGATTCCCTCTCTTTTCCTTTCTGCTTAGCCTGCCCGTTCTCACAGGTTTTAATGCATCTCTAAAGAATGTCACTAAGTTGAATGAAGACATAATAGCAGAAATGTTCCATAAAAAAGCAATGACTTCGTTGCTGATGCTCACAAAGTTGACATAACACAAAGGAAGGAGAACATTTTGTTTGGTTTTAAAGCTTTGATGACAATTGATACATATAATGCCCAGAAATCAGATGAGGTAACAACAGCACACCCTTCTGAGATCATGTACTGAGCTTACATGTTACCTTCACATAAGAGCAAAGTCATGACTCTTTTCATTATGGCCCCTTAACTTCCCATATCCAGTTCCCTACCTGCAAGAAGCATGTTTATTTTTTGATCCATTCTGCTAAACTACAGGACGTACTCAGTATTTACTCAACGTCTGGTTGCTTCACTGCTTGGCACTGGTCGACACAAGAAAAAGCTTAGCCGGGAGGCAGGAATCATGGCCCATATAATTCCATTCAGTAGACTGGAGCTACGTTTTCTACAAACCGTCCTTATCTGTAGAATATTTCATCTGGCTCACCTCTAAGTTAGGGAGCGTAACAAATAGTCCTTGTAAAGGAAACTTAAACATTTGGATTCCAGAGGGTTGATTTTGGCTTTTACAAACCAATCAGAGGGAGGTGCAGAGGGACTGTGATGCCATGGGAGCTCTAGGAGGAACTCCGTGCTCCTGGGGAGTAGGAATTGCAAAGGCATCGCCAACTCCTTTGAAAAGAGGCAGCGTTCACCATCCCTTCCCCCGTTCTCTGCAGCCAAGCCGCTCCAATGACTGGTGCAGAGAGAGGATAGGATGCTGGCCCAAACTTCATCCTGCTTCTCCTTGGGTGGTTAGTGCTGGTAGCAGCACTACCAAGGAGCTATCGCTGTGATCCCTAATGGGCTTATGCCCAGTGCCCATGCTGCAACGTGAGGGAGATGGGAAAGCTCTTTATGCCACGCCCTTCGCTTGTGTACCTACACAGAGCCAGATGCAGGCTGGCTCTATAGTTCCAGTTCCTCTCATGTCAATTATTTTGTAATTACAGCTCCTGCATTTCCCAGGCACTAAGGCAAAACGTATACAGGGAGTGTACAATGTCCTTCCATTTCATGCCCCTTATCTCCTTTCCCAGTGTTAAATTGCTCAGAGAAGTATTTAATCTAAGCAGTAATGAGAGCAATTTTACCCAGACTCAACATACTGCGGGCCAAATTCACTGCTGGCATAATATGGGTGCAACTTTTCTTTTAACTCAGCAAAGGGCAATTGTGTGATGACTAGGTCACATCAGATCTAGACTGTAGTGACATATATGCACTAATAGTGAAATCACATTTATCAGAGCACAGCTAACTAGTCCTATACCTAAACAAGTTACACCAAATAACAGCAAACACAAAACCACTACAGACTACTCAAGAAATATATCTGGAGACAAGAGTTAAGGGGGGAAAATCAGAGAGCCCACCCTCAAAAAAAAACAGTTTAGAATTTTATTATGTTTCTGAACACACATGATGGGAAAAACACCAATTTACATTAACTTCCACAAAAGGCTTCCATGCGGTTCTCAACAGAGCAGCAAAGCAATCCCACAACACAACCAGAAAAACAAGATTTGTTTCTCTTTGAATGGCAAAGAAAGAAAAATGGTTTGATACAATCCGCCATTCACTAACAAAAAAAAGTGAGGGAACTCCAACTTAAAACACAGAAGCTCACAACACTAAACTATGCACAGTTTGCCACAATTCTGTATCCCAGCAGGGAGAGTCAGAGCACATGAAGGAAACATTAGCACTAACTGAAGGTATAATGGAAGCCATCTCAGTCTAGCAAACCTGAAAATAACTTAAGCCAAACAAACAGAAAAACAAAGCCCAGCAATATAGAAGGTGAAAAATCTGGGAAGACGTATATAAAGGAATCCAATCTGGAAATTTAACTCAACAACAACATAGGATCATTAGAGATGCATCATACTTCAAAATACCATTAAAAACTACTAAACACCCATGAAGAGCCCTGTAACAATACTACAGCTGAAGGAAAGGCTTCAGAAACCCAAACCCATGAAATCACATTGGCCCAGACAATGTAGAAAACAAAATGATGAAACAGCACTGAATGCGGAAGTCACCCTGGACTGAACCTTAAAATTACAAAATTGAATATCTGGGAAAACATTACATCCATGTGCCAGTCTATCAAATGCACCACTTCAAAAAAAAAAAAAAAAAAAAAAACAACCCAAACAAACCCCCACCCAAACCAAACTCATGCCTTCAAGCAAGAGAGGTGAACCAGACAGGGATGTAACCTCAGCTCGACCCCATTCAACATTTATGTCAGTGTCTTACTAGTCCTGCTGAAACAATCCCCAAGAGCAAGACTCCCACTGAACTCCTTAGAGCTGAAAATATCAATTGCATGCTGTTCATTCTATCATCTATGCAAAACGATCTCCAGAGAAACACCCACCTTCTAGAAACTTAGTGCAATATAGGGGCCCTACAGGGGAACCTGGGCGAGGGGAGAAATCATGGTATTTCAGAAAAAGCTCCCAATCAAAACGTAAAATCTTACTCTAGAGATTGAGCACACCCTAGATGACATACATTTCTTGTGAGATAAATCAGGGAGCTTCAGCCTGGCCCTAAAATCAAGAAAAAGCTATGCTATAGCGAAACCTCACAATAAAGTTATTTGACAATATTACACTACATATGAACGAAGCCTAGAGCCCAACTTGAACCAATTACACTGACTTGGGATAAATCCCCAGTTAAAACCCTCCATCTACAATTTGGCAAACAAGTCCTCCACATGCACAGGAACTCCAGCAACAGCAGATGTTGAGCAGAACTAGGCTGAGTCCACATGTTAATCAACATACAGAAAACATTCAGCTTCAGGGGCCATCTTAACCAAAGCAACAAATTGCTCCCTTTACCACCAAATACTAGAGGGCCAAAAAAATAAAGCAAATTAAAAAATACGATCCACTTCTAGTTACCATTGCTCACCACACCGACCAACTCTAACTTCCTGATCAGTGGAATAACCAACCCATTCAAAAACAAACAGTGATCAAGTTGCTAGACCAGTGCCTAAACCATGAAAATACACATTGCTGGGGAGAACAAATCAAATCCAGCAACCATCTCAACTGCTACTGATCCCTGCACAGAACTATCACCTCGCTAGCAGACTGCCTCAGCACAGTGAAGTGTGCAAAATTAACAAAGACTCTTGCCACTAACAGAGTCAGTGACCACAGACTAGAGGTGGGAACAGGCAGAGAAAAAGCACAATCTCAATCCAGAGCACAGAGACCATGCAGTCAGTGTGGCAGATGAGAGATCGACACCAACACTTTCTAGTCTACTGTCAAACACCAGGAAGTGCAAGAAAGACATTCCTTGTAATCTGAAGAAACCACAAGAGATTTAATCAAAAAGCAAAGAGGAAAAGCTGTGGCTGACCCTGCTGAGAAGAGAAAAAAAAGAGTGCGTGCACAGCATGGCATTGCATCGCACAGCAACCTGCCAGTGGCTCAGGAATGGACAGTAACTATAAATGGACACGGGGGAATCAAGCCCCAAACATGACGTTTAACCCGGGATGGGTGGGATTTACTGAACTCTGGCCAGATACTTGAAGGGTCAGTCTCTTTCTTACACTTTTGCAACACATAGTTTTTGCCTTGCCAAAAAAGTCTCATTGACTCGAGATGAAACGAATTGGTTCAGCGGCTACCAGGGATGAAGAATACCGCCTGTGTGGAGTGGCATGTTACCCAGAATCAAGTGGGGCATAGGGGCTCTGGACTCCCTCTCTGACCCTCTGATGTGCTGCCACACCAAGCTTCAGCGGCCTAGCTGGATTCAGCACCTCTGGACAATCAGCAAGAATAAATGCAGCATGGAGTCCAGGTGCAAGGCTTCTTCATCCAATGCAGTCGTTCAGCAAAGCCCCTCAGCTCAGCACAATGGCACATCATCAAGACAGAGAAGAGAACCAATGAGGAACAAGCAGCAGCAATACTGACAGAAGGTAACCGGGGCCATAGGATGGGATAAGGAGAGTGGAAAGCCAATGAGAGAAGAGACAGGAAGTAAAATTAAGAATATGAATATCTTAATAATGTCTGTCTATGAAACAAATGTAATACATTTCTGTGCTTATATTTTTCCTCACAAAGATGAGAACATGTGCACTTGTGTTAATGTTCATTTGGATCGTGACTGATGTGGCAACATAAATAGAATGAGACTACTCATATATACGATTGAGGCAGAGCCACCACAGTGGTTTGATTCCCCTCTTGGATAGACATTTACATCTGTACAAGGCATTGGAGAGCAGACCCTGGATTGTCAGATGAATGAGAACAAGCCAGCAGTTTCTGTAGCAGCATTTTTCACAGGGAGGATCGTGCCAAATTAAAGCTGCCCAAGGACACCTTTAATACATGCAACAGTTGACTTTTGCATTTGCTCCTCTCCTAGAAGTGATTTTGCATTTTTAAAAATTTCATTCCTTTTGGCTCGAATCTTTCCCCTTTCCTGGAATGTGTGCAGTCCTGGTGCTTTAGAATTCCACCTATTCTGCAGGCATTTCCTGACCTTCAACTAATTACATATATGAAATTACATTTCTTTTATAGTACATAGGTTTATGTCCATCACATGAAAAAACAGCACAATGTGAGATTTTATTTTCATAATACGGGAACAAATTCTGAGATTCTTCTTCAATTTTCCTGAATTCTCGCGGAAGCAAATTCATATGAAAGTCAAAGGAAGTTTGCCTCAGTAAAGGTTTCTGAATATGATCTAACAATAATAATGGCCAGTTCCTGCAAACCCGTAATCACATGAACAGAGCTTACTCACATGCAGGGTTCAATTAAAGTCAATAGTCTTGGATCAATCTTTATTACCTTGAAGTCAATGGGTTACTAATATGAATAAAGGTTTGCAGAATCAGGTACAATATACAGTTTATCATTTATTCTCTCAAAAGAAATGTTTGAAGTTCAGCTTTTCTTAATGCTATTTATTATGACCTTTAAAAAGGAAGAAGTTAAGAGATTTAAAATGAATACTTTGAAAGCTCTCAATCCCTGTTTGCTAGCAATATGGTTCTCAATTTGTGGTCCCCCACCAGATTTTTTAAAAAGATGGATTCAGCCATTACAAAATGCTTACATTTTGTAACATTTATAGAGTTTAAAAATCAAGTTTAATTTTTTTGGATGAGAAAGTTCATTATGTGCAACAACATAATATAACCCACATCATAATAAATGGGACAGTTACATTCAAGTTTGACAGGAAGACTGACGCATGCTTCAGTTACTGTGGAGTGCCTGCACAAATTCTACATTCTTTACACATACTGAAACCAGCCACATTATAAATAAATATTTGAAATGCAGATAGAATGTTGACGCATGCAGTTAAGTGGGCTAATTATTGTCTCTCCAAAACTCATCCTCTTTGTTGGAGAATATCACACATCTTGAATAGACAGAAGAAAGCATTACAATCAAGGGAGAATATCAGGAGCATGCAGATGACATTGTAAACTTTGTGGAAATGCCGGAAGATCATGAACCAGTGATCAGAATATTGAATATTATGACTTTAAAATAGTAATCTTGAGCCAAATTTTTCTAAGAGCTGCTAAAATAATCTTCCTGGCCCATCATTCTGACCATATCATTCCCATTTGAAATTGCCCACTGGCTCCCCCTCTTCCACTCTCTCAAGCTCAAGATTTTTGTCTTAACCTTTACGGTCCTTAATCATGTGTCCCCATCCTACTTAACCAGTATTGTCTTATCACTTTGCCCTCTCCCCCATCATGCCAGGAGGCCAGCCTTGAACAGCTTCCTCTCCCTTCCTCCCACAAGTGTCTACTCTTTCTTCCACATCAACCTTTGCTATGGAATACCCTCTTTGAAATGATCAATAAGGCTACTTCCCTCTTCTCTTTCAAATCATTTCTTAAAACCTTTTTCTGCTGCAATACCAACATGAAATGAACCAGTATTTAACAGTTTGGCTCGGGGCAGTTGTGAAAAGCCAATATTTATTTATTTATTTAATTACTAAACTAAAAAAATAAGAAAATGAAATAGATACATAAATATCAATAGCTGATAGTCTCCATTTTCCTCCCCACCCCCATCCACCTTACATTTCTCACTTCTTAGATTAGAATCCCAGGAATGAAATAGGTCATTTCATTCAGCCTCAGAATACCCCCAAAGGTATGTAAGGATCACTTCAACCAACACTTGGTTGGAAGCTAATGAATAGCATACAGTAATACTGCACAATAGGTTAGGGTCTTTAATGGCCACACATGGGCAGGGTCTCAGTTATGCATCTCTTCTAAAAAACGAGATTCCCCAGGAGCACCATGCTGATTCAGAGAGAAGATTGATACCTAATGAGTCACAAATACTTCTTCATTCAACACTGAGGCGTTTCTCGAAGATCTGCCATCCAAGGATGAAAGTAGCCTGACCAGGCCTCGCAACACAGTTGCCAACTTTCACACGGTAAATAAGCCCGAGCAAAATTCAGCCTGTCCTCTCTCACAGGGTGCGGCAGTCACTCTCCAGCACAAATTTTCCCAGTCAAAACTTCCCTTGTCTGCCCTTCTGCAGATGCCTTCATCATTTCTGTACTAGCTCCCTAAGTCAAGTATCAAAGAGGTACGAGGGGGAAGGGTTGTCTGACCATCCTTATAAAGCCTCAGAGTTAATATCATTGCCTCCTCCTTGAGGCCAAGAACGTTACCTGTGGAGTGCACATGTTCTCCTCTTTACTGGCCTTGGTAGCAAGACTCCCAAGGTCCCTCCTGAACATGCATCTCTCGCACAAGGCAGCAGCCACTTTGTTATCAGTCCAGCCGGCACCCTTTTGTTGATCAGTGAAGTTTTGTCACTGCAGATGTGATAAGAATAAAAACATTTAAGCAATCAGTTAATCTAACAAATATGTTAAATATTACGAGACAAAAAGATCGAATGCCCACTGCTTTCATTTACACCGGACATAAATCTCAGAGAAAATTGCACAGATGCAATCAGTGTCGAACATGAGAAGTGTTTGGCACATTTGAGCTCTGCTACCCTGAAGATAAGACTTGAAAAAAGGACAGACTGCCTATCAATACCTTCACAGAGCACACCCTTTTGAGCTTTCTAAATACATTACATTCTCACCACAATACTTTTTTTTCCCCCCAGGGCTGTCTTTAAACACATCTTCTCAGCTGTAACTTAAGACTTTTAAAAGGCATCTTTTGATACTCCTCCCCCCCGAATTATTAGTAAGCTATTTAATTGTAGGTAACATTTACTAACGTTAGTCAAAAGTCACTATAAATACACTGCTATTTATAAAACGTTTTAACATTTAAAAAGCATTTACAATAAACTTATCAACTAGTATTCCTTAAAATCAAGTCTGACAAATATATTATGGAGGGGTTGGTAGCAACTCCAGAGGAGGTTGTATTAGGATTTACAATTAAACCAAGACTACACACCCCTCTGTTTCACACTATAATGGATGAATATTGTATTGATGAATAACTTTTTGGGGCTAACGGGATTTCCATGAAATTTAATTAAAAACTTCCCTAACTTTTAGAGAAAATGTGCTCCGTTTTAAAAATTATGTCCATTTCCCCCTCCCCCGCAAATTTTTTGTGCTTCCCAGAAAACCACTATCCCCACAAATTTCAATAATATGTGTGCGTGTGTGTGTCACATACACACTTTGGACATAGACCACCTGAACTTGTAAAATTAAACCAGTAGTTATTTCTCTTATTCAGGACAAGCTAATTAAGTTATGCCAATTCACCAATGGTATTATTAGTTCATAATATGCACAGTCTTTTAGTAGAGGGCGGCCTAACCTCTTACATTTTCTCAAAAAGCCACAAATTGTCTGTTCAATTTTATTCATAGCTCAATCCTGTCTAGATAGTAGCCAAAGTCCATTTAACATCCAGGGTTGCATGTCCTCATCTCCCCAGGGAGACTATGAGGCTTTGGGTAAAACCACAGACAATGATGCAGACTGGCATGAAAATAGAATACAATTTGGGATGAGATCTAAGTACCACTTTGTCTTTGTGGAATATGGTATAAATCCACCAATTCTGAGATCTTAGTAGT
>NW_020664372.1:33276023-33358387 GCF_002925995.2 Terrapene triunguis
CCACAGCTGTGGTGCATCAGGTCAGGATCACACCACTGCTGAGATTCCAGGCAGTGCTGGGCCCATAAGACAGGCCTGGGAGGCTGCTGTAACTTCAACAGCTAGGGGGGCCCACTCCAGCCCCCAGAGCAGCCCAGAGCAGGAGGCACAAGAGATGGCTTTAATCCACCATAGCCTCTTCCTCCCACTGGCCTGAGAGTTTTGTTCTGAACTTCTAAGGGGCCCAATGCAGCATCTCTCCATTAGGTTTCATTCCCAGCTGTGCATGGATGGATTTCTGCAAGCTCTGAGTTATCTGTGACATGGGTAAATCACAGATAAGTACACACACCTCCCTCACTCCCCCCGCCTCCTCCCCCAAGCAAGGTATGAAAGTTGCACAACAGGAAGAAAGGCTCCTGGCATGCTCCCCACTTTCACATCAGTGCAAAGGCCTATCACACTATGTCCCTAAAATCTTTATGGAATATTTGTCTCGCCTCAGTTGGAGGATACCATGAAACAATCCAGTAAAACAGTTCTGACAGCATGGACCACTGTATGCTAAATTATAGTGGTCTGAATGTTTAGCTAATAGAGGAATCCTACTGGCTGAACATCCTTAAGTGTTTTCTAATATATTTAATAGCAGTGTGAGTGCCTGTAGCGAGGCCCTCTTTAAAATCCTGGCAGCCCCTTTTGTAACTGAAAAAGTATCACTGAGTATAGCAATTACTTCTGTTTTTCTGAAATGAAAGGCGGTAGAGATAGAGGTGCGATCTTGCTTAAAGAATACAATCATTTCAGTTATATCACACACTGCCTTACTTTTAGAACGAGCAGTGGCGATAGTCTATTACTACCGTTACATGCTCACCATGTGTTTGGAGCTGCACAAGTCAAAATGGAGGCAACCTGTGTTCCAGGGAGTTTACAATCTGAGGCCTTTAGCTGTGCAAATACTAGCCCGTGCACTTTTATGCCTGTGAGTTAATCCCATTGACCTCAGTGAGACTAACTATGCGCATAATGTTAAGCAGGTGTATGTTTCCATTTCCTTTTTAGATCCTGATATTGCAGACCCCAGAATGACCTGAGAAGTCTAGAGGGAGAACTAAGAATGCAGGGTGGGGCAGAGGGATTGTGGGTTTTTTCCCTTTGTTTGCTCACTCATATTTTCACATGAATATCTGAAGTACATTGTCAGCGATTTCTTGCACTGCTAGGAGTTTAGCTCATTACAGTAATCGGGTCCCATTAGAATTTGGACAATAGTTGCTATGTCTGTGTGCAAACTGCAAGCACAAGGCACCTGTGCTCATTTGCACAAATTTTCCCTCTTGCTTCTGCTCCACCCATGACACGCATCACCCTCTAAGCAGTGAGACTGGAGCAGTTCTCAGGCACAGGAACTAGGGAGCATGGGAAAATGGGTCCATGCATCCTGCAACGCTATGATCCTGTAAGGTAGGATTAGTGATCTGATTGTCCCAGCACTCAGTATGGAAGCAAGGACAGTACAAAACAGACAAGCCTCTAAGTTATGATGCAGACATAAGTCTGCAATAGAGACAATAGATTTGCCTGATAGAGGATTCCATCTCTCTTGAACCCCACAGGACTCTGCCCCTATGCATTTAACTTAGGCAGCATAACGACTGTAGGGACCAGAATTTGGCCTATTTTGCATATGGACCTAAGGATATATATCTGAAGAGATTTTCAACTTGCCCTTTGTATGCAAGTGTTCTCACCTCTAGGGGGGGCCCCCCTCATGCCTGGACATGGCATTACAGGGAACGGTGTCCAATGTTCCCCTACCCGGCTCTCCCACAGACCTGCAACAACCTCTCTCCTTCCATTCCCCCTCTGGGTGCTCTGGGGTTTGCCCTTTGGCCAAGTCCCATAGAAGTCTGAACCCCTTCTGGGGTAGCACAAGTCCAAATAAAAGTTCAAACAAGTCTTCAAACTCTTAGCCCTTCCACCCCACTTTGACTTCTCTATAGTTTCCTTGGTCACCCGACCTGGAGCATTCGCTGCTCCCGTAACATGCTCCCAGTGTTGTACCTTAACCCAGCCTCCTCTCTGCTAGGAAGACCTTTCTTCTTTGCAGTTCCTCCTAAGTGAGCAGTCTCCGTGGTTCCACCGCCTCTGGCCAACAGGCAATTAATTAATCACACCCCAGGTGCAGAACATAACTCATTGGGGTTCTTTCCCTAGCATAGCAGGTGATGGAGGTTAAGCCCCATCATACCCTCAAATATCACTTATTCTAAGTTTGATTCAGGTTCACAGAGCTAGAGAGCAGATCAAAACCAGGGGCTAGAGTGGATCTGGATAAAATAAAAACTAGGCTGAATCTTTTAGGTGCTTCTATGCCTTTTAACGTTTGCCTATCACATGTCAAAACATGCTGGACAAAATGGCACACAGCACCACAACTCGAGATAAATCCCTTGGAAATTTGGGCATGGAGATGTGGGGATTGAACATGTGAGGTTGTGAGCATATGTGACTGTGTATGCACACACATGCAAGTTTCTGTGGGGAGACCCAAACACGAAAGTTCACACAATAATTAAACAAACAGAAAGCAGGGTGTCTGGGAAGATTCCAAACGCCGTGACTTAATTACCCTGCAGCCACATTTCAGATTATTCTGTTTATTAGTTACATGTTAAAATGCAAATCACATACTGTAGTATAAACAAAACTAAAAACTATTTTTTGGCATAAAGATCTACCAAAATAGATTTTTTCCCCAAAATTAACTTGTCTGAAACATCCTCGGCTCCAGTATTAGTTCCTTCTTCTCTACATTGCAGTTCTTTTGGTAAGACGCCAAAGCCTGTCAATTAACAGTAAGCCTATCCCTTATGAACAGAAGCAGAGACTGTGATCATGTTCAGCTAAGATCAAGGATTAGTAAATCAGCATGGCACCAGATTGCAGACACTATTTAAACCCCACAGGCCTACAAGCCAGTGTAGCTATATTATATTCTGGCTGGATATGGAGAACAGAATCTCAGGGTTACAGAGGAGCTCACTTTTTACCTTTCCTGTACAGTCAATTACAAGTCAACTTAAAATGTGCACTGATTTTATCGTGTTGGTCTGATCAAATGCCAGCTAGCAAACATCAACATCCTACCCCTATAATGTCTTATCAGGGACTCTATCAAATTAAACATACTTCATTACACCCCCAATCAATTATAGAAGACTGGATTTATTTATTTATTTGCAGGCAAACCAAATATTGCACTGGGTTTGGCACAGAGGTTTAATTTCAAAGCTTGATGGAACGTAATTGTATCTTTATATTCTCCATCACACGGTGTTGTTTTGGAGCCAGCCATTTGCAGCAGAATCACGGTCTGAGCATTAAGAGACATTTTTAACCTGCATAATAAAACAGTGCTTGAGTCTAGTGCTTCATTTTAAGGCCAAATAAGGACACACCATACAGTACACATCCCGTCTTCCTCAGAACAATCATTTCTACCCCCAGTATTCTTGCAAAAGGAACAGATTTCTTTCATTCCAGATCAAGTGACAAGGGAGGGAGCTGAGATGTTTACTGCCAGGTAGAATACAAAGTCAAGGAGGTCCAGAGGGACCCTCACTCCACAACGTGAGTGCGAGACTGAGAAACAAATGATATTATCAGAAAAGGATCACAGAAAGCAAGCTTCATTCAAATAAAAACAGCCTTTATTAACCTCTCTTTGAAATAATCTGAAAGCAAAGTCAACAAACAATGGGCAGGGGTGACCTGTACCCCTATTAGCTCCCCTCTCTCCCCACCCCACCATACACATACAAGCATCTTCAGCTGGAACAAAGTATAGTGTACTGCTACACTGCTAGTGTTAGGACAATGCTAGCTCTGTAATGAGAGAGGGTATCTAGGCCTTTAAGAATAAGCTTTACTTTAGCACTACCTCCTCACAGAGCCAGAGTTTTCTGTATCTGTGAAGTGCAAGACTTGGAGTAATACAGAAAGAAAACTGGTTATCAAATGGTCATTTCTGCATCCAGTAACTTTCTCTTGCGCACATCAATGATATACGTACAGGGCCGGCGCAACCCATTAGGTGACCTAGGCAGTCGCCTAGGGCACTACAATTTGGGGGGCAGCAACTGCGGTGGTATTTCGGCGGCGGGACCTTCCACTGCCTCTGTGGGGGGCGGCATTTCAGGGTGGGACCTTCCTAGGGCGGCAGAAAAGCTGGCGGTGCTTCTGTATACGTAGTGCAAAGAGTGAGTGAGGCCAACAACCAAGGGATCCTCCAGATACACAGTATGGCAAGATGGCATCTCTGGAACCTGAACTTGCAATTTTTAAAGAAAAAGTATGGTAAAATGCATGTTTAAAAACAGGGTCAGGTCATCCTTAGACGCATCTGTCACTTTGTGATTTATCAGCATGTTGCCCCTTTCCTGAGTGGTAGGAGATCTGGGGGGGCTTGAATGTCAACTCCCTGTTTAGAGCAGAAATCAGTGACAAGATCAGGATATTTTCTTAGCATAATTTATGTACGAAATGTATATTTCCTTGAACAGAGGCAGTAAACTGCACAAAGTCAGCTCCCTTTTGCAGAAACCTCAGGTAAGACACCACTGCCTATCCCCAAAATAGCCATCTTTGGCCTCGGTCCCTTAAGGATCTCACACCAAAGTAAACAATAGCTTAATAAAAGTCCTTCTCTTCACACCCCAGTTCATGAGCTCTCCACCTGGGAAGCCCCTCTAGCTAAAAGCTCCGCCCCAAGGATTACCTGGTCTTCAAATGAGAGCCTGAGCATCACCCCCTTCTTTTGCACAGCGGTTCTGCAGTACAAAGGAACCTCCAAGCTCTAGCTGCCAGTCAGAGGAAAGTGGTTTAAACCACACGGTCTCTTTAATGAGAACCTGGGTGCTTATACATCAGTGACCCTTGATGGGCAAGCAATTAGAATCTTTCTGCACAACAGCACTTCTGCAAAGAGACCATCCTAACGTTAGAACTGAAGCCATTCTGAGCTATGCAGACTCCTGCTTGCCTTGTAATCTTAAATTTAAGCCCCTGCTTAAATCCCCAAAGTCAAAAGACATGTTCTTAAGGTGAATAGGCCTGGTGAATCAGGGCCTCAAGTACTATAGTCTCTAAGAATTGTGCCCCATATCTGTCATTAAATTCAAATCACTTTAGCAGAAGCTTTCTTAAAAATCACCAGTTATTGGATACTCAGTACCTGGAATACTTATCTGAGGTCAAACTCATCCCTACTCATTGAAGCCAATGGAGTTACATTAAATATGACTTTGATCCAGCAGGCACACATTGTTTTACACTCAGACAAGTAACCAGGCAAAACTAGACATTCGTACTTGCTATAGAGTTAGAAACTGAAAAAATAGTTTCTCATTTTGTCTTTTATTCTATGCAATTGCTTAGACGGACATATATTGGCTCGCATAGTGTCTGACAGGCTCTGAAAAGCTAAGTAAGAAATAGCAAGTTAACAATGCTGCAGTAATTCTACATGTACCAGTAAGAATGAGCACTCAGAAAATGTTTCTTGTACCAAATGAATGCAACTCCGCACTGATTTAACTTGTTACTGCAATTACCTTTTAACTACGTCCCCTCACGTGACAGGATTTGTGTGTGAGGAAACTCCAAGAGCAGTGCTGTATCAGGTCTATCCGGACTAGGAAAGCAACTGTCATTATTTGAGGTCTGAAAAGAGGGAGGAGGGATGAAGAGAATGGAGGGCTGTGGGGAAAACACAATGAAACCTGATATAGATTTTCCAGTTCCCTTTGAAGCTAACATTTAAATGTAAAGAACTTCTCCATGCCCTTGAAGTCCCAAACTGTTATATTATATATATTTTCCTATTTTACCAATACTGAAAGTCTTTCAACTTCTGACACATTTATATATCTACCCTGGAAGGCCTAGAATAAGTTTTAAAAAAATTAAGTATACAATCCAAATCCAAATGTATTTGTAGCAAGAATTTATCATATTTGTTAATTTATTACAAGCCGAAATATCATATAATCAGTATCACTATCAACTAATGAATATTTGTGTCAAGTTTCAAATCTTCAGAAATGTATTATTATAGTTTCATATCACAAGGTATTAGTCAAACAACCTTCCCTCCCCCTCCAGTTTCAGATTTTTTTTTTAAATCCTCCATACTCTTATATGGAAACATTGTAATAAATTTGCCCATACATACATTGTAGTGATTGGCTATGGACACTCAGATTCATTGGAACCAAAGGTTTTCATAGAAACGTATGGGTTTTGACAAAAATGTTTATCAGGAAGGTTTCTCAAGTCCAGGATAGAATTTCTGATCAAAACCAGAGACGGGACCCCAGAATAGCCTATAGCCTGGTGGGTCAGTGAGTCAAATGGGAGGTTGGAGTGCCAGCCTGATTCACATCTTCCATAGCCCAGGTGAGTCCCCAAACCACTGGATTATTGGCTATTTTCTTTCCCTCTTTTGGGAAGTCTCATTTTCATCCTACCAAGGAATGAAAAATTTTGAAACCTCAAAATATTTCACAAGAGAATTTGTATTTTCCAGCCTGTCCTATATGGCACTTTTTTCATCACTCAAATGGTTCACTTGAAAGATATAATGATGTAGAGTACCAAGAATGGGGTTTTTTTTCCTGGTATAATGTAGGGATCAGTCTGGAACTAGTTTTTTTTAAGGATGCCTTTAAAAAGAACTAGGTTCTCACTGAGTTACTGCTGGAGTGTCTTTGCTAGGGAATAAGAAATGGCCTTATTCATTCATAAATACCCAACAAACAGCACACCAGGTTTGTCTTAAAGAAACGTGAGGAGCTCTGTGACAGCAGCACAAGCTACACTGAAGAACTGTAATCTTTAAGGGACTCATAGGAGGATGTAAAATAAAGTGGGTGTTTGATGGTTGTGTGTCTACACCCTTTCTGCCCTTTGCCATGTAAGTTACTTTACTCAACCAATGCCAAAGTGGTGCAAGATGCATGTTGAGTGTAAGCAGCCAAGTAGTATAACTTACACCACCATGTACTGTATAATAGCAGTGAATTTGGCCCAGAGACTCTCATCTCTCTGAGGTTTGAATTTGAACTAGTGCAGATTGAGATTAATATCATTTTATACTTGCCCCAAGCTTCTGCACACAAAAATACGAAAAGGAAAAGGGTCTTTTCGTGATACAAACATGTGGGCAATGGTGAATAAATGTTTCTTATATATTAATATCACAAGAGCATCCTTCTCATCCAACCTAACATGCAGTGGTTCCCACAAATAGTGCAGTTTGTCCAGGTTGTTTACCAAAAAAAAAAAAAAAAAAAAGTGAAAATGTACAGAGTATCACAGTTACCACAGGTACATGGGAAAGATGTGTTTCTATAATCAGCTTCCTTCCTTTTCCTCTCTGCAGTGTTAAAATACAGTGAGGCATAAAAAAAAGTGTACCATAGCCATAATTCAACAACAAAATAAATATCTTCACTTGTGCACACTGCTTTTATTTTTTATGGTTCAACCATGTCTCATGTGCACATGCACGCATTCCATGTAACTGGGTTTTAGCACACAGAATAATGTAATTACTCATTCTTGAATAGAAGGATAATTACTGTCACAGAAACCCACATAACTTACAGATTTTTTTGTTCTTTTTAAAATGATAAATACAGTATTTTCTGTTTTGGAGCAGGATGCATCCTTTTCCTTCAGATTCCCCACCGCCCCTCCTACCCCACCCCATTGAATTACAGATGTTTTGAATGAACAATGAGGGATATCACTTCGCACAAGGGAAAAAGAGAAGATTATTTGGAATTTATAAAAATAAAAGTAATCCTGTGTCTCTAGAGACAGTGAGGTGAGTCACCATTTGTTAAAGTGGGTTATCAACAGTTATAACCTCACTTCACATCAAATTACTGATAAAAACATCTGGTAGACATGGGAAAAATAAAGAGGTGGCAAAAAAGAAAAAATTAACGAGCCACAGATCAACACTTAAAACAAGATGTTCATATTAATAATTATTAAAGAGCACCAATAATTCAAGGGTATCATTGTCCCAGGCATTTAGATGACACAATGATGAGCATTAGCTAGACAGATACTAGAATAGGCAGTGTGAAAATGGGCCCATGGCTTTGCAATTCACTCCTTAGTCAAAAGTAGCACATATATGATGGACCCCCAGAGAATGCTGCAAAGCTGATCTCCCATCACCACCACCGGCAATTGATAATGGGGATAATTGTAATTGTGGGAGTGGGGAATTGTTCAAAGAAAGTAGGTGGATTTCCAAAGGTTTCTCTTAGATTGCTGCAATCAGAATATAGTTTTAAGTAATGTCAAGGACTCCTGGAGTGCCCTTTTTATATTTTTGTAAGTCTAAATAATTAAATATAAATGCTGATTAATTATAGGATACTAAGCCAAAAATATAGATTTTAGAAATAAGGTTATGATATATCCTAACAAAATATTGATGAATCTCTCTTCTTTGATGGTGATTGGGATACTTAGATTCCCTTTAAAGACCCATGGAGACCTATATCGACAAATTAATCTTTGTCCATACGGTTGCAAAAAAATTAAGAAATCTCTGTCCTCCTATCATTAAACAGCAACAAACATGGCCACGTCCACTAAAAGAGAAGAGCATGGAAGTCAAATTCTGCTCTGTCCACTGGCATAAATCTGAAATAACTAAATCAGCTTCAGTGAAGTTATCCTGGATTCACACTGGTGAAGCAGAACAATTTATATTAAAATAGCATTTTTTGGGGTTCCATTCCAGGACTTGATGTAACAAACAAACAAACAAAAAATAGATCAGGACACGCTGCTTTACAACCCACCATAAATAGTAGACTGTCAATTCGACACTCGAATTGAGATTCTGCCTGTTTGAAATAACTTCCTTAACGACCAGAAATTTCACAAGATGATTCATATTGGCTAGGCATAGCCAAACCACATACATTCAAAATGCAAGCTCTTCTCATGAGCCTCAAAACCGGAATTTAAATAAATCTTGCAATTATGGAGTTCTCTTCCATATTGACCATATTCCCCTTCGATTTAGCACATCTTCACAGAGAGGAAGTCACAATCACCATATTCTTTCTGTAGATTTTTGTGGTCCTCTAGCCCACCAGCTCCAGTTTCAACCCTCCCAGCACCATACCCCAATTCAATTTTGAGAGCAGAGTCAGACCACATTGGTCTTAATTTAAAAAAAAAAAAAAAAAAGTGTGTTTATTGTACCACTTTGTCAGCTAATAACCTGCCTTTTTCAATTGGTTTTGTAAATTAAGAATGTTAGAAGTTCACTTTGTTATTAAAAACTGAGAATTTTTGTTTGGGCTGTTGCCAACTTCTGTGCTATTTAGGGCCAAATCTTTGTGTGGGGAAGAGTGGGGGGGGGAGGAGAGAAGGAGTAGCAAAGCCCATAATAAAAGACTTGCTTCAGCAAGAAAAATGTCAGCGCAAGGACAGAATTCTCAGCTCCAATAGGCCAGGTGGTTCTGTATGTGGGCTAGAGCTGATAGAAACACAATTTTTGACCTGCAAGAAATTCTGATATTTCAATATTTGTTTTGTTCTCAAATCAGATCATGGTGATAAGCGGGATGCCAGAGGCCTACTTCCACAATCCTGGTGTCCCATGGGGGAGTGGGCATGAGAAGCATCATGGTCTCTAGACCAGTGGTCTCCAAACTTTTTTGATCGCGCACCCCTATCAGTAAAATTTTTTTGCGCACGCACCCTCTGCCGCGCCGGCTCTACCATTTTTGCCGAAGAGAAAAAAAAAAAGTGCTCAGACTCCCGCCCAAACTGCCAAAGCAAAAAAAAAAATGTTTTTTTAAAAAGCGCTCCTCCTGCCGCGCACCCCCAAGGATCCTCTTGCGCACCCCACTTTGGAGACCACTGCTCTAGAGAAGTGTTGCCCTTCCCTTTCCAAAGGGAAGGCTGCTGCAGGATGTGCTAACCTCATCATGTGTTTTGCTGATAGCTGGAATTGGTCTGCAATTCAAAATTCAGTTTTTCCCCTGCTCTAATTATCCGTTCAATTTAGCTCCTGATATTTTAAAATTATGCTCTAATTCTCCTTCTTTAACCAGATGGTTTATATTTTTAAAAATCCTTGATTATACTAATTTTCACATCCTACTTAAACATTGTTAGCATCTGCTGACCTATCCCCCTGTTAAAACTGTGATGAATTTTGACTGCAGTCAGTCCAGCTGTTCACTAAATATTTTCCACATTTCTACAGTGGATTTTTCCATTACACATGGGATTCTCACACTGAATTCTCAAAACCTTTCCTGCTAATTCCTACTATTATTTACTCTTACAGAATTATAGAAATGTAGGGTTGGAAGAGATATCAAGAGGTCATACAGTCCACCCCTCCCACCCTACACGGAGGCAGGATTAAGTACACCTAGACAAACATTTGTCAGGGATGGTCTAACTTGTTCTTTAAAAATCTGCAAGGACAGGAATCCCACAACCTTCCTAGGTAACCTGTTCCAGTGCTTAACTACCTTTACAGTTAGGAAGTTGTTCTAATATTTAACCCAAATCTCCCTTATTTGCAAACTAAGCACATTATTTTTTGTCCTACTGTTGGTGGAATGGAGAACAATTGCTCCCCATCTTCTTTATAACAGTCCCTTTACATATTTGAAGGCTTATGCCCCCAGTAGATTGGCACTGTCTCAGGGCACCACCTTGTGGCATGGAGTGGCCCTGCAGGCACCCTGCCTCATTTTCCTTTAAGTCCCCAGAAATATTTTACTCACAGCACAAGTATTTAAAATCATTTTCTTCCATCTCATAGGATCTAATTCATTAAGCACCATTTGGCTCCCAAAAGAGCCCCTTAAATTCAGGGTTCCACAGCTTACCTTCTACAGACTGTGGGTTTAAGTTCTAGCCTCTCAGGCCCATATCTTGCCCCTCAACTCAAGGGTCTCACAGTCCTCTGAGCGGAACTGTGAGCTACTTGATTTATTTTCCTCAGGAGCTGGGTTCAGCAGCTCCCTTTCAGAGGCACTCCCTCTGTCTGGGCTCGGAGCCTCCTTCTGAGTCATCCATCTAAGGGTGAACACACCCTTAATCCTTCACCAGTGGGTCTAAGAACCCCAGACAGCTGTCTTTGCTGACCGGGAGAGAAGGGAGCTCTGGACATGCTGCAAGGCTTCTGCTCCAGCGCCCTTAAAGAAACAATAGTTTGGGATAGCCCTGTATTTTCCCTCTGCCAGACACCAACTGCTCCCCAGGACCCGGTGACTGCTTTAGTTATTCCAGACACCTGGAACTGGGTAACTGGCCTCTCTCACTACCTTAGAAGGTCAGTACCCATTACATTCTCCCCTCCTCTCCCCCTCCCCCCATCTTCTCTTGACTAAACGTGTATCTGACATCTAAAAATATTGTCATCACTAGGTCCTAGGAACTGCTGAATTTCGACTTTGTTTACTGACACTTCATTATTTTCTTAGGAGTAGGTCCAGAGCAGCCTATGATCTTATGGTCAATTCAACAAACTATAGTAGAATCCTGAATTACTTCTCAAAACATTTGTCATCACTTCACTATTGCTCTTGTTCAAAGAGGAGTCATTAAAATTCCTGGATCAATGTTTCGGCCTCCTTACGAGCAGTGTGGCAGGTTTGTTTGTTTTGTATTTTTAAATCTGTAGAGCATTTCCTGATCTACTTTCTCCAGCTGCTACGGAGGGCCACCGCCGCAGTCAATGTGAGTAATGAAGGAATCATGAGGTCTATTTTCCCTGAATTTTATACAACAAAGACATGTTGGCTATGAAAAAAAAAAAACCTATATCAATCCTCATCGATATCATCTGCCCCTTACCTACTTTATTATGTACATTAATATAATAAACTGTGGGTCTCAACCCACAGTGCTTAGTTCTTACTCAGGCAAAAAGTCCCATAGATTTAATCTGAGCTTTGCTTAAGTAAAGATTGAATTGAAGATCCCAGATCCAGTTTTAAATCTCAATCATTTTTCCAAATTAACCGCTTTCCTCTTATTTGTAGCATATTAATTCTTCCCATGAGCACACAGAATTAAAAAGCCAGCCGTCTTAAATGCTCACAGCAGAATGTGTGTGGCAGCTTGTTTTAATTGACACTTCCTTGCATTCTATTTTTGCTATGAGCTACAGTGTTGCCATAATGATATTAAGGGGAAAAATAACTTGACAAGTTAGGGACAAAGACTTGTTTAATAACAGCTCACTATTTAACATGTATAGAGTTACCAGATGTTGGGATTCACTCTGAGACCTTTTTCACTCAGCTAGGGTTACCATATTTCAGGTTCCCAAAAAGAGGACACTGTTGGGTGGGGTGGGAGGGAAAGATCTGGAGGAAGGGGTACAGTTGGGGGAGCTGGAAGGGTACCTGCGGCAGGGGTACTGACGGGAGGTGGAGGGTAGTGTCGCTCCCTGTCACAGTGGTAGAGTAGCTGGCGCAAGCCCAGGACACAGCAACAGCTGTCAGTCAACACCTCCCTCTGGGATCTCCTCCCCAGGGCTGGGAACCAGGGCCTGGGCAGGCAGGATCTGGCAGCTGTGGCTGCAGGGGAATGGACCAATCAGCTGCCAATGCAGGGGAGGGACTAACCAGGAAGTGGATCAGTCAGAGCTCTGAGTTGCAGCATCTGCTCTGAAAAAACAGACATTTCCTCTTACTTGAAAAATCCACCCAGACAGAAGCTCAAAAAGGAGGCAATGTCCAGGAAAACCCAGACGTGTGCTAACCCTACAGTAGGCTTATCCAAAACACCTTGTCCAATTCTGGGAGAACATGTCATCCAATTCTCTGGGATCCAAAAGCTCAGTTCAACTCCAGCTTATTAGTCAGGCTACTTTATTAGGCACATAAGAGCTTTATACGCCCACAATGGCTAGAACCAGATGCAGGAGGTCTATGTACACCAGGGGTCGGCAACCTTTCAGAAGTGCTGTGCCGAGTCTTCATTTATTCACTCTAATTTAAGGTTTCGCATGTCAGTAATACATGTTAATGTTTTTAGAAGGTCTCTTTCTATAAGTCTATAATGTATTCCTAAACTATTGTTGTATGCAGGGCTGGCTCTACTGTTTTTGCCGCCCCAAGCAGCGCACTGAATTGCCGCCGTGGATGATGGGGGCAGTCCGTGTGCCGTTAGGGCGGCACGCGCGTTTCCACGGCGGCGGCAATTCGGCGGCAGCTTCTGTCTTCAGCCGGAAGACAGAAGCCGCCAAATTGCCGCTGCAGGCAGCTGAACATAGAAGCTGCCGCCGAATTGCCACCGCCGCAGAAACGCGCATGCTGCCCTAATGGCACACGGACTGCCCCCGCCGTCCGCGGCGGCAATTCAGCGCGCTGCTTGGGGTGGCAGAAACACACGGACTGCTGCCCCTTGCAGATTGCCGCCCACCTGCTTGGAATGCTGGTGCTTGGAGCCAGCCGTGGTTGTATGTAAAGTAAATAAGGTTTTTAAAACGTTTAAGAAGCTTCATTTAAAATTAAATTAAAATGCAGAGCCCCCCCGGACCAGTGGCCAGGACCTGGGCAGTCTGAGTGCCACTGAAAATCAGCTCATGTGCCACCTTTGGCACGCGTGGCATAGATTGCCTACCGCTGATGTACAGGGTGATAACAGGTCCAAATCATATCACACAATACATAGTTTATATATTTTTTTCCTGCCTACTAACATCTGCACTTCTTGAATCTAATTAGGTTGAACATTGTACAGATTGTGTAAGAACCACTAGTTTTGCAGTTTGTGCAAGGACAATTTCTTAGGTCTTCACCTTATCTACATTTCAAGTTTATCAGTTCAGGGTGTTCTCACATATCTCAACTAGACTGAAAACACTGTGTGACATTGTGCAGTCTATATGGTTTTATAAAAACATAATAAGAAGTGAATATAATGTAACTGGAATAGTTTTATAAAAATATGATAAGTGAATATAATGTAACTGGAATATGCTTCATGCAAAAGGTCTCTTGCAAGGTATCATTACAAAGCTTATAATCTACTGAGTGTGATCATCCCATTTGTATAAATGTACCACTCTTGTATCTAAAACTAGAAATATGAAATATAACTCTGAGGGCCTATTGTAATTATGTGAAGTGTGGGCCATTAATGATGGTTTGGAATCTTGATGACTCCCATTAACAAGGACCATTGTCTGCAGATGGCTGTGTTTACCTGTTAGTCTTCCTGTATATGTGTGTGCTGGCAAGTGGGCAATGAAGTCTTGCAGTGACATGTGATCATGTCACCTGAACTGGAATCCATCTTTAACCTGGTGCTTTTCCAGTGGGGGGGGGGGGAACCCAGAGGGACAAAGGGTTCCCGCCTTATGCAAAAGATATATAAAGGGGTGGAAGAGAACAGAGAGGGAGAGAGGAGCCATCATGAAGAATCCCCTAGCTATCACCTGAGCTGCAACAAGAGCTGTACCAGGGGAAAGAATTGTACCCAGGCCTGGAAGGTGTCCAGTCTGAGAAAAAACTTACTGAAGCATCTCTGAGGGTGAGATTATCTGTATTCAGTTTGATTAGACATAGATTTGCGCATTTTATTTTATTTTGCTTGGTGACTTACTTTGTTGTGTCTGTTACTACTTGGAATCACTTAAATCCTACTGTCTGTATTTAATAAAATCACTTTTTATTTAGTAATTTACTCAGAGTATGTATTAATACCTGGGGGAGCAAACAACTGTGCATATCTCTCTATCCGTGTTATAGAGGGCGAACAATTTATGGGTTTGCCCGGCATAAGCTTTATGCAGGGTAAAACGGATTTATTTGGGTTTAGACCCCATTGGGAGTTGGGCATCTGAGTGTTAAAGACAAGCACACTTCTGTGAGCTGTTTTCAGGTAAACTTGCAGCTTTGGGACAAGTGATTCAGACCCTGGGTCTGTGTTGGAGCAGACTGCAGTCTCTGGCTCAGCAAGACAGGGTGCTGGAGTCCTGAGCTGGCAGGGAAAACAGAAGCTGGGGTAGTCTTTTGCACATCAGGTGGCAGCTCCCAAGGGGGTTTCTGTGATCCAACCCGTCACACACTGTCTCCAGCACACAGCCTAAATTGTAAACAAGGGTGCAATAACTTTGCACTCAAATCAAGCTTTATGCAAGTTTACTCATGCCCAGCAAGAGCTAGGCCTACAACACAGCGCTATATAAAACTTCAGAAACCGTAGGGCTGATCCAGCACCCAGGAAAGTAGTAGCAAAATAGGGCAAGGAGAATTGCCCAACCTGAAGTCAATGGGAGTTTTGCCACTGACACCAAAAGAGAAAGGTAGACTACAGAACAGGTACTCAACCTGGGTCAGAAGGAAGAGAGAGTAAACTCTGCATCCTGTACATGGCTTGACCTTCATGGGCTCAGTTAAACTCCTACTGACTCCACATGCTTATACCTTCCCCATCTCTAGCTCGCTGATGAGATTAGGAAGAAAAAAGAGGGCACATGTGGACAGGAGAGCATGTGACTTAGGAAAAGTGGTCTTACACCAAATGCTGGGCTGCACAAAGGAGCAGCTGCCATTTTGATAGTATATTACATCCAAAACAATGTTACATCATTGTAAGAAGTTATATTACATCCAAAGCAAGACCATTAAGGTTGCCAAATCAAGCACTCAAGTGCCAGAATGAAGGTTGCCTGGGCAAATTTAATTCAGCCCTCTTATGCATATGCACTATGATACAGTCTTTAATGACATGATCACATGCTATCTTTTCCCACATGACCCCTGCCTCACTCAGTGCACTGAATAGGGAGCTGTTTGATTTTTTTTTCACCCATATATTTTAAGGCCAGAAGGAATCATTATGATAATCTAGTCACCCCTCCTGCATACCACAGGCCCAAGAACCTCCATAATCTCTGCATGAAGCCCATCACTTCTGTTTGAGCTAGAGCAAATCCTTTTGAAAAACAGAGCCAGTCTTAATTTACACACTTCAAGTGACTGAGAATCCACTACATCCTTCTGCTTCCAGCCATTAGATCTCATTAAGACTTTTATGTCAAATTAAAGACCTATATTATTATCCCCATTTTACAGATCGGGCACTGTAGCAGAGAGATTAAGGTCAAAATTAACAAGCGTGCCAACTAATTAGGAGAGCCATATTTGAGAAGCCTTAGGCCTGATTTTTCAGAGAAATTAACACTTTATATGTTCAGACCAGACCTCAGTTTCAGTTGTGGGTGCCCAGGACTTCTGCAAAGTAGACCTCAGGGGTCTCAAGTTTGGTATCCCAGAAATGAAGAACAAAAAGTGGTCAGTGAAAGTTTTGCTTTATGTGACTTGTCCAGCATCACACAGGAACTCTGTGGCAGAGGCAGGGATTAGAATCCAGGCTAGGGTCCTACAGAATGAGACAGGAGTCCTGTGTAAAAGGCTAGTATGTAATCATGCAATTAAACACTATCATAATGCGTATATACAAGGGGGCAAATTAAGGTGGCATAAGCAACATTCCAGGCCTTTCCTAACTTTTGAGTGGTTAATTTTGCAATTTTAACATTCTTTAAGTGTTAGAGGGGCTATGTAATTTCCTAAGTAAAAAAAAAATAGAAAAAAATTCTGCCTTATCAAACTATATTAACCCCATACTTGGATAATCAGCCGGGTTCAGATTTTTAGATCCATAACACAGTCCCCTATCACGTGAACTAGTGGAGGTAAATGGAGCATTAAGAGGTTATCTTCAATGTGGACCTGTCTCTAGAGGGGGATGAGGCTTTGCCAGTGGGTTTCACAGGTATGTACTGAGTAAGGAAAAGTGAGTTAAATTCCAGGTTTTGTACAGCAGTATGCTCTAGGAGTCATAGAGCCTTCTGTCTTCGCCCCCTTCTGCTCCTATCCCCCACTCCCCAGCTCCTAGCCTTGTTCCCTTCTAGCTCCTGCTATCCTCCTTGATCCTGCCCCCATCCCCATCTCCTCAACCCCCAGAAGTCTGCCCCGAGCTCGTCTACTCTCATCCTTCCCAACTATTCCCCTCCCAACTCCTCCTCTTCTTCCTGTCCTTGTCCCTTAACTCCCATTCCGCTCCTAGCCCCAAATCCTGCCCATGTTCTCCCCACCACTCCCTGGTCCTCTCTTCTTGTGCCTGCCCTTCTCCCTCCATCCTGGAGATTGTACCTGTTCTTATTCTATTACAAGGACTGTACAATAATTTTAGAAACTATAGAACTGTAGACCTTTGAATAGGGCATAAAAATAAAGAGAGCTTCCAATTTGTGGTCATTAAAATGTCAGCTTTATTTTACTTTATAGTTCTTGCATATTCATACTTTAGATGTTGGTACATTAACTAGAACGATCTTCAGTGCAAACATTTTTAGGTGAGTGCTGGTCTGTAACATTTTCACACTGCTGTAGAATAAGTGCTTCTTGTAGGAAGTTCATCTTACTGGTTCAAATGGAGTGGCATTGTCTGCGAATTCTCATTTTGAAATTATTGCACTGTTTTGTTATGCCACAAGATGTGAAGTCCACAATATTTACGTTTCTGATTGTCAGTCTTTCCTTCATAGAGGTGTATGAGTGAAGACAAATAGACAACTTATTTTGTTGAATCAATAGAGGCATATTATCACAGCAAGATTGTAAAATACAGGTATTGTACACCTGAATTATAGAGTACAAAAATGAAACTGCCATGTACTGTGTGTCACAGCAGGTAACTAATATCAACAAAGTACCAAAAACTATGTTCAAATAACATTGTCTGGGTCCAACTTCAACCCACAAAAGCCAGGCAATTCAAAGTTAAGGCTTAAGCTCTATCTTTAACCCACTCTGCTGAGCTTTGGAATTGCAATATAACTAAGGCTGAATTCTAATCTCAAGTGTCTATAGGTACATGTTGCTCTGCATCTCAAAAATCTACTGTTTCATTTGTGTGCAGATGCATACTGGGCCATACTATGTCTGGTAAAGATACCATCTACTAATAGCATTTAAAATATTGTTTACTTTTACCTAGGTCAGAAATGTATTTTGTGAACATTAGGGCAAACTATGAAACATGTCAAATGGAGCAAGTGTTTGGGAGGAGTGAGGTTTGGGTGGGTGGATATATATATCTATATATATCTATATAGATATATATATATTGGTGGTGAGATGGATGATGATTTTATAGAAGCAGAGGTGGGAAAAGTTGTTTTGTGCATTAGCTTCTTGTCCAAAGGAAAACAATTGGTTGCTGTTGCAATCCAACAAAGAAGCAGAAAGCTGTCTTACTTAAAGGGATGCCAAGAGCATGCAAGAGATGTTATGTTTCATGTTGAAAAATCAAAGTTATACTGCTTTTCATCCAGAGAATCTCAAAGATATTAATGAACTCAAGGTAAGGAATCACTTCTTCCACCACCAAAGTTGTGGCCCTGTGTGTGTTGGAACATGGCAGCTCTTAACAAATATCCCACAGCCGTTTAGCACAGGAAGTGAAGAATACCAAATCTAGCTAAACTACAATGGGGAGTATAGGTAGACATAATGTAATCACCAAAGTGGGAATTCAGCCAGAACACCTGGTCTACCACACCTGCTGTTATATAAAGTACAATACATACCAATGTAGCTGAGATTAGATTTCAGATCTGAAAATGGGTTTTGCATGTGGAAATTTAGCACCTGCAGTAGCCACATATTAGGGTTGTGGCTTTTAGCCACTGGCTGGAACAGAGGGCAGCATGGATCCACATTATCCAGGGGGAACTATACCTCAAAGGCAGGGAATTGCCCTTAGCAGCCCAGCATGCCAGGGACTGTGCAAGTTCCCCATCCTGAAAGATGTTGCAAACAGCTCTTTCTAATACATGGCCAGCTGCAATAGGCTAATACAGAGGACGGGGCTTCCGGTTTGCATCAGACTGAAGACCTACCAAAAAATGTCTTTACTTTTTTATACACTAAGAGCACAAACACATAACTGGTGACTGAAGTAAGTGTCTAGCTTTTGAGTACAAATTAGTTTATAGTACACTTGTTTTCATAATGGATAGCATCTCATTGCATGAGTCGGCCCTTTGAAATCAATGGCACAGATTGTGGGGCAAGGTGTTATTCAGTACAGCTAAGGGGATCAAAATCTGGCCCAGGATTTATATGTTTACAAGCCTGGAAACATAGGTTCTTGAATATATGCCATATATTTTCTTGCTCTAATAAGAACACACAAGAAGGGTGTGGTCTAAGCATCGGACTGGGAGCAGCAAGGAATAGCTAGATTTTGTCATTAAGACATAGTCCCTTTGAAAAGAACATCCCAGGAAGAACTTGTGACTAAGAGAGCCATAATTCCCTATCTGCTCCCTGGGGTGCAACATGTGCATATATTATTAATTTACTGCTGGGATAGGCCAACAGGAAGTTAATACAGATAACCCTGCAGCAGCTCAGCTGCACCACACAAGTTGGAGTCGGAAATTCTTTTCCCCACCTACTTGCTCTAAGGGGGTTTTATCCTGTAACAGAGCTGCACACTGCCCTAGTGGATCCAAGATCATGAGTCTTATTCAGGCAAGAACATAAGAATGGCCATACTAGGTCAGACGTATGGTCCATCTAGCCTAGTGTCCTGCCTTCCGACAATGGCGTGTGCCAGATGCTTCAGAGGGAACAAACAGCACAAGGCAATATATTGCGTGATCCATCCCTGTCAATGATGTCAGCTGGTCCCAGCTTCTATGGTGGGAGGGCTTGCTTCCCTTTTCTGTTCTGCTCTGCCAAGTAAGAGGCAAGCATAGTCAAGCTCTCTATATTTGTAAAGCATGAAGCACAGGTGGCTCTGAACCTGACTGAGTAACTCTAGGTATTACCGCAATATAATTTAAAACCTGGTAGTGCTATGCATTGAAAATGTATTTGTTTCTACACTTCCTTGATTTCTCTCAAAAACCATTCTAACATCAGTTTCCCAATGAGATTAGTTATTTTTGTAGCGGATCCTAGAAAACACTGAAGGCCTCAAAGCTGAATAAACTGTTTACTAAGAAATTGAGATTTTAAAAAATAAAAAGCAACTGTTTATTGCTTCAAGTATTATAGCAGCATACTCTGCGAGAGAGATCACAGAAGAGTCTTTTGTGTCTGTTTTATTTTGAACCCCTTTTGCTGCTGACTATGGGAAGAGATTAGTTCACTGCTAATTGTGCTGTTGGTTTTGTGATCCTATGAAAACCCCCTAAAAGTCTGCATGGAAAACCAGTGAGGTAGAACATGTTTGACAAGCTTAGCTCCAACATGACCGATGTAGCAGGAAAAGATTTTAAAATCATTGCCTCTCTTCAATAACAATAGTACATACAAGTGTTTACAAGAGGATTAAAAGCTGCTTTAGTGAGTTGTATTAAAGATTCCTTTATCAGACAAGTTTTACTGAAAAACCTGTTGGAGCACTATTCGACTAACCAGATTCACACAGAAATGGGTTATTTTATTTACTTTATTTCACTTGCTTTGAAAAGGTGCATAATGTATTGGGCAGATATACATCATGGCTATAATAAGCCATACCTATTAATAACCTGTCCAATTACAACAACAGCAAAATAACCCACAAGCTACGACCCCTAGCACCTGGTAATTAAAATTGCTAATCACCAGCAATTATCTGGCAGAGCTTTATAGCCAAGGGAAACAGTTTGACCCTTTGCCCATTGAAAGAAGAATGTTTGCTGTCTATTGATAAGCGCTTAGGAAAGCTGTGTGCAGCTCCCATCCATTAAGTGGCTACTAATAGGAAGTCAACAAAAGAGCTTTGACATCTGTGGTGGGTACTTCTACCAGGCCAGGCTTGAGAGCACAGGTGTTTGATGTGCCCTTGCCAAAGAACACATACAGGAGAAGGAAAGTTTACTAAAAACTAAACTGTCCCACATTTCAAAGCTGGCATCTCCAGTCGTCAAAGAGTAACTGCAATCAGATTCAAGCACAGAGATTAAACTAGTTACACTGCTGTTTTCAGGAGCCACTGTTTGCTAAGAGGAATATTTTTAAAGTATAAAGAGGTACGAAGTCATTTCAGGTTAATTTATGTAAAACTCATACATCTTTTCTATTAGAAGTATATTATTTTCTGCTTTTATTAAGCACTCAGTAAAAGACAGCAAAAATGTTGCTTTATTGTTATTTCCCAGTCTCAAGGAGAGAGAGCTTGAAATAATAAAGATTCTTCCCATAGGATGCTATTATGACCCCGGCTGTAAAGTATTCTGTTATTGTTAGAGCTCAAAGAAGCAGTTGCTAAAGCTTCTTCAAACTGCAGCAAACAAGTCCATTAAAGCTCCAGAACTCACTGGTGTCTCCTCTGAAAAGGGCTGGATAAAAAGATCAACTTCCCCCACGCCGCCAAAAAAATGTTTAAAAAATATTGCAAACTTTTAATGAAGAAATGGCTAAAAAATTTGCAGGACAAAAGTATCACGTAGCCACTGAGATTTCAAATTGCTCCAAGAATAGGAACTAATAGAAAGGGTGAAGCCAGGAGCTGAGGTTGTTCAGAATCAAACCACAATGGCGTGATCTTCTCATTCTAAAATGTGTTTGTTTTGTTTTTTGGCTTTTTTTGGGGAGGGGGAAGGGGGCGCTGCTCAGGCACCTATAAGTCTCAGTATCAAAGAAACAAGGAGTGAAGAATCAATTCCAACAAACACTTTCACAGAGATAGAGAAATAGTGCTGACTGCTGATTTATATAGTACCTTTCATTGCATAGGATCTCAAAGCACTTTACAAGTTTACACTTATAAGCAAGATTCAGGCATGAAATTATCCATGGCAATATGTGTCCATCAAAAAAAAAAAAAAAAAAAAAAAACAAAAAAGGAAGCACCAGCGCCCCATCCTCCAACCTTCTACTCCTTGTTTACACCCAGGCATCCTCTATCTCGTTTCCCCTGGCACATGCCTAGGACTGTATCTTCTGCAGACCTGAACCATTAGGAAGGCTACAACCACCTCCTCACCAATGCATTACTCCCAGTTTCTTTGGGACAAGTATTCCAATAGCAAGTGCAAGCCCACTCTGTTCCTCACCATGACCACCACACTTGTGGTCTTCAACAGCGTTCTGCTCCAGCACACTACCATTCCGTCTCCTACAGACACCCCAGCAGTGCTGGCTTTCACCACTTGTCGCTGACTCACCGTTGCCACTTGCTTTTAATTCACTTGTTTTTGTTGCTAACTGATTTATACCTCCATATAGTCCTTCCCTGTGCCACCTGCTTCAATCATCTTGATCCTTGTCTCTACCCACTCATACCCTATACCTGTCCATTGCCTACTCTCTCTGTTTGCATCCATTCCATCCACCACACACACACATCCCTCATTCCTGCCACCACAGCTCTATATCTACCGCACACCAAGACAGCCTGTGAACATTGATCTGTATTTAAGATTCCATCAAGTTCTACTCTTGGCTAGCATGATCGTGTCTTTGTTATTCTCATTCTACCTGCCTTCTTATCGCTTCACACAAAGTCATGTTAGACTTATTTCTTAGACATAGGGACCCTGTCTTTTGTACATATGGTGCCCAGCCCATTTGGGCATTTAAATAAATTATTGGCATTTCACTAGCATTGATGACTTTTACCCCACATTATTTGTATTATCATAGCACCTAGGAGCCCTACTCATTGAACCACTCCCTACTAATGCTGGTTGGGATTTTAGGCGGGTTTTTTAAGTCTAAGTTTCAATTAAGTTTCCATGGAAAATTTTCAAACTCTCCAATCCATGGACTTTCTTCCCATATAGAAAATAAAAGTCTGTTCTATATTGCACTTTGTCATGGGCATAGCTTATTAGTCAGACTCCAATTCCTGATGATAGCGCAACAGCCTGGGATCCTCATCCATTCTTTGTAAGCTCACATCATTGAAATCTCAGGGCCAGATTCATCGCTGGGGAAAAAATTCCAGACAAGTCAACATAGGAACTAAAGTCAGTGGAGTTGCACACCGGGGATAGATTTGGCCCTGTGACAGGGTTTACAAACCCTGAGCTAAGGCCAAGACAGGGAAAGGGCTGGAGCAGTACTGGGCTAAGGATGCCCAGCCCCTCGGGAAACTTCAGCAGCCCCAGGTGAGTGGGGAAGAAAGAGGCCATTTCTTGAAGGAGCACTACTCCGCAGCAACAAGAGAAAGCTTCTACTGAGGAGACCTGGCTCGAAGTCTTCACCCACCCCTCCAACCCCAAGCTACAAGGGCTCAAGAAGGCTGCAGGCATCAGCCCTAGATGGTGAGAAGCTGGAAGGAAAGACTAAGTCCACTAGAACCATGCCCCAAACTGAGATGTAGCAGTGATAGGAAGTAGTCCAGGGGAAATGAACAAGGGGGCTGGCAAAACTAAGGCTGGTCCATGCCATTTCACTTGTAGGGCTGGGTCCCAGTTGAGAGGGAGGGCCCAGGTCCCTCTACCCACCCTGGAGCTATGACCCCTGGCCCCAAGAAGGGCAGAGCTAGGGGTTACCATCAAAGAGGCCAGTCCAGCTAAGACCCCATCCAAAGGGCTGGGACACCTTGAACTAACAGAAAAGCTGGAATTGGAGGCCCAGACCAATAGGTCTGCTGATTGAACAAAGCACCCTACCACAGGCCCCTAATATCCAAATCAAGAGAGGAAAAGGGTTTTGCCTACAAATGCCAGCATTTCTTGGATTCTAATGTTCACATCCTTCTGTGTTTCCAGTTCACCAGTAGTCCATTGTATGTTAATCTGCTCACATGCTTCTGTATTCTATACATTATAGACTAAGTTATACCTAATGGCAACTCCCCGGTTTAGCTGATGTAATGGAAGATGAACTAGGAAAGGGGAAGCAGGAACAGATTTATTTTATTCACTCAATAATAATATTGAGTGTATTAAATACCACTAGATTTTACAAGCAACAGCCAACCTATTCTAGTCACTACCCAGGTTAAAGGTATCTGCAACACATGGTATGTCCACAACCCTTTACCTTTAATTGAACATTTAATTTTAGCTCTATTGTCCAAAACTACAATCCGGTGGAAAGGTCATTAGGGTTAAGCAGTCAGCGGTTTCTTTGTCAAGTTAATGTACGAGGTTGTCAGGAGTATATGGCACTTTTCTGGGTGGGGGAACAAAGCCAGGAAATAATAAATTCATTCGCCTATAAAGACTGTGTGGCCTAGAAAATTAGCAGATAGAGCAGGGGTAGGCCTAAATCACAAATCCCTAGTGTATGGATTTATAAAATGTGCACATTTGTACATCTCAGGGCACATGTACAAAGATTACAAAACCACAAACAATTATACAAAGAGAAAGTGGCCAGCCCCAAAACAAATTAACAACTCACCCATTCTACCATCAGGTGAAAGCCTGAGACTAGAGAGATGAGTGGGCCCTAACAGTCAACACAAAGTGACTATGGGGCCACCTGGGGAAGTGAATTCCAGAGTCAAGAGCTCTTCACTGAGAATGCCTTGCTACCGTCTCCCAGACAATTAAGTCTAGATACTCTTAGCTTATGTGCCCCAGCTGACCTCTACCATCATGGCAGCTCAGAGGGAGAAAGTGAGAGCAATCCTAAACCATTTAAGGTTTGATTGTGCCCTTTAGATAGAGCCTTGCACTGGGGGTGGGATGTAACTGTATCATCAGAGCAGCTCTGGGAGGCCTTCTGTCTCAAAGCCAAATGTCTTCCAGAGCTCCCAGGAATGCAGAGGCTGTGTGCCTGCTACTCCACTCTTCTGTGGGATTCGGCATGCAGCTTGCAAGAGTTTGACCCCAAGTGATTTTAAAGTATGATCCTACTAAGAGTGAATACTGTAATCTAGAAGTCAGAAATGGCTGGCCTATTGTATGTCCTGCATCGGGAAGAAAAGGACACAAGTGTCTAGCTAGATGCAGATGAGAGATGGTGCTTTTGCTACCCGTGACTCCACAAGTAGATGGCGTTCCTAAAACACTCCCAAAATTGCCACCTCCTGGATGAAGGGTAGACAAATCCTCGTAAAAAGGGAATAGAGCCCACTGCACCATTCTGTCCTTCCTCTATCACCACTTCTGTGTCTTACCCAGATTAAACTTCAGCCAACTTTCTTATCATGCATCTCCCAGTCTCTGCCAGCCTCTTAGTAAGAGAAGACACTGTACCATCTGGGCTTAATGAATGAGACAGAGCTGCATATCAGCCTTTTGCCTCCCGAGAACCTCCATGTATTCAGGTGTCATGTTTGTGTCACTTCTGGGGGTTACTGGGGTTCCCTGAAGTGAGCAGGTGGCAGTGATTCACCCTGGAGAACACACTGTCTCCCCCTGGTCACCAGCTGGGAATAGACAATCAGCCATGCCCAGGTTAAGTTTCTGTCCCTTTCTTCAGGGTTCTGTTTATTGTCTTCACAAGCAGGAAAGAAAAGTGTGCAAAACAGCAAACCATCTGGTCAAGGATTCAGACTGGGATACTCTGGCATGTGCTAGCTAATGGATAGAGCCATCTCTGACCCCACAGAGTTGAATCATAGGGACTGGCTGTAACCTCCTGCTCTGGTTACCAGTCCCCTCTCTCCTGGTTTTCCTCCTTTATATTGTCCAGCTGAGTGTGGGGGGGCCAATCATGCAATGCTGATGGGCTGTGTCAGCTGATTCCCAGCACCTGCCTGCTGGGCTGCTCCCTGTTTCCCTCCCCTCCCCCAGGCTATTAAAGGGGCGGATCACGCCATTACAGTGCCTACCAGAGGAAACTCTCCCCAGCCACAGCTGCTGGGAATACAGGCACTCAAGTCAGAGTGCCCCAAGCCCCACTCTTTCCTCCCGCAGGCTAGCAATTTACACAACCCACTGTGTTGCACTTGAGTGCAGTCACTCGTCTTCTAGACACCCACAATGTACATTATTCTGCTGCCTCCATGGAAGCAGTGCTCTTCCCTCCCCTCCCCTCCGTTCACTGGGGTCACCTCAGTTCAACACTTTCCTTAGAACAGGGCACTTCGACCTGTCTATTATAGAACCAAACTGAAGTTTAACAGAGCTGGAGAAACAGATTCAAATAAAAGCAAGTGTAAGGGTTTGCAAACACAAGGTTAGAATTAAAAGGAAAACAACAACAAAATGTATAGCCTATACTTCTGGTAAGATCTTGTAGTGCTTGTAGATCTTAGCTTTCTGAACTAGACCTGTCCTGAGATACCCCTCACTGGCAGTCTCGGCTCTGTAATGGATCACAACTTGAGCCATTTCTTCTGCTCTTATACTGTTACAGACTATTGTCTCTTACCTCAGGGAGGGGGGGCCCCCTCTTCAGAGAGCTCTCCTGCAGTTTGTCTTTGTCAATGCTCAAGTCTCCACCTGGTCAAGACTGTAAACAAAAAAGTTTGATCTCCATTGATGTCCGTTGTTCTCCACGCTCATTGAGTTAGCCCTGAAACCCTGTCTCTCCTCAGGTGACAAGCCTCACTTCAACTGTTTTGCAACCTAATATTCTACGTATCTCAAACTATTTCCCATACAAACATCTCAATAACCATGACAATCAGCTAGTTCTTAGCTTCTGGCCGAAAGCACACATGACCCCTTTCAGTGAAATATTGAAAAGATGGTCTGACAAGGGTAATATGCCTGCCAGGGTACATCTGAGTCAGTGTTTTGGGGGTTCCCCCCCCAAGTTTAGCATTCCCTGTAGCCAGTCTGGTTCCACATCAATCTGTCACTTTGCATGGCCTAGACCTCCAGCCAGGTCACTATTCAGTCCATTGCCTTTCCAGGGTAAGCAAGAGTGTCCAAAAATAGGAAACTCAGAAGCTAATGGCCTTCAAGCCTGTCTCCCAGCATCTATCTGGAGCTTGTCATTCTTGGCCTCACATACTACTTTTAACTCTCATGCACCCTCTCTTGGTCTGGGAGGAGAGGTAGGGGAACCCAGGCTCACCCTCTCCTCCAGGTTCCTTTCCAGGGATCCTATTTTGGGCTAATAAGGACTGTTTCCTGTAGTCAGTCTGCCTCTTTCCTGAGCTGCTCCTACCTTCACCCCACTTGTCAACATCTTCACCAGGTCTCTGGACTCTGCAATTCTTCACAGCTTCTCCTTAGCCAGCTATGAAGGTGCTTCCTCAAAGACCAGTTCAGCCCTTCTCTGCAGAAGCTGGGTTGTATTGCAAGCAGTCCTCTGTCCTCATCTTTAGAGCAATCAATATCTCCCTCCTCCAAACAGAAGTTCTCCCTCAGCCCTCTCCTAGATCTGGAGTTTGGATCTCAGACCTCTTGCCTTGGACTAGTCAACTGCCAGGCTTTTGCTAGCATCCTTCAGCTGAACACCCACTCTAATTAGCCTTCCAGTCTGGAGAACTCAGCAGACTAGCCATCAGTGTCTGCCCTCCCTGTGAGGGAGGAGACGGGCTTTTTGCTGGCCCCTTTCTGCCAGTTCATCCCCGATTGGTCGGAGAGTAGGGAGCCTTGCCCCATTCACTCTGCCTAGCCTCAGACCTTTACAGAAACAGTGCCGTCTTTCTCCCAACCACTACTTATTCCTAAGGATTGCTTTTCTTTGTCTATCCCTACAACTCCTTAGATCCTTGTATATATATATCTTTACTGGCCTTTCAAAATCCCTAAAGGGCCATGCCAGGTGGTGGGGTGGGCTGACCACTAGACACTACTGCCCTAAAGGGCAGGCCACCCCACCACTGATGGCACAGCAGCCCAAGTCATTTCACTATTTCCCACAACAGTCTTAGTACACAATGCCCAGGAGGGAGTGAGAAAACAGTCTTGTATCTCTTTATAGGGGAAGAATGATCCCGAAGCAACTTCTTACTCTTTGATACCTATAAAAAGGAGTCAGCATGGACTCCTGACCCATAAAACAAGGATAAACAGTGAAATTAACTCGCTTGGGGGCGGGGAGGAAGCATTATGGCTGACTCTATGGGCAAGATAAGTGGATACAAACCAAGAAATTCTATAAAGAACTTGTAAAAAAAATATCAGAGGAACAGTTTTCTCCCCAGTAACCTGTGAGCTACAAGAAACATGGTGGTGGAGAACTCACATTGAAAGAATGAGGAGTCCTTGTGGCACCTTAGAGACTAACACATTTATTTGGGCATAAGCTTTTGTGGGATATAACCCACTTCATCAGATGCATGGAGTGGAAAATACGGTAAGCAGGTATAAATATACAGCACGTGAAAAGATGGGAGTTGCCTTACCAAGTGGGGGGTCAGAGCTGACGAGGCCAATTCAATTAGGGTGGATGTAGCCCATTCCCAACAATTGACAAGAAGGGGTGAATATCAGAGGGAAAATTACTGTTAGTAGTGTTTTTACTGATACAGACTAAAACGGCTACCCCTCTGAAACCTGTCACATTGGAACAGTGACTCTAGACACTGCAGGCATGCTGTTATTCAGTATTAGAATGTCTCAAGAGCAGTTAGTTGTAGCTCTAACATTTATTAAAACAGCAATGAGAACTTGATACAAGAGTTAGCAATCTAGAAGGAAAGAGGCAGTGAGGTGGACCTAGTGTACATATGCAGAAACATGATCCAAGGCTAAAAGCAGAGGTTAACCTCTCAAGTGTACTGGGTTTTGCAGGGCACGCCACACTTTGCCAGAATCAGGATGCCAGCTCCACAAAGGTCAGCCATGTTCCACAGACACAAGAGAGAGGACACACCAAATGCCATTGCACCAGGAAATTTAGGGCAAGATTTTCCCTGTGTTGGCTTCTTTACGCTGGGTAAGACGGCCAGAGTGGCATAAAGAAGCCCTAAAAGCCCCAGTTCCCATTCAGATTCTTCCAGCACTGGCACTGCAGAAGCCAGCCTTCCAGTGACCCTGTCGTAAACCCTGGCACAGGGCCACATTAGGGCAGGAGGGACATGTCAAGGAGGGGGCCAAAGCATGCACCTCTGGTGGAGATTTCACTCAGTACTGCAGCCCATAAGCCAGTCCAGGGAAGCTACCCCTAACTTAGACAGGGCCTGGCCTCTTCCTATATATTGACTATGTATTTCTCCAACAACATATCACTTAAGTGCTGTTTTGTTGTTAACAAGATGTAGGGGAAACACAAATGAATAAAACTCTAATACTTTGTTAGGGCAACATCCCAGATTCCCTATCAAGTTTGGCCCTGGATACAGAGTTACAGTAATACTGTCTTTTTTAAAATTTGGCTTCAATAATCCCTACCTTGACTTTCAGATTCCACGAGCTAGATATCACACGTCTGCCTAGCGCACAGCAACCAGCAAAGCAGAGCAGCAACTGTAGAGTGCTGTTTGTTGTCTGTCTATGCATTGGGCATAGACTTCTCATTTCACACAGCATTCAAAATCTACTCTAGTGAGTCCAAAAAGCCACCACCTTATCCTACCCACAGGTTAACACTAAACACTCTCAGTTCCTTCTTCCTGTTTGCTGCGGAAATTTGTCTGGGAAGCTGGTTGCACAGAAGAGGTACACTGGCTGGCATTCTTGCTCAGTCTCTAGAGGGAAATCAGTTTTAGTAGGATTATTTTAACATTATGGTGGTCACAACCATGAGAGGTTTTTGCAGATCATTAGCAATACTGTAGTATCCCCAGCTATTTCCTATATTAAAAGTATCATGATAGTGTTATCTATTTGCACAGTAAAATGGTGAAAATTTTAAATGGTGACCACAATACTTTTATTCTATAAGCATTTAGAGTAGCACTGGAATATAGGAGCAGCTATAATGGATCAGATCAATGACCCATCTAGTTGGATACTCTGTCTCTGATAGTAGCTAGTATGAAAGGTTCAAGATGCAAGAATCTCTGTAATGTGCAATTACAGAATTGTCTACCCATAAGGGAAGTGGTTTCTTCTTACCATAGAATCATAGAAGACATGGGTGGGAAGAGACCTCAGGAGGTCATCTAGTCCATGTCAGTTAGTGGCTGGCTTATGCCCTGAAGTATGACAGGATGAGGTCATCCTGCCTCTTGAAATAGTCATTTAACTTTGCAAGATATATAAGCAAAGAGAGAAGCCTCTTTGATGGGTCCTCCAGGCAAGGGGGTTGCTGTCTTTGGAAACTGACTATAGGTGAGAAACCATCTTGAACAAAGCCTGTACCATGCCAGATTAAGTTTAAAACTTTTAGATGTGCTTTTTTGCTTTTATTTGCCTGTAAACCCTTCTACCTTTATTCCTTTTACTTGGCATCACTTAATTTATGTCCTCTTAATAAATTTGTTTTATTCTTACTATAAACAAATACAGTGCTGTGTTTAAATGGGAGTATGTTTACCCCAGTTAAGTTAATAAGTTGTGATGTGTTTGTTCCTCTAAAGAGAGGAAAAACAAGCCCCAAGGTATCCTGTGGCTATATCAATAATGCATTTCAACAAGCTACCCTTCAGTTTCACTGGATGTTCCTTTTATTAAGATAACAGGAACAGCCAATTTTTTTATACCATTCCTTATTTTGAACGCTCGATCTTGTCTCCTTTTGTTTCTCATTTGTTCTAGACAGCTCTAGTTTCCCTCCCTCCCCACTGTCTCCTCCCACAGAAGTTTCTTTATGCCTTTAGTCATTTTGGTCACCTCTCTGGCTCTCTTCCATTTCTGCTATAGTCACCCAAAGGGGATATGCCTGTGATACAGGGCTTGTTTACATGAACAATTAGTCTGAAGCAAGATGAGGTGCAAACCTACCCTTCTGTGCACTAAACAGTGCATGGCAAAGGGTCCCACACGGACAAACAGTTCACTAGTGCATCTTGATCTACTCCATTTCAAAGCAGGGTAGATCAAAGTGCACTAGTGAACTGTTAATATATGGCAGCAGGGTCCAATTGGACAGTTAGTGCACAGAAGGCTAGTGAGGTAGATTTCCTCTGCAGCACGCTGGGGCGTAACCTGCGGACGCGGCAGGTAAACAAACCGGCCTGGCCCGCCGCGCCAGGGGGCTTACCCTGGCGGGCCTGGGGCCAAACATTGCCGATCCCTGCTATAAGTTCTTGGGAATGTATTGGGGACAGCTTTTTATTCCAGAAAGTAGAAGAAACCAGAAAGTAACCGGGGGCAGCCATTTTAGATGTGATTCTCACCAAGAGAGAGGATTTGGTTGCAAATCTGAAGATGAAAGGCAATTTAGGTGACAGTGATCATGAAATGCTAAGATTTCATGTTTGTAAGGAAAGGAAGGAGTGAGAGCAGCAGAATAAGGATAATGGACTTCAAAAAAGTAGATGTTACCTACAAGTTCTGAGTTTGTTAAGGGCCCAGGGAAAGAAAATAAGGGAAAAAAGGAGTTCAGGAGATCTGGCAGTTTCTCAAGGAGACAATATTAAAAGGCATAACAGCAAACTATCCTGATGTGAAGGAAAGATAAGAAGAATAGTAAGAGGTCACTACAGCTCCACCAGGAGCTCTTTAGCGACCTGAAAAAAAAAATTTAAAAGCAGGACAAGTTGCTAAGGAGGAGTACAAACAGAGTAACCGAAGCACATAGGAACAAAAATCAGAAAAGCTAAGGCACAAAATGAGTTACACTTAGCAAGGGACACCAAAGGCAATAAGATCTTTAAATACATTAATGAACAAGAGAAAGATGAAAGAAAGTGCCGGCTCTTTACATAATGGGGATAGAGAGCTAATAACATCAAGAAGGCAGAGATGTTTAATGCCTATATTACTTCAGTCTTCACTAAAAAGATTAATTGTGACCAGATACTCAAACACAACGAATATTAACAACAATGGGGAAGGAATGCAATCTAAAAATCAGGAAAGAACAGGTTCAAGAATATTTAGTTAAGTTAGATGTATTCAAGTCATCAGGCCCTGATGAAATTCATCCTAAGGTACTTAAGGAACTAGCTGAAGCAGTCTCAGAACTGTTAGCAATTATCTTTGAGAACTTCTGGAGGATGAGTGAAGTCCCAGAGGACTGGAGAAGGGCAAATATTGTTCCCCTTTTTTAAAAAAGGGAACAAAGAAGACTCAGAAAATTATAGACCAGACAGTCTAACTCGGATACCTGGAAAGATACGAGAACAAAATCAATTTGTAAGCACCTAGAGGATAATAGGGCTATAAGGAATAGCCAGCATGGATTTGTCAAGAACAAATATGCCAAATCAACCTAATTTCTGTCTTTGACAGGGTTACTGGCTTAGCAATAGGGGGGAAGCTGTCATTGAGAGACACTGGTTTTAGTAAAGCTTTTGGCATACACCCATGACATGACATTCTCATAAGCACACCAGAAAAATGTGGTCTGGACAAAACTATCAGGTGGATGCACAACTGGTTGAAAGACCATACTCAAAGAGCAATCAATGGTTTGCTGTCAAACTGGTAGGTCGTATCTAGTGGGGTCCTGCAGAAGTCAATCCTGAGTCTGATACTATTCACTATTTTAATTAAGGAATTGAAAAATGGCACGGAGAGCATGCTTATAAAATCTGCAAATGACCCCAAGCTAGGAAGGGGTTGCTAGCACTTTGGAGGACAGGATCAGAATTCTAAACAACCTTGACAAATTTGAGAATTGGTCTGACTTGAACAAGATGAAGTTCAATGAAGAGAAATGCAAAGTACTATGTGTAGGAAGGAGTGGGGGGTGGGGAGAAATCAAATGCACAACTACAAAATAGGAAACAACTGGCTAGGTGCTAGTACTGCTGACGAGGATCTGGGAGTTATAGTGAATCATAAACTGGAGGAGTTGAAATGACACAGTTGCCAAAAAGACTAAAATATCATTCTGGGGTGTATTAACAGAAGTGTCAAATGCAAGAGGCAGTTGTCCCACTCTACTTGGCACTGGTGAGGCCTCAGCTGGATAGTGTGTCCAGTTTTGGATGCCACACTTTAGGAAAGATGTCGACAAATTGGAGAGCCTCCAGAGGAGAGCAACAGAAATGACAGAAGGTTTAGAAAACGCGACCTATGATGAAAGGTTAAAAAAAATTGGGCATGTTTAGTCTTGAGAAAAGTAGACGGAGAACACGGGATAACATAATTGAAGGCTGTTACAAAGAGGATGGTGATCAATTTTTCTCCATGTCCTACCTTCAGTGGACATGGAGAACAAGTAGTAATAGACTTAATCTACAGCAAAAGGAGTTTTAGGTTAGATATTAGGATGAACGTTAACTATAGAGAGTAGTTAGATACTGAAATAGGCTTGCACTGGAACTTGTAGAATCCTCACCATTGCGGGTTTAAGAACAGGTTGGACAACCCCATGTTAGGGATAGTCTGTTTACTTGGTCCTGCCTCAGTATAGTGGGACTGGACTTGATGACCTTGAGCCCTACATTTCTATGATTCTAAAGTATAAGAATAGTTCATATTATTCTTTCCAATGTGCATTACTCTGTCAACAATGATTTCCTCTGCCATCATGCTGCCCAATCATCTGGTTTTCTTAGGCCAATCTGGATTTCCTCAGTCTGCTCTAGTCTTGACTTTATTTAAATAATTTGCATCGTTTTCACCTCCTTTTCCAAATAGTTGTTAGCCATGCCAGGACCGGTGCTGGTTATTCAGGGCATGGCCCTTGTAACCTTTTGCCATGTGAAAAGTTGACCATCATTCCCCCCCTTTTGTTTACTGTAACAGATTAGAAACTGGATGGGACAGATGATTATTTATTCCTGCACCCTCACCTCCCACCCCCAGGACTTTAAATTTCCTTAATGGTCTCTTGTACAAAATTTTGGAAGTCCAAATAAATTATATCACATGGGTCTCATTCATTCACTATTTTTCTGCCAGGCTTGGAGAATTCTAGCAAATTAGCGTGGCATGATTTTTCCTTTAGAGAAACCATGTTGATGTCTATCATATTTTAAGAGGTATTACGTGATTTAGATTCTAACTGTTTAATGAACTGGTTGGAGCAATCACTAAAGACAATGTACTGGTCTATAATTCCCAGGATCTATTTTGTATCTCTAAGAAATCCTTTTGTTATCCTCCCATGTTTTGATGAGAGACTCCATGTTTTCAGTACCAGCTCATCATTTCAGGCTTTAGTTCCCTCCTAGTCCAATGTTATACTGTAGACTCCGAGTCTGGAACAAAGCTCAGCTGAGACTGAATACAACACAAGTGATTTTTAAAATAAAAGACTCAGCAAGATCATGGTCCCAAGTTCAACTATTTAATTTATTCCAATAAACACTGAACAGCATCATCAGCTAGAGCTCAGGCAAAGCTCTATGATGTTGCTGATACAATGCCACTTCTGTTTCTGCTGTGCCCCAGGTTACCCCAGGACTATTGAGATCCAGTAGTCATAAAAAACAGCTTTAAATCTGGGACAACATGAAAAAACTGGTGTTGAAAAAAAACGTAAGAATCCCAATGCCCCTGGCTGTCTACTCTCCTTGACTATTGGAAGGATGTGATCTGTGGTAAAGATCAAGAACAAAATTTGCAATAGTAAAGTACAAAGATGATCAGAAAACTCATTATCTAATTCCAGCAGAAACAATAGCCTGCTCAGTTGAGGCAATAGGTGGAGAATGTGATAAGGATTTTGATTCAGAAGGTTTCAAGTAGAATCAATGCTTGATCAGTGCTACTTTTTTGGAAGAGGTTTAGTGCTTTTTGGAATGGTTTCTCTCTCTAGCCGTCTAAGACTAGTAACTACGTCAACCTTTCAAAAATCTATTGCTGCAAATTCAAAAATCCAATACTGGTGCCTGTAACAATGCTGATCCATGCATTATTACCCAGTAAGGTGGAAAAGAGCTTCATTAAATAGACAGTTTGACATCTTTATAAAAAAACTCTACCATATCAAGAAACTACATTAGGAAAGTAACACATGGCTACTTAAGACTTCATGATCATCACTATGCTGAACACCAGAGAGCTTCAGAATTTCTATGCAGGAACAGGCACAGGACTCATGTTCTTCTGTTCTGAAAACACAGTCCCCTACCACTTGACCTAAAGATTCTTATTTAGCAGAATATTATGCAATTCTGCCAGGAGAGGATAATGGGGACATATATGTATAGACCAGGTCATTAGAACATCGATTTTCTCATCCTCACTATAGTTTATTAAAAACTTTAATCTGAGCTCACGGTGGGGTATTAAATAACTTATCACCCAATTTTTTTTGCATGATCTAATGTTAGTATTGAACTGATTAAAAACATGCCCAGAATTCAGGGCAGGTCTACACTAAAAGCACTGCACCAATGCAGCTGCGCCGCTGTAGCAAGTCTGGTGAAGATGCTCTATGCTGACGGCAGAGTGCCCTCCTGTCGGCGTAATTATTCCAGCTCTATGGCGGTGTAGACAGTGCTTAGGTTGCTGAAACTTGCGTCACTCAAGGGGATGTATTTTTCACATATCTGAGTGATGTAAGTTAGATCGACTTAGTAGTAGTAGTAGCAGTCTAGACCTGCCCTAAGATAAAGACTTTGTGATGGGGCCCTTGCTCCACACTGGGCTCTAAGGGGTTAACAGAGCCCTAGGGATGCTGTACAGGAGGCAGCCAATCAGAGAAGGGATGAAGGGAGCAGCCAAGCAGGCCCATATAAAAAGGGAACTGCAGGACAGAGGAAGGCAGTTCTCTGCTGGGAGCCCAGGGAGGAAGGGCTGTGTCTCCAGAGGGCTGAGAGAACTGCCAGCACCCTGGACAGAGCAGTGCTGCTAACGGGGACCACAGGAGCGAGACACAGCTCCTGGCAGGCTGCTGGGGTTTGCAGGCTGAGGCCCTGAGGCAAGGGCAAAGAGGATGCTGGGGCCACGAGGAAGTAGCCAGACAATTTGCTGCAGTAGCCACTAAGGGAAGTGGCTGAACAACGGACTGCAGGTCCCCTGGAAGGGGGAAGCACAGGGTTTGGCATGGCGGGAGGGCTGTGTCGCTGAAGAGGACACTGCAGTCCTTGGAGAGACGTGGGTCCTAGAGCAGAAGTGATGGTGGTGAGGCAGCACTCGAAGAGGGCGCACGACCATGCAGAGCTAATTCCCAGGACAGCCAGCAGGATATGCTAGAGTGGAGCCCATTACAGGCTTTATGAAGCAATACATTTAAGTGTTCAGTTATTGTTTTGTATTCGTGTTTTACAAATGGCCATTAATGTAATGTGTAAAAAGTAGAGGTAAAAATTGAAATTGTTATGCTGATGTTGAAATGTCCCCAGAGAAGACAGACTGGCGGCAATCATTAAAGCGTGGTGTTCTTGTGTCAGTGATGTCATGATGGCAACAGCCGTAGCAAGCAACAAAGAATGTAAGCATAGGTGAAAGAGTGGAGAGTGTGGGAATGTTGGGTTTAAAAAAAAAGTTCTGCAAATGAAAAAAACTAAACACAAACAAGTTGCAAATGTACACAAGAGGTGTAAATCCAGAGAATAGCAGACTCCATGCTCCCTTCATGGGCAGAGCTGAACAAATGAAGTTACAGGCACAGCACACGCTGCCACTGCTACAGGCTGTTTAGTGCACTAGGTATATCAGAGCTAGTGCAAGTACATCTCCTCTAGCTGGAGGTGGAGAGGTAGAAGGAGAACAGGGAGAGGACAGAGCCACAGACGCCAAGGGAGGACAATTTCAAGAGCATAATCAGTGGTGCCAAAGGTGGCTGACCAATCAAGGATGAAGACGGAGTTCTGGTTCTGACCTTTGACAAGGAAGAGATAATCAGCGACTTTGGCAAGGGCAGCTTCCTTGGAGTGCAAGGGACACAAGCTGGATCGGATAAAGCCTAGGATGGAATTGGAGGAGAGGAACTCCAGACAGTGATTAAACTCTAAGCCCAGTGAATGCTGTCTAGATAGAAGGGAACTGGGGTGGTAGTTGGAGAGGCAAGGGGGGGTCCAGGATGGGTATTTTTTTATATGGGAGAGACTAAAGCATGCTTTCATATTAAGGGGGGAAAGGACCGGAAGAGAGTGAAAGGTTAAGGAGAAGAGTAAGGGAGAGGATGAAAGAGGGCACAAGGAATATCAGGGGGTGGGAAGAGGAAAAGGTGATAAGACAGGTTTTCCTTAGACCAAGAGTTGTGCATTCCCGCTGTCTACTTCATTGCAGACAATGGAGATACCTCCACAGTAAACCAAGCAATTAGCTCCCAGGCAGGCAGAAGACTTCATTTGCATTGTAAAATTGCAGCAGGAAGCATCACATGGGAACTCACCAGAAGAGGAAACTGATCAAGATGGTGTGACCCCTTTGAGAAGTCTGAATCCCCCAGGAGACCTTCCTGGCTCTTGATACCAGCATAATGAACTGGGTGGGGGCAGCTATATGGAACTGGAAAAGGACTTTGGGTTGTCCTTCACCTGTGGAGACAAAGGAACCAAGCACTTTTGGCTCTGTGCTGGATCCTGGCTGAAGACTGGCCAGCTTAAACTTTTTCTATAAAGTAACTCAGTTCGGTATATTGAAGTGAAGGGTGTGTTAACCCCAGTTAAATAACAGGCTGCTGCATGCTGTATCTTTAAAGGAGCAGGGAACTTGAGAAGGTTTGTGAGTGTTACAGTGAGAGGGGCAGAGAAGTGTTTTTGGGGAGAACTCAGGGCTTGAAGAGTTGTTGCAGTCTCCCTGCAAAGAGTAACTGGGTAGTGGAAGCCAGGGTGAGACCCTCATGGTTGTATACGAGCTGTTGATGTCAGGTCTGTGAGCCACAGTAGCACAGCATTTAAGGTACCCAGGGTTGCAAAGCAGGTGTTGACTGAGCCTCTTACTGGCCTGGGTGAACCCCAAAGCGTTACAATGGGCACCCAGGGAATTTACAAAGGTAGGTATGACAGGGTGCACACACCTCTCCTGAGCACCCATGTCAACTAAGTGCAATCCTGCACTCATTTTTCCAGCTCCCGGCCCCTCCATAGGCTGTTGGCCTCATCAGGTAGGTCTTCAGTGGCTCAGCCCTCCAGCTAAATCACACTCTAAAATGGGCAAATGGATGAATCCCTTCTAGCGTAACAAAAGGTCCAACAAAGATTATCTCTGTGCCCTGGCTGGTGGCTGCAGCCCTGTCTCTGGGCTCAGTTCTCAGCCCCTGCTGGGCTAGCTTTAAGTCTGCCCCCACCCTCCTATAGAGCACTGTCCCTTGGGCTTTCTCCCTGGAGACTTTGTCCTCAGCAGTTCTCACTACCCCTGCTCTCCAGCCAGGTCACTCCTTAAGTTCAAGCCCTTCCCAGCAGTGGTTAACCAAGAGGTCAAATGATCTGTTTGCCCTTACCAGGGTCTTCATCCTCATCCCTCAGTTCTTCAAATTCCAGCCCTTTGCCTGGGCTTCTAAATGAGCCTGATCCCTTCCTGAGGGCTTAGGCTACTTCCTCAGTAGCCAGTGAGGGGACCCAGGCCACCCACTACTCCAGGTCCCAACCCAGGGACCCTACACACAGCAGCCATGTACTACAACTTCATTCTCTGGGCTGCTTCCCACTCAGTCCCATTACATTGGGGGTTACAGTCCTTGGGTTCTCTCCATCTGTTCCCTGCTGGAATAGGTGTGACAGGTTGGGTCACAGAAATCCCTTTGGGAACTGCCACCTGATGTGCTGGGACTACCTCGGAGCCCGTTTTCCCTGCCAGCTTGGGACTCCAGTACCTTGCCTTGTTTGAGCCAGACACGCTTGCCTGCTGCAAACACAGATCCAAGTCTGAACCACGTCTCCCACAAGCTGCAGGCTTAACTGAAAACAGCTTAAGAAGTGCTCCTGTCTCCAGCACTCAGATACCCAGCTCCTAATGGGGTCCAAATCCCCAAATAAATCCATTTTACCCTGTATAAAGCTTATACAGGGTAAACTCATAAATTGTTCGCCCTCTACCACTGATAGAGAGATAGGCACAGCTGTTTGCCCCCCCCCCAGGTATTAATATTTACTCTGGGTTAATTAATAAGTAAAAAGTGATTTTATTAAATACAAAAAGTAGGATTTAAGTGGTTCCAAGTAATAACAGACAGAACAACATAAATTACCAAACAAAATAAAATAAAACATGCAAGTCTAAGCCTAATACAGTAGGAAACTAAATGCAGGTAAATCTCACTCTCAGAGATGTTCCAATAAGCTTCTTTGACAGACTAGCCTCCTTCTAGTCTGGGTCCAGCAATCACTCACACCCGTGTAGTTACTGTCCTTTGTTCCAGTTTCTTTCAGGCATCTCTTAGGGGTGGAGAGGCCATCTCTTGAGCCAGCTGAACACAAAATGGAGGGGTTTCCCAGGGGCTTATATAGCTCTCTCTTGTGGATGGAAACCCCTCTCTCCTCTGTGTGGAATCACAGCTACAAGATGGAGTTTTGGAGTCACATGGGCAAGTCACATGTCCATGCATTTCTCAGTTCTCTACAGGACGATCCCAGGAAAGCTCAGATGTGGATTGGCGTCTATCAAGGTCCTTTGTTAGCCAAGTACTCCCAATTAGTTGAATAACCCCTTCACACTATGTTGACCAAATCTACCTTAGGTGCTTTCTACAGCAAACACTTTAAATGCAAGCAAGCATAGAGCCAACGCTCATAACTGCAGATATAAAAATGATACATGCATATGAATAGGATGAATACATGCAGAAGAACATAATCTTTGCAAAGATATGCTACATGGCATATCTAGCATAAAACATATTCCAGTTATATCATATTTACACTCATAAGCATATTTCTATAAAGCATTATGGGGTGCAATGTCACAGCAGGGTCCTTTCTAGGCAGGCCTGGAGGACCCACCTTTACTGCTCTTTGCCTGGGAGGGGGTGTGGGAGGATGGCAAGGGGTCTCAAAGGGTCTGGTACACCCTGTCACACTAGGTTATAGACATGCTGTTATCAGAGCACCTTGGGGACTATGTACTCTAAGAAGACGGGTCCGGGGAATTTTCTGGGGGAGAGGGATTGCATCTCAGCTGTTCAGATTTATTGTACACATGGGTGCTCAAATAACTGTATATGTGTGTATATGCATATTTTATTATAGGTAGTGCAGTAGCAATACACATAGTTAAGGCTGACTGACATTTTCCATTATATTCCCTATTTTCAGTTGCTTATACCTAGAGCCCTACCAAATTCACAGTCCATTTTGATCAATTTCACAGCTAGAGGGTTTTTTAATTGGTCAATTTCATGTTTTCAGCTGTTTACATCTGAAATTTCACAGTGTTGTAACCCTGGGGGTCCCAACCCACAAGGTAACCAAAAGTGGGTCTGATCTCCTTCCTTCCTGCCCCCGCCCCCCAAGCAGCCATGCAAGGGAAGGACAAGTCCTGTCCCTCCCCAGCCCAGCAGGGACTTGCAGCTAGGAGCCCCCTGGCTGGGGCACTCCCAGCAGAAAGGGGAAGATCAGATTTCACAAGGAAGGGCTTATTTCACGGTCCGGGACATATTTTTCATGGTCATGAAATTGGTAGGATCCTACTTATAACTTTGCCAAACTTAGATAATTTGAACTGGAATTTTTGATGCCAAGTATATGTCTCAGGCTGATTTCTTTTTTTAACAAAAAGTTTCAACTAAAGTGGTTCAGACATTTCTGGGAAGGAAGTGAAGGAAAAGGACATTGTTTTGTCCATATTAAAAAGATTCTTTCAACCATTTTGTTGAGAAACACTAGCACCTCTGTGTTTTGATACAGGGGCTTGAAATTTGGCAATGAGTCACTCTGGTGCCAGGAATATGCCTTTTGCATCCCTATGAAAAACTACCCAAATTTGTAATATGCCCAAGCTATAAGTCTCTGGAAAAAAATCTCTTTTTTGCACATTCTCAGTAGCGGCTTGTTACAGTTTGTCAACTTATTTTATCATCTCTGTTAGCTCAAGTGGCAGAGGTCTGTGCAGTGGAATTAAATGATCCAACCCTGCTGATGACAATGTTGATAAGATGCCATCTAATGGACTAGAACTCCTATGGAAAATATGGTATGTTGTAATGAATGACTATATCATAATGCATAAACACAAGAAAGCTGAGTTAAGGTTATATGGGCATCCTTAATGCTAGCATTTCCTAATATTTGAGTGCTTGACTTTGAAACGTAATGTTCTTTTTAAATCGTTTTTTCTGTGTAATATTATATATTAACAATATATCTTCTGTATATATATTATTAACTCGATAGATAGATAGATAGATAGATAGATAAGTTCTGGGGCCTGAAGCTCCAGAGAAAGGACCTCCCTGTCCCATCTATTGGTCAACAGGTGAAGTGTGGCTACAAAGCGTTTTGTTTGCATAAGCTTCCTACCCAGAATTCATCCCATGACACTTTGTGAGCCACCATTACTGTATACAAACCCAGAATTGACTGGGTAGTGGAACTAAACTGAGAAAAGAGCCCTTATCTTGTTGGAAGGACTCTGCTTAAATGTCTTGTATTCTATTGATTCCCTCCACTGTTCTATTTGAGAAGACTCTTTGAGGTGAGACAGCACCAGACCTGAGTGAACTCTGCTGAGGCCCCTCCTATCCAGCTACAAAATAAAACTGAAATCATTATAGCTGGTTAGGTGGTAGAGCCTCAGGACAGGACCAGGGAGCACTTCCCAAGGGACTGGAGCAAGGCCTACTCAAGGGCATCTCAGGACTCTGGGACTATGCTACCCACGGACCCCAAACTGAGGCAGGAGTTAGCAGATAACAAAGGAGGAAATGATGTAGTAAAGGGACATTTGCCTATTGGACTTCAAACTAGTGACTGAGGAACCAAGTTAGTGGACTTCTTATTATAGGGGAGTGTTTTATTATGCATAGAGATAGATTGCTGCTGTGTTTTCCCAAGTTGATGCTGTGATCCCTTTTCCCCCATCAGCTATTCCTTGTTTCATACAGATTCAGTGCTTGTGCATGGGGAAGTATTTCCTATTACAAGCACCCAGGGAAGTAATCACAGAAATCCAGGCTGGGGCCTTGAGCGGGTGGTGTTTGTTAGTTACAAGAATTTGAACTCAGCCTTTGTTGCTGACTACAATACCTGGGAGAATGGCTACATCCATATATTAGAAGAAACATTTCAGCTTTTCCCTTACTCCCAAGTGAGGCCTAGCTTTGTGTATTACATAATCTTGAAACTCACCAATTTACATACTTAATTATTCTTCTGCATCCTTTCCTTGTTAGCATGCATACAAAAATTGACCCACTTGGAGATAGGGTGTCATAGCTAAGTCAGATATTAGTGTATAGTGAACCTTATTGTTACCGTTTATACATTCATTTATTAATTATTCAGATGCGTGACACACTGTGGAATAAAATATGTTTTGTAAAAAAGTTAGATTCGATTTTTGGAAAGAAATTACAAAATCCAGAAAATATGAGATTATGCGCTTTTTAAATTTTACATGTGTTCCTTGTGTAAGTATACACATCTATGGATGCACACCCACAGCATATATACGATATGCACACATTGTGTCTTTATCATCCTTATAGTATTAGGGCATGCAAGATAATAACCAGATCTGTTAAAGTACCAATGATGTCTCTATTGACAGACTTTAAAAAGAGCTCAGTGACCTTGGTTAATTAGCCATGTAATAAACCAGAACTGAAAGCCCCTATTCCCACAAACCATAGCACAGCACCACTCCATCCCCCGCTTGTCAGAGGCTCTATGAATAGGAAGTCAGCAGACTCAATGCAAAGTGCAGCCACTTAGCCTTACAGCCTTTTTGAATATATGCAAAGATTAACAAAGAACTCTTCTTCCAACCACTGATTAAGAAACATTCTTTAAAACAAAAAGAACAAGTTTTGTAAATACTCGTGGTAGTGATTTCTCTTAGGTTACTGGCCTGTATAGTTTTAGAGGTACTGTCTTACATTTATATTTTTAAAAATATCCTCCTTGATACTTGTAGATCAGAAGGGGAAAAAAAACCTTTAAGAGTTGTTTTTCTATTCCCTTCAGAAAAAAAGTGCATGTAAATTAAGTATCTACTGTATTTATTTTTTCATTTCCTTCAGATAGTTTTGGGATATGGATTATCTTAACTAGTTAATTATTAATATGTATTCTTTACATATTACATGTTTTGTTGCCATACTGGAAAACTCATTGTCAAGTGTAAATCATGCTTAACACAAACTGTTGTAAAACAATCTGTTCAAAAATTCAACCTGCTGTTCTCTGGGAGTGAGCAAAAAAAAAATTCAGAAATATACAATATGGAGTGGATGCTTAGTCCTTTCAGGGGAGGGAATGAGGGGAAAGAGAAGAATTTAACAGATTCTTTGGTTCTGTTTTTAAGTATTAGACCAAAATTTTTAGAAATAAAACAAAATGCCTGTTTAAGTATAAATGAGTCATTGCTGTTTTAAAGTCTTCTAAGCGCCAGTTCATAACGAGCACATTCACTATTTGCAACACAAACACTGAGTTAATATTTTGTGCATTTACAGTACTTTAATTGCCATACAATGTATGTTTTCTTCAGTAAACTTCCTTAAGCACATGAATACTGTACTTTGATGGCATTTCATTCAATGCTGGTATTAAACAGCAAAAACAAACAAATATATCTTGAGTGGCTAATGTCACTTTTACTATAGCATGCTTCCATTATCATATGGGACACTGAATGAAATTTAACACCAAGAACACCATCAAAATTAGAATTTTCTTTATTTGACCTTGTTTCCTACCTCTTCTTAATTTTTAAACTAACAGTGATATTTTATTCTCTGTATTCCTGTACAGGAAAACAAATGGATAGCATTCTAATTTTAATGTCTATAAATCTACTCACCCATTTGGGATTATTCTTGCTGCAATCAATCAATTTCACTCAGTATCTCAGATCACAGTAAATATATATATGAACAGAGAGCCAGATACTGCCTTCCATTTCATTGGTGTATGTCAGACAGACAGTTTCAGAATATCAGGCACAATAATTCCATTGCAGTATATGGAGTCCTACACAAGTCACAGTGGTGTAACCAAGAGCAGAATAGGACCTAGATATTTGTAATGACCCAATCCAAACAGAAAACATGAATGCATTTTGGCAAAGCATATTTGCTAACTCATTCCATTTGTATTTTCTAGGGGAATCAGGAAGATCTTCAGTGTACATTTAGTTCCCCCAAAATTAGATTTTTTTTCGCATTTTTTTAATTGCAGAAATAGGCTTTGATCTGTAAAGACTTACATTTGTGAGTATTACCCACTTAGGCATGCAAGTAATTCCATTGACTTTAATGGGTCTAAAATTAAGCATATGCATAAATGTTTCAGGATTGGGTCCTTAGATTGGACTATCTTTTAGGTGTTCAGATGGTATGGTGCTTAGCTATCTTGCTAGGCTTTTTATATTCCTCTAAAGTATATGGCATTACAAGGGACCAGTATAAAGACCTCGTTACAAAAAAACACAAACAAGCAAGTAAACAAAAATAAAGCCCAGGGGATTGTAAATTAATAGGATGTCAAGTCAATGGGATTTCTCACAGTAGTAAAGTTAAGCATGTGTGTTAATTATTGCAAGACTGGGGCCTTAAGCCCACATTTTTAGAAGGTATGTAGGCATTGTGGTGCTCAGCAGTGCAACACCTAACTGATTTAGGAGCCTAAAGCCTTGTCTACACTTGGCACAGCATGTAGGGTACATGTAGGCTGCATTCGTACTCACTGCAGTGTGTAGCGACATGCACCAGTGAAAGGCTCTGGCAGCAGGGGAAGCACTGCTGGAGCCTTTCCCCACTGCTTACCCTCTGCCAGTCCCTTTGCTGCTGCCGGAGCCTTTCACTGCAGCGAGGAAAGGCTCTAGCAGAGGGGAGGCAGCAGGACACTAGACTGCTAAAAATAGCAGTGTAGACATGGGAGGCACCTTGGGTATGTAGAGAGTCATGTAAGGTATATACCCGAGGAGTCCAGGGCACTCGGCTCTACTCAGTAAAGCCACGCCACACTGTCTACATTGCTGTCTATACCCATGCTAGCCAGGTGTGCAGTGTCTCTACTCAACACACTGCCATGAGTGTAGATGTACCGATAGACTCAGGAACCTAAATCCCATTGGCTGTCAATGGGATTTAGTTTCTTACATGCCTAAATCCCTTTTGAAAATGAGATGTAGACTTCTAAATCAGTGAGGCATTGCAAAGCTGAGCACAGCAATGCCTAAATACCTTTTAAAACCGGGGCCATGACTGTTTAGGATTTTATCATATACTAAAATGTGGTTTGTTAAGTAACACCCAGCCTAACAGGAAAAGTAGCTGATGCCAAAAAATCCTCAAATGAATTCTGATCGCCTATGATAGGCCCAGATCCTGTAATTCACTTCACCTTTGTGAAACCTCATTGAAGCCAAAGGGGGTCTGCATAGACAGCCACACACCATGATTTGCAGGACTGGGGCCTTACAGGAGATGTGAGAAGTTAGTACGGTATATCACTTGAGAAATCCAGGGAATGCATACTTTGGAGTAATCTAAATTGCCATTGGATGTCACCGTTGCTGCATCAAAATATATCTAAAAGCATATTTTCCTGGTTAGAAATAATGTGTGCCCCGAAAGATAAAAGTTTGGAAATGTCAGAGTGAAGTATATCTCTCCTCTGATTTTCAGCTTCTGGAAGATTTTTAGTTGCTAAGGATGGAGGATGACGCCCTCCACTGGCTAAGCCTCCACTTTTCATCAATCATCAGACACTGAAGAGAAATCACTTTGAACACTGAGGCGGGGAGCTAGAGGCAATTACTTGTGATTGATAGCACTAAATATGAAACCGCATGTACCTCATCCATGAAGCATGGAATCAGAGGCATATTGTTAGTGGGGGAGATGAATGGAACTTGAGATAACCTTGGCAAATTAGGCATATGTTAGCATTAAGCTTTGTCAGTAAGCAGGCTATAAATTACAGACATATTGTAACTCCATAAACTCATCTAATGAATTGAATGACAGTGGTAATTTAATGCAGAATGTAACAGTTTAACCCTTTTAAGAATTTAGCTGCATTTCTGTATTATGCAACAAGCCAAATTATATTAAAAGGTTGGTGTTTAATATACTATGAGATTCCACAATCATAAAAGGGAAATGATTACTTCACATTTCAGGTACATTTTAACAAACAGTTAACCTGAGAATTACTTATGAGTTAATTAAAAAGTAATGGAATAACTGGGGGGAGGAGGTCTTCTATATTCTCTTAGTTTTGTCATTATTTTTCTGTATGATCCAGCTAAATATATTTAAGCAATAAGGCACAGCATGCAGTGCATTTCTGAACTATTACTGAACACCTCGGGTGGTGTTATGCAGTGCAAGGCTAAAGGCCGAGTGACTTTAATCACAAGAGAAGTGCAATAATCCCTTCAAAATGCCTGGCCTGCAGTGTTTTATTGCTATTATGAAATGCAATTTATAAATAAAAATAAGGGGAACAAAGTCAGGCTCATGCATTTACTGGTGTTATTGACAGAATTATGGCACCGGTGACAGCTAATCCAGGATTCGGAAGCCATCTGCTAATTTACGGTATATTTCAGTCAGTTACAGCGGAAATCACTGACAAATCAATGGGGGAAAAAGTTTTAAAACCCAAATAGGAAAATTAAATGGAATGTCATTATTTCAAATGTGTGTTGACATACTAAAAAGTATATTTGTTCTTATTCAGATGGAAGTAATTCAAAAAACAGTGGCAATAGGTATAATTATTATACAACCAGTACAGTTATTTGTACTTAATGTTACTAAACTAATAATTTAACAAATAAATTATTACCACTTAATTTTAGGAAAGCACACTCTAACATACATAATCCTTTATTATAGTTGTTAGCAGAAGACACTGGTTTTGATACTTACATTACAGAGTATAATGTGAAGTATAATATATTGACCTTTTAGTATAATGCACTACCTCTATGGTAATAAATGATAAGCACGTACTGTAATTCTAAATAGGCATTCTTTCTGCATTTACCTAAACTGATATAAAATTTAGCATCCCACTTTTGTGACTTGTTCGCCTTAATACACAGCATTCACTTCAAACTGACATTTCAAGTGAAATGAACCACAGCGTTTGTTCAAATGGAAATTGAAGACAGAAATCAGGGGCTCAATCCTGTGAGATGCAATGCCAAGACAGGGCCTCAGCAGAGGGGACAGGTACATATGAAATCATTAACATTCAGTACATTTTTTAAATTAAGTAAAGAAGCATTACTTCAGCTTTCATAATGTAATAATTACCAATCGGGATCAACGTCCAGGGACTGGGAATGAGGCTGAACATGGTCAGAGCAATGGGCAAGGGTGAAGATTTGTGTTACAGCATTTGGGATTGAGTGGAAGGGGGTGTGTTGAGGACAGGAGGTTGCAGTAGTCAAGGTGAGCGATGATTAGGACTGAGACTGGGTTTATAGATGTGGAAATGTGGAAGAAATGGCACATTTTTTAGATCTTATAGAAGAAAAACGGCAGGATTTAGTGATAGCTAGATGTGGGGGAAGGAGAGAGAGGAGTCCATTTTTTAAAAAGTTTCCTGTGGTATTCATCACTGAGTAGCTGAGCTCTTCTCACAAACATTACAGAATGTTATCCTTAAAACAGTCCTATGAAGCAGGGATACATTATTAACCCAATTATTACACTACACTATAAGGATAGTTACCTACTGGAACTGATTACGAAGGGCGGTTGTGAGATCCCCCTCATTGGAGGTTTTTAAGAACATGTTAGACAAAAACCTGTCAGGGACGGTCTAGGTTTACTTGGTCCTGTCTCAGTGCAGGAGGCTGGAGTAGATGACCTATTGAGGTCCCTTCCAGACCTACATTTCTATGATTCTGTGTTGCATTTGAGTGGCAGCAAGACATCCAGGAAGATTTATATTGGGATGGCAATCAGGGATGTGAGACTGCATGGAGGGACATAGATCAGGGTGGAGAGGTAGAGCTGAGAGTAGTTGGCACAGAGATTGTAGATGAAGTCACCCGACTGGATGAGATGGCCTAGGGAAAAAGGGATAGAGGGAGCAGAGAACCAAGGACAGAGCCCTGAGGAACAGAGGCAAAGCTGGAGGAGCCCCAGACAAGATAATGAAGAAGTGATCAAAGGTGCAGGATGAGAAGTAAGGCCCCAGATTCAGCAAGATACTTAAGCAGCTGCTTAACTTTAAGCCCTAGTGATTTCAATGGGACTAGTCTCATGCTTAAAATATATGCTTAAGTACCTTGCTGAATGACTCCCTGAGAACAAACAAGGTGTTTGAAGTCTAAGAAGGAGAGAATTTCTAAAAGTAGGGCTTTGCTGTAGAGATAACGTGGACTCCTACCTGGGTTTTAGCCCAACTCCCCCAACCATAAAATTCTTTAATTCAAGTTTGTATGTGGTTTGAACAGACTTGCCTGCTTGGCTGTGGTTATGGGTTAGAGCCCAGGTTTTGGATAAGGAGGTTCTATCCCACCTACTTGTAGTCTGGATGCAACTGAAGACTGGATCCCAGACCTTGCTTTTGATAGTCCTTCAGTGTCATCATAGATGATGCAGGGGTTCTCAAAATGGGGTCGCCAGGGCTGGCATTAGACCACCCTGGGTGGCAGGGCTCAAGCTTTGACTCCAGCCCTGGGAAGTGGGGCTCAGTTTACCGGCCCCCTGCCTGGGGCTGAAGTCCTGGAGCTTCAGCTTTGTCCCCTCCTCCTCACAAGGCGACGGGGCTTGGGTGAGCTCAGGCTTCAGTCCCCCTCCTGGGGTTGTGTAGTAATTTTTGTTGTCAGAAGGGGGTCGGAGTGCAATGAAGTTTGAGAACACCTGGACTATGTATGCTCTAGGGCTGTATTTTCCAGCCCTTTTACCTACTCACTTCCCACTCATCTCCTATGCACCAAAAGCCACTTGCTGGCTTATATACACCTGGTTGGCATTTAATCCTTCATTCCACATGGCCTACTCAATTTTCTGCATAGCTCAGCCAAGCAGCACTAGAAGATGCCATCTGGGAGATCCCCAACCCAGCATGCCAACTGGCCAGAGGATCACACCAGAGTTCTGGTTGCTGTCTGGTGTGAGTACAGCAAGGAACTTGATTTTGGAAGATGCACCCAAAATCAGCACCTGTATGAGAGTTTCTCCAAGAAGCTAGCAGAGGAGGAGATCAAGACAGCTAACCGGTGTTGGGAGAGAATTAAAAAAACTCAAAGGGTGTCTACTGCAAGGCAAAGGATGCCAAGCAAATTTGGCAACTCCCAATCTACCCGTCCCTGCTTCAAGGAGTTTGACCGGATGATCAGCATGGCCCCAGGTACAGAGTCTACCATGCATGGCCGGCTTTTGAGTGGAACAGTCTCCACTGCTACCCCTGCCTGAAATAGTGTTAAAACCAATACTGGCAACAGGCCACTAGTCTGAGTGCCTGAACACCTCAATCAGGCTCCCCATTTCCCCCCCCCCTCTTTTTTTTTAAACTTAATTAAATCTAAAATACTTATCATAGTTGCTCTGTAAGCGGGTACCTGCCATGCCAGTGTCTGAACAGAGATAGCTGGTGGCCGTGCCATGATGCAGACTATAAAAGGGGAAATATTTTTTTCTTTCCACAGACAAAAAAATAATACGCTCTTTCATCCAATATATTTTGAATGGAAGTCGGAAGGGCTTGGTCTGCTTTAGCAATTATCTCCTTTCCTTCTGTTAGTATTGCCTTTTAAACCATACCTTTGTTGCTACACTAAGGCTTGAGGGAAACAAATTCACTCTCTCTGCAATACAGTTTTCTTCCATTAGGAGAAGGCAGACATTCAGGGGCTCAAATAATAGTACATGAACTGCGTATCTGTTTTATTGGTGTTCAGGGGTGCCAGTGGCATGGGGGTGGTGCTGCTGAAGACATAGTGTGGGATAAGATAAAGTACTAAGGCATTTTAGTTATTAAAAAAAATCTGAGAAGTATAACTGAATGAGGTAAAGATGCTTTATGTATATAGTGAAAGACCTTAACGCAACAGAATGCAGGAAATCAGTATAATTCTTGTAGGAGGGGCAGAATAGGAGAAAGGAATTTACCCACAAAATGATTCAGTTTTCCAACACAAATAGCAAATAATACTTTGCCCTAGATGTTGTGAACTTCTCTCAGAAAAGCACTAAAGTAATCATTCAGCAGTGACTGACCTTTCCTCCAGTACCACAGCAAAAACAGGACTTCTGCATCTGTATATTCTGTTGGCAGCCATGTTTTATTTGGTCAGGGAGTGTCTATGTGGCTAGAGAATTGTGGTAACTGAAAAGAAAAAAATTAGACTGCTGAGAAACAGCTGATGGAAGTGCAGTGACCCAGGCTATGCTTGGCAATGCTAACTGTGAGGAGAGGCAGAGGCAAACCGAGACAAAAGGGATAATTTTGAAGTTTTAGAACTTGATAAGAGAAGACCCAAAATTGTAGCAGGAGCATAAATAGAGCATTGCCAAGTACTTACTACTTACAGCAATAAACTATAAATTACCAACACATTAACCTTTGTGAGCTGGTACACACTACTCTTCCCTACTTTGTGCTGTTAACACCAAATGCATCCTTGTCAACAAGAAAACAACAAATTACTCAACAGTATACTGTGTCACTTCAGAAAAGAGCAACAAAGAGTCCTGTGGCACCTTATAGACTAACAGATGTATTGGAGCATAAGCTTTCGTGGGTGAATACCCACTTCGTCAGACACATGGGTTAGGCATGCGTCTGATGAAGTGGGTATTCACCCACGAAAGCTTATGCTCCAATATATCTGTTAGTCTATAAGGTGCCACAGGACGCTTTGTTGCTTTTTACAGATCCAGACTAACATGGCTACCCCTGTGATACTTCAGAAAAGAGTTCACTTTTCCTCTCTTTGACTGTAAGTCCAACTCTTCTCTTGCTGTCCTGTCCATTGCTTCTCTTTGGCTTGTAGTGCTCCTGGGACTCTTTTCAAGCGGTGTTTCTTCACTTAGTGGCCCTCGCTTGACCATTAGGCGCTTTTGAACTGTATTCCTTCAACAGCTGTTCAAACTGTCATTCTCTGTTCATTTACTTTAGATCCTTTGCGGGGTAGGCTTCTCATTCTCTGGTTTCAGGATCTATTTTAATCTAACACAGCTTTTCAATCAATTCCCTTTTTCAGCCCCCCCACCCCCCGATTCTTTCTCTGGTACATCTGTACATTTTATTTTCCTCTACTTCCCTTCTTCAATAGTGTCTGCTGACATAACCAGTTCTGTGTTTTTCTTCTCCTGACCTGAAACCTTTCCTATTTTCCTTCTCACTCCCTACTTTTATTCTCCTGTTCTTCTTTTATTGTATCACCTTATCTCCTACCCCAGCTCCACTTCATCTGCTAACTCAACATCTAGGTCCTTCTCCTTCCCTCCTTCTTCTCTAAAAGCCTTTTTTCCAACAACCTCTCCTTCCAAGGTCGTCCAAGCCCCTCCTCCAGCTCAAGCTACTCTTCCATTGGCTGTTCCCGTCCCAGGATAGTATTTCATGCTCCCACATCACAGCTGCAGGCCCTAATAGCACCTCAATAACTCACTACTGCAGCAGGGGTTAGTGCTGGGACCTGGGTTGCTATAGGAAACACAGCACCTTTCAGGAAAAGAGCAGCTTTAGGAAACAACCTGGTCACACTGAACCAAGCATATTCAGTGCTATAAGCCCTGATAGCCAAGTATATAAAGGAACACTGAAAATTACTGTTGGGTCATAAAGGAAACGTCTCATCACAGCTATACTACTTCAAGAATACGTATTTATAAACCATACTAATCCACTGTGGCTCTTTGTCCCCCTTTGTGGTGGATAGACTACATGAAGAGGTTCATGAGTCTGTTACCACCTTTAAGGCCTTGTCCTTACTGCAGTGTTAGCTTGAGTTAAAACTTGAGTGTTCCCCTAAGCCGACTCCTGGCCCCACACACAAATCTCAAGCTCAAGTGAAGCAGTGCTTTAAACCCCAGCTAGCTGGCCTATCAGGGATATAGGTTGAAGCTCCAGTGTTCCTAAATCTTGAGCTAGTCATGCAGTAGGAACTACCCCTGGAGTCAGTACAGCCAATCAGCTGCTAATCCAATTACTCTGCTAAAACTATCGAGTCACTCTGGGTATGTCTACACTACAGGATTAATCCGAATTTAGATAATTCGAATTTGGGAAACAGGTTGTATAAATTCGATTGTGCGCGGCCACACTAAGCACCTTAATTCGGTTTTAAACCACATTAATTCGGTGATGTGCGGCCACACTACCCCATTAACTTAAACACAGTAATTCGGTGGTGTGCGTCCACACTAACCCTAATTCGAATTAACAAAATCGATTTAGGCTCTACTCCGTTCGTCGAGGTGGAGTACAGAAATCGATTTAAAGGGCCCTTTAATTCGAATTAACTGGCTCTGTAGTGTGGACGGGTGAAGGGTTAATTCGGATTAAGGCAGCTAAATCCGAATTAAAGTCCTAGTGTAGACCAGGCCTCTGTGCAGCAGCACTCTCATTTGAGCTAGGCTAGCTCAAGCGGAGTAACTCCAGTGTACTAATTCCAGCTAGTGGTTGCAATGAAGACAAGCCCTAAATTAATGGAGCCAACCATTTAAACGGAGCAGTAGAGGCATATGCTTTTAGATTCAAATGCCTTGGGTTAAATCACCACAGACCTCCCATCTAGGGATGTCATTACATTTATGTGCTAGTGATTCTCAAGGTGTTGTTCTGCAGTCACTTTTAAAAAAAAAAAAGGAAACCAGCCTCTTTCTTAGAGTGTCTCTCTCCGGTTTTTTGATATATTAAATTATGATCGATCTTAAATGTGAAATGGTCAGCTTCAAAAGCATTGAATACTTGACCCTGTGCTGCACGATGAAATTTAAAATCAATTACATGTTACAACATTCCGAGCTCATCTGAAACAGCACAAAGGGCTCTGACATCAGAGGCACAAAGGATTCTGGGATCAGGCATCACAAGAGAAAAGAGTGGGTGTTTTATGAGTCTATCCTAAGGTCACCCTCTCAGAGCATCCCCTTGTGACCTGGGTGGCCCTGAAGGAACCCCACCCTCAGTTTCCCCTGCTCAAGAGCATTTCTCCACCACTCTCTAGCAACACCCAGGTCATGAGGTGATTAATGAATAAGGGCACCTCAGCTCACAACGTAGAGTCCAGTGCCAGAGCCCAAAGGTTTAGACTTCACCATCTTCTGTGACTCCACACTCTTCATAAGCCTCAATCATCCTTCACGCTGGACCGCGTTCAGACCTCACCCCAAAGTCCTCTACTGGACTTCAAAAGCTCAAGCAAAGCAATAGCACAAACAATGGCCACCTGTCCTCGGCTTCATGAAAGCGTCATATCCCTCCTAGGCTTTTCCCCAGCCCCTTGTACTGGACTGTGGCATTCCCCTAGGCCTTCCTCTTTTTCCAGAGGCCCTCACCCCCAGGTCTCCCAGCTTCTGGCCTGTCTCACAGGTAGCAGCCGCAGAGCTTTTTGCTCTCTACAGCTTCTCTCTCAGGCACTAAGGGCCCCACAGCTGATCTCTCTGCCCCTTTCCTGACTCACCCAGCCTCCTTCTCTCTAGTGTCCAGCTGCCCTCTCTTAAACCCAACTGGGGGCCAGCTGACCAGTCACAGGTACACTGGCCTCTTCCCTCTTAAAGGGCCATTTTTCACAGAAGGAAAACTCCACAGTCCACTTCGCCCATCCCCCTCAGGGACCATTCGAGCCAGCACAGACACTTCCATACCGTACGGGTGTGTGAAGCTCCCTTGGTATCCACTCTATGTTCACATATACTTCAGAGGCCCTCCATACTTGAAACTCACACAGTATGCATGTGTGGAGGGGATTATGCCAGGTGCACAGTTTTCTATCTTCTAGCGAGCAATGTTCTCTTTCTAAAATAATGCATGTTTATGCAGCGTTGTGAGTTCTAACTTACACAGCTAATGCTTAAACACTTAAATAATGGCATGGCATGTGTATTTCAAAGCTTTTGGTACTTATGTGATCTCTGAATAAAATTGGTGCTTGAGGCTTCATTCCAGAAAAGATTGCCGTGACCTTCACCTTTCCATTTTTCTAATGGTTTCTTCACTACAAAGACAAATTGAATGACTGGCTCAGCCATCTGTAAGATTTAGAATTAAATTTGCCTAGTGCAAATCAATAAAATGGAAATCAAAACTAAAACCCTGAGGTTATTTTTGCAGTACTCTGTGTAATACAACTTTGCATTTAACCGCTCTACTAAACGGTGACTCCATAACTAAGTCTCTCACTCAATGCATGTTTTACATACTTTAATGGGACCAAGCTGTTTTGATCAACAATGATTAATGACCACATCTATTAAAAATGACTTAGTAAAGTTATGCCTATTCAAGCCTGAGAGTTTGTTAGGCCTCTAAGTTAGAAAACTTATTTCAGATAGGTATCAAACAATCTTTTAAAATAGATCATCATGGTGAATTTTGTGTCTTCTGTATAAAATTCAAGTGTTCTGGTTTTAGTCAGGTGAAGTACATGGAGGCTGAAGAATGAAATACATCCCTCAACACAGCACCACGATTCAAAGCTGCCAAAAGTGCGTTCCGCTGCTCTGTACCACTTGTGTGTGGAATTAGGGCCACTGTATCTATGCAACTGCAAATTCTGTGGCCTTGTCCTGCCTCCTTCCATCTCTCCAATGCCATTCTCCATAATAGCTGCCACAAGATGTTGAAAACATTCTTCTCTTCTCCACAGCAAACAAGGGGTACAGAGGTCACCTGGAACAAAATCTCCATCTGTGGTTCCCCATCACCACTCCCACTGCACTGCTGGAGCCAGTGATGCAAAAGGCCAGTTCTGCACAAGAATTTCACAGTCACTAATTAGACTTCAGTCTCAGTAAATACTATGTTATTTTCCTCAGTGTGTTTGCTGAAATTTTGGATCTGTTTATCACTGCCCTGCTCTGCTCCTTTTGTATTACTCATTTGACTGGAGATTTTCCCAGTATCAGAGAGTCCCAGTGAGCATAGATCTAACATAACTTGCTATTATATCGCTGCCGCTCCTCATACAAGGGAAGGGGAGGAGCATGAATGAGAAGCAGCTTAAAATGCTGCATTTCCAGGGACCTCGTTTGCTGTACAAGGAATTTCTTGCACATCTTAGGTAGACTGTCGTGGAGAATGACATTGGGGTGCTGAAAGGGGCCAGGAGGATGCCACAGAATTTGCAGTTATGCAGATTCAGTGGCCTTATTCTCAGCTGGAAGATGGTTCCTTGGAGAATGTTGAAAGCTAGTGCAGGTTAAAGGAATTCATGGGGTGCTCTAACCTGCCCTGGGTAAGAGGCTGGGCAGAGAACTGAGGAGCTGTAACTGGCTCCCTAGCAGTCCCCCGCCTCTACTTTACCAAGCATAAATTTGGCCAAGCAGTGAAACATTGACAATAACCTATTGGAACTAAACGTTCGAATTAAGATGAACAAACATTTTTACTGTTTACTGTGTTGGTGTAGCTCATTTTGGCCCCAGGCTATTAGAGCAGGTATAGAACAGGCCTGAAGAAGAGCTCCATGTAAGCTTGAAAGCTTGTTTCTTTCACTAACAGAAGCTGGTCCAATCAAAGATATTACTTCCCCCACCTTGTCTCTCTAAACTTTTTTATTACTACTTTTAGAATATTCTCACTTAATTTTTACATTTATATCAAGAACAAGCGCAATACAAAAAGAATCCATTCCGTGTAAATACTAATGGAGACTGGGAAAGAAAAAGAAATATAATTAATTTTCAATAATGTAAATGGGAACATGCTGGGAGACTTACATCAAACGGCAAAAGATCAAAAATATCTATTCAAATAAAGCCCACAATTAGGATGGGGGATTCTAAAGATGTTTTTTGAATAACGTGTTGGCTATGAGATGAAACACCTGGGGCCAGATTCTGATGTGAATCACTCTGGCGTTAGGGCCTGTTCCTGTTCCTATGAAATCAGCCATTATAAACAAGACGATCCAAGCTACTCTCTTCTCGGGAAATGAGTAGAAATGGAACTAAGTTTCAGAAGTTTCAGTCAAAGCCCCTGGGAAACAGGAATATGAAGCACTTGCAAACATTGCTGGTGGAGGGCTCAGTTTCTAAGCACAGTTACATTAGTGTAAATCCCAAATGACTTCATTGGCTGCAATTAACTGATTCTGATGGACAGCCCAATTCTACTCCCGTTGACCTTGAACACCCAGCAATGGGAGTCAAATAGAATCAAAGTACAAAGAGAGAGTTTGGATCTTACTGGGAGTTAAGACCTGACTTATATGTCTTTGATTATTTTGTATGCACTCATGATAAGACTTAGGGCCTTGTCCACAAAGGTACTTAGGTGCCAGGTTTAAGGACCTAACTCCAAGTTTTAGGCTCCACTGTGACCCACAAAACTCCAGCCGAACACTGTAGGCATCTCAACTCACTCGGCACCTAAGTACCTGCCTGTGGGCATGTGCACTGCCACCTCACTCTCCATGTCTGGAGGTCTATCACCCACCTAAGCCCCCGAGCGAGCCACGAACCACAGTAAGGTAAGCAGCTGAATGCCTATCTCACTTGTGCAGGGCCCAATCCGCTAGCTGTGCTCAGATGCTACCGGATTGGGTCCCATTCAAAATACAGGTGCAGGAGAAGGAGGTGCCCACCTTATTATTTTAGCCTAGTGGTTAAAGGGCTCACCTGGAACATGGAAGACCCAGGTTCACTTCCCCACCCCCTCTCTTCCTCATGGGGAGAAGGGAAATTCGTGTTCAAATCCTACCTCTCAGGAGCACACGCTAACCACTGAACTAGGGGATATTCTGATGTGCCACTCCCTCAGTCTTTCCTATTGAAGCTTCTGCACTCTGAATAATGAAAGAGTGATGGGTGCAGAGGGACTTGACCCTAGGTCTCCTACCTCCCAGGTGGATACCCTAACCACCAGCTATACAGTTATTCTCACTCTCTCTCTTTCTCTGGCCCAGTGACAGCTGCCCCTTGGATAAATAGTTAAATAGAAGCTACTTAGGTGCCTAGGCAGCTCCCCACAGCATGCTAGTGTTTGTGGATTGCATTCTAAGGTGCCTGTCTCTCCCCATGCATTGCACAGGAGTTTGTGGATTGGAGTGTTGTTCCTGTGATTTTCTAGGTGCCTAAATGATAGGTGTCATTTGACACTCAGGGTTGCAAAGCCTAAGGGTATGTCTACACTACGAAATTAGGTCGAATTTATAGAAGCCGGTTTTATAGAAATCGGTTGTATACAGCTGATTGTGTGTGTCCCCACATAAAATGCTCTAAGTGCATTAAGTCGGCAGACCGCGTCCACAGTACTGAGGCTAGCGTCGACTTCCGGAGCGTTGCACTATGGGTAGCTATCCCACAGTTCCCGCAGTCTCCGCCGCCCATTGGAATTCTGGGTTGAGATCCCAATGCCTGAATGATGCAAAACAGTGTCACGGGGGGTTCTGGGTACATGTCGTCAGGCCCCTCCCCCTCCGTCAGAGCAACGGCAGACAATCGATTTGCGCCTTTTTACCTGGGTTACCTGTGCAGACAACATACCATGCCAAGCATGGAGCCCGCTCAGCTCAGCTCAGCTCACCGTCACCATATGTCATCTGGGTGCCGGCAGACGTGGTACTGCATTGCTACACAGCAGCAGCTAATTTTGGCAGTAGACGGTGCAGTATGACTGGTAGCCTTCATCGGCGATCTGGGTGCTGGCAGACGTGGGGCTGGCAGATGTGGGGCTGCATTGCTACACAGCAGCAGCCCCTTGCCTTTTGGCAGTAGAGGGTGTATTACGACTGGTATCATCAGATGATGGCTGAAACTCCGTATGTCCCCCAGTCATATTCTGCTGCCTTCCCAATGATGATGGCGGCTATCAGTCGTAGTACACTATTTTCTGCCAAGCGCCCAGTATTTTCTGCCAAGCACCCAGAAGATGCCGAGGGCTATCAGTCATGCTGCACCATCAGCTGACAGCTTAAGATGTAAAAAATAGATTTGTTCTGTATTCATTTGCTTCCCCCTCCCTCCGTGAAATCAACGGCCTGCTAAACCCAGGGTTTTGAGTTCAATCTTTGGGGGGGCCATTCTGTGTGACAGTTGTTTGTGTTTCTCCCTGATCCACAGCCACCTTTGTTGATTTTAATTCCCTGTACCTGTACGCCATGTCGTCACTCGCCCCTCCCTCCCTCCGTCAGACAATAGTTTCGTGCCTTTTTTCAGACCAGATCCCATAGCTAGCACTGGGATCATGGAGCCCGCTCAGATCACCGCGGCAATTATGAGCACTATGAACACCACGCGCATTGTCCTGGAGTATATGCAGAGCCAGGACATGCCAAAGCAAAACCAGGACCAGCCGATGAGGTGACGGCAGCGCGGCGACGAGAGTGATGAGGAAATTGACATGGACATAGACCTCACAGAAGGTACAGGCCCCAGCAATGTGCAAATCATGGTGTTACTGGGGCAGGTTCATGCCGTGGAATGCCGATTCTGGGCCCGGGAAACAAGCACAGATTGGTGGGACCGCATCGTGTTGCAGGTGTGGGACGATTCCCAGTGGCTGCGAAACTTTCGCATGCGTAAGGGCACTTTCATGGAACTTTGTGACTTGCTTTCCCCTGCCCTGAAGTGCCAGAATACCAGGATGAGAGCAGCCCTCACAGTTGAGAAGCGAGTGGCGATAGCCCTGTGGAAGCTTGCAACGCCAGACAGCTACCGGTCAGTCGGGAATCAATTTGGAGTGGGCAAATCTACTGTGGGGGCTGTGATCCAAGTTGCCAGGGCAATCAAAGACCTGGTGATATCACTCTGGGAAACGTGCAGGCCATAGTGAATGGCTTTGCTGCAATGGGATTCCCAAACTGTGGTGAGGCAATAGACAGAACCCATATCCCTATCTTGTCACCGGAGCACCAAGCCACCGAGTACATAAACCGCAAGGGGTACTTTTCAATGCTGCTGCAAGCGCTGGTGGATCACAAGGGACATTTCACCAACATCAACGTGGGATGGCCGGGAAAGGTACATGATGCTCGCGTCTTCAGGCACTCTGGTCTGTTTCGAAAGCTGGAAGAAGGGACTTTCTTCCCGGACCAGAAACTAACCGTTGGGGATGTTGAAATGCCTATCGTGATCCTTGGGGACCCAGCCTACCCCTTAATGCCATGGCTCATGAAGCCGTACACAGGCAGCCTGGACAGTAGTCAGGACCTGTTCAACTACAGGCTGATCAAGTGCCGAATAGTGGTGGAATGTGCATTTGGACGTTTAAAAGCGAGCTGGCGCAGCTTACTGACTCGCTCAGACCTCAGCAAAAAGAATATCCCCATTGTTATTGCTGCTTGCTGTGCACTCCACAATATCTGTGAGAGTAAGGGGGTGACATTTATGGCAGGGTGGGAGGTTGAGGCAAATCGCCTGGCCGCTGATTACGCGCAGCCAGACACCAGGGCGGTTAGAAGAGCACAGCAGGGCGCGGTGCGCATCAGAGAAGCTTTGAAAATGAGTTTTGTGACTGGCCAGGCTACGGTGTGAAACTTCTGTTTGTTTCTCCTTGATGAACCCTCTGCCCCCCCCCACCCGGTTCACTCTACTTCCCTGTAAACCAACCACCCCACCCTCCCCTCCCCCCTTCGTGCACTGCTTGCAGAGGCAATAAAGTCATTGTTACTTCACATTCATGCATTCTTTATTAATTCATCACACAACTAGGGGGATAATTGCCAAGGTAGCCCGGGATGGGTGGGGGAGGAGGGAAGGAAAAGGACACACTGCAGTTTAAAACTTTAACTCTTATTGAAGGTCAGCCTTCTGATGCTCGGGCAATCATCTGGGGTGGAGTGACTGGGTGGCCGGAGGCCCCCCCACCGTGTTCCTGGGCGTCTGGGTGAGGAGGCTATGGAACTTGGGGAGGAGGGCTGTTGGTTACACAGGGGCTGTAGCGGCAGTCTCTGCTCCTGCTGCCTTTCCTGCAGCTCAGCCATACGCTGGAGCATATCAGTTTGATGCTCCAGCAGCCGGAGCATCGACTCTTGCCTTCTGTCTGCAAGCTGACACCACCTATCATCTTCAGCCCGCCATGTGCTCTGTTCATCCCGCAATTCAGCCCGCCACCTCTCCTCTCGTTCATATTGTGCTTTTCTGTAGTCTGACATTGACTGCCTCCACGCATTCTGCTGTGCTCTGTCAGCGTGGGAGGACATCTGGAGCTCCGAGAACATATCATCCCGAGTCCGCCGTTTTCTCCTTCTAATCTTCGCTAGCCTCTGTGAAGGAGAAACATTTGCAGCTGGTGGAGGAGAAGGAAGAGGTGGTTAAAAAAGACACATTTTAGAGAACAATGGGTACACTCTTTCATGTTAAATTTTGCTGTTCACATTACACAGCACATGTGCTTTCGTTACAAGGTCGCATTTTTCCTCTTATATTGAGGGCCTGCCGGTTTGGTGTGAGAGATCACTCACGCAGTGCCAGGCAACAGATTTCGGCTTGCAGGCAGCCATGGTAAGCCACAGTCTTTTGGCTTTTTTAACCTTCTTAACTTGTGGGAATGGTTTCAAATGGTAGCGCCCTCATTTTCCATACCAAGCACCCCTTGGGTTGGCCATTTAAAATGGGTTTGCAATGTAAAAGGAGGGGCTGCGGTTTCTGGGTTAACATGCAGCACAAACCCAACTACCCCCCACACACACCCAATTCCCTGGGATGATCACTTCACCCCTCCCCCCTACCGCGTGGCTAACAGCGGGGAACATTTCTGTTCAGCCGAGCAGGAACGGGCACCCCTGAATGTCCCCTTAATAAAATCACCCCATTTCAACCAGGTGACCGTGAATAATATCACTCTCCTGAGGATAACAAAGAGAGATAAGGAATGGATGTTGTCTGCATGCCAGCAAACACTGGGACCATACGCTGCCATGCTTTGTTATGCAATGATTCCAGACTACGTGCTACTGGCCTGGCGTGGTAAAGTGTCCTACCATGGCGGACGGGATAAGGCAGCCCTCCCCAGAAACCTTTTGCAAAGGCTTTGGGAGTACATGAAGGAGAGCTTTCTGGAGATGTCCCTGGAGGATTTCCGCTCCATCCCCATACACGTTAACAGACTTTTCCAGTAGCTGTACTGGCTGCGATTGCTAGGGCAAATTAATCATTAATCATTAAACACGCTTGCTTTTAAACCATGTATAATATTTACAAAGGTACACTCACCAGAGGTCCCCTGTGTGCCCTCAGGGTCTGGGAACACGCCTTGGGTGAGTTCGGGGGTTACTGGTTCCAGGTCCAGGGTGATAAACATATACTGGCTGTTGGGGAAACCGGTTTCTCCGCTTCCTTGCTACTATGAGCTATCTACATTATCTTCATCCTCATCTTCCTCGTACCCCGAACCCGCTTCCCTCTTGCATGTTTCTCCATTGACGGAGTCATAGCACATGGTTGGGGTAGTAGTGGCTGCACCCCCTAGGATCGCATGCAGCTCCGCGTAGAAGCGGCATGTTTGCGGCTCTGCCCCGGACCTTCCATTTGCCTCTCTGGCTTTGTGGTAGGCTTGCCTTAGCTCCTTAATTTTCACGCGGCACTGCTGTGCGTCCCTGTTATGGCCTCTGTCCTTCATGGCCTTTGAGACCTTTTCTAATATTTTGCCATTTCGTTTACTGCTACGGAGTTCAGCTAGCACTGATTCATCTCCCCATATGGCGAGCAGATCCCGTACCTCCCGTTCGGTCCATGATGGAGCTTTTTTGCGATCCTGGGACTCCATCATGGTTACCTGTGCTGATGAGCTCTGCGTGGTCACCTGTGCTCTCCTCGCTGGGCAAACAGGAAATGAAATTCAAAAGTTTGCGGGGCTTTTCCTGTCTACCTGGTCAGTGCATCTGAGTTGAGAGTGCTGTCCAGAGCGGTCACAATGAAGCACTATGGGATAGCTCCCGGAGGCCAATAACGTCGAATTCCGTCCACACTACCCCAATTCTGACCCGCAAAGGCCGATTTTAGTGCTAATTCCCTTCGTCGGAGTTGGAGTAAAGAAATCGGTTTAAAGGGCCCTTTAAGTCGAAAAAAAGGGCTTCGTCGTGTGAACGTGTCCAGGCTTAATTCGAATTAACGCTGCTAAATTCGACCTAAACTCGTAGTGTAGACCAGGCCTAAGTCCCTTGGTGGATCCAGGCCTTAAGACTTCCTGAGTGAAATCCTGGTCCCACTGAAGTCAATGGCAAGACTCCCATTGACTTTAATGGGGCCAAAATTTCACCCTCTAATTTCAGAGGGAACAGAGTTAGGACAACACTGAGCACTACTGAAAATCCCACCTGTTTTGTAAAGTGCAGTCATTTTGGCTGTCTCCACTAAGAAAGATTTAGGATTTAAATTGGAGAAATGCTTTAGGCTAGGATCAAAGTGACGTGACAAATGTACTAATAATTAACACACTGTTTTTTACATCTTCAACGTGCTTCACAAACATTAAGACTGAACTATGGATGAAGTCAATGGCAAAACTCTCATTGACTTCAGTTGGGCCTGAATTTCACCCTATTTGAGGAAGCTTAAATACATGGTCTACCTGCCATAAATCCAAATCTAAACAGTGCTTTCAGCCTTTCATAAGCATGGAAATGTACCAGACTTACAGATACCCCCTTCCTAAAAGAAAAAAATTGATTAAAAAGAGAACACCATACAGTATCACAACTAATTCAAAGTATTTATTTTCAAGTGGACTAGTGAAAGATTATTATTATTATTTATTTGTATTATCATAGTGCCTAGGAGCCCTAGTCACAGATCGGGACCCCATTACGCCAGGCGCTGTACAAACAGAACAAAAAACATAATCTCTGTCCACCCAAAATTACAATCTAAGTATAAGACAAGAGACAACAGATAGATCCAGCCAGCCAATACAGAAAAAAAAAGATAAAATATTGGTCAGCATGACAGGCAGTGGTCTCAGCACACCAGGAACCTTGTTGTTTAAAATACTGGCCTTGTTTGAAAGAAAGAAAGAAAGAAAGAAAGAAAGAAAGAAAGAAAGAAAGAAAGAAAGAAAGAAAGAATGCTCATTAATTAAATTAGGGATTAGAATTCTTGAAACAGCAGGTAAGGAATTAAGAATTGTGTCATAGTATTAAACATTATCACACAACTAGGAATTAATTTGAAAGGACAGAGTTCTAGGGAAAAGGGCTAATGTTTGTAAAGGGCTATATAAGTACATGCTATCGTTTTTTAAATGTCCTCACTTCAGTAGACATCTTAATGACAGGTAAATAGCTGTGAAAGGTGGAACATTGACAGCTTAGAAATGACTGAGATTCATAAAAAGGCCGTTTGAGAGTTTGTTTTATTTTTACTTTCTAAAAACTTTTCACTTTGGTATCAAACTTCTTACCGACAATAATTCCCCATAATAAACAATAATTCTGATAACATGTTGTTGCCATTTGGTCCTGGGCAATTAGCCAAAATTTGGAGTCTTGCAGGGCTGTTTCCATTAGTATGAGAAATTGATGGTATGTCAGGTATAGTCTTGTGTAATATTGTCTATTTACAAAAAACATTCACAAAATCAACACAGCAGAAATCAACAACAGCAGGCAGTTTCCGTGCTCAGGCATCCAAGCGTGCCACATAGGCAAGCTCTGGGCCCAAGAGGCAAAGCTAGTCACAAATTTTCCAACCTGAGTGGTTTTACACCAGAAAATGTCAATTCTTCAAAGCAAAACAGTTCATGGGAACATGTTGTTTTCAGTGACTCCTTCAAATAAATAAAGGTAGGGTTCCACCAGGCAGGTTTTGAAACTTACCATGCAGACTGTCTTGGGGCCAGGGACTGCAGATCTTCGAGACTCCTGGGCCAGTTGGGTCCCTGGGCTGCCTAAGTCCCTCAGCCTGGTCAAATTCAGGACTGCTATTCACCCCTGAACAGCAGTGAAACTGACAGGAATCATGTTAATTTCAGCCTGCAGCTGCAGGAATGCCAGGGAGCATATTTTATTTCAGAAACACCATGTTTCGATGTTTTGGAAACAACATTTTTAAATTTAATTATCCGTTTCCCAGGAAATTTCAAAAATGAGTTTTTGCTCCAAATCGGAACAAAAACTAATTTTGAAATGTCAAATTTCCAGTGAAACAGGAATTTTGAGTTTCAATCAGCTCTATTCAGATCTGTCCTTCTGCTTCCTCTCAGGGTTGTACTTCCAAATCTTCCTCCTGGCTTTATTGCTTCTATCACATACAGTCTGCAACCAATGTCCTAGCCCCTGTACCTGCGACTAAAGAAACCCTTGTAATGTACCTGGGTTAGTTCTGGAGCCTATTGTCTTGGGTGGTTGCCACCACTGACTGCAACTGTTTTTACTTCATAAAGGATTCTTGATTGCCCATTCTGTGGATCCTGAAAGAGTGTACGTGGCACACTGACTGGCTTTAACAAGGTCTAGGATAGTCTTTGGTTTCAACACTCACCTGATGGCAGCCATTAGCATCTTTTGGCATAACAATATAACTGTAGTAACAGCGTATAGGTAATTATAGGAGCCAGATATGGAAAATACATTGCATATTGTCTTTGAATTAATTGTCTGCCTCTAATTTGTTGCAGGTGTTTATCTCATAGTCTTGGTACTGTGGCTTCATATGGGGTTCCCTTTGTCTTCTCTCATTATCCATTTCATTATTTATGGTTTTCTGTATAACCTTTTATTGGTATAATCTTTTAATTTATACAAAATAATTAAAACACGTCTGGGGGAAATTATATATTACAATATAATTACTACTCCTGCTTAATGATAATTACAATTTACAATCTGTGAAGGGGTATACAGAATATTTAAGAATCAGGAAGGAAGTGTTAGTAGATATGAAATAGTTAAGCTAATTACTACATAGATGTATGTTATACATTCACATCTCCAGGAAGATTGTACATTAGGTCTATGGAGTGCTTGTCCCATCTTGGGCTATTTATATATTCTTTTCATAGATCATAGATTTTAAGGCCAGAAGGGATCATCATGATCCTCTAGATTGGCCTCCTGTATCACACAGGCCATAGAATTTCACCTGATTATTCCTGTAATGAGTCCAATAACTCGTGGTTGAACTAGAGTTTCTCTTTTAGAAAGCTATGTGATCTTGAAACTGGAATCGTCATTACCCATGTATGGTATAAAGTTGGATAGTTGAAAATCCTGTCTGTTTTCCTCACAACAGCCTATCCACAATGGGATTCTGTGCAGCCTGCATGCAGGGATGCAAGAGTAAGTCCTTGCCCCTGCCTTCCTTCCCCCAAATACACAACCATCTAGGAGCTGGCCAGAATCCAGCACAAAGAAAACAACATCATACTGGCCAATATCAATTAAATTAAACTCCAGCACCATCTCAGTGCATCCAGTCTTCATGACTGGTCCCCTTGGACTCTGATCCAGTGAAACAAAGTTACCTGAGAGAAAAGATGGGTGAGGTACTATCTTTTATTGGATCGATTTCTATTGATGAGAGAGAGAAGCTTTTGAGCTACAGAGCTCTGTGCAGCTTGAAAGCTCGTCTCTCTCACCAACAGAAGTTGGTCCAGTAAAAGAGATTACCTCACCCACCTTGACTCTGTAATATCCTGGGATCGACACGGCTACAACGACACTGCTTACGAAGTTTACCTGATAAACTGACAGAGGAGATATTGAAAACCTTGCTGCCAGTTGGAGTTTTGCCTGAGTAAGGATTTCAGGATTAACTAATAGCCAAGGTTAAAAAAAGTGTTCTACAGAGTCTCAAAAGCTATAAACGTAAGGCCTTCTCTAGCAACGTGCTCAGCAACCTCAGTAGGCGTGCACATGCTCAGCACTTTGCAGGATTGAGCCTTAAAACTTTGCTAGCAAGTGCTCCCACTGAACAGTCAATCATTTTTGGAGAAATCCTGGCCCTCATTGAAGTCAATGGGAATCATTCCATCGACTTCAACGGGGCCAGGATTTCACCCTTAGGGTGTTTATGAATGAATGTACATCTATTTTGATGTACCAATATCTCTACATATCTTCCATCACACTTGCTCTTTTTTTTAAATGAACTCTGACTTGTAGTCTAAATTTATTTTGGAATGAAGCTAATCTGAGGCTACAGTTCTATGTATAAAAAAAGTGGCAACTTCAAATGGCGAGAAAAATGAGCTAACAGAGTGGGAATCATTAAATACACATTAACTACATGTTGTCACACTAACTATAGGGTATAGCATCAATTTTCTCTTCTTTGTCATGAACTATCCCCTTTTTTTGGTACACATTGTACCCACCGTTCATCTGATATGATGTCCATGATCTGTCTCTGCTTTTGCACTTTTCTTGTGGATTATTCTTCTATTGTTATTTCTCTGTCACCAGCTTTAGCACTCACCCAAAAGAAATATTGTTGATTACAATTACATAAAATTAGTACGAGTAGTAAAATAAATTATCCAGTCTACTTGTAATTTGTAGTAATATTTAGGGATTAAATACTAGCTTGTTCACTTAGGGTGAAATGCATCCCTGCCTGCTTGATTATTTTGGCTTTGTGCAGGGCACTAAGGAAGGGTGGAGGAGAGGAAAACACCCCCGCTCCCATTCTTCCAACCTGCAAACAGATGGCAGGGCTTCAATTCAGCCCTTCTGTATGTTAGATTAACAGCTGTCATCTGTCCACATGTCCTCCATGGAAATTGTGGGCCTCTGCTCTGTGTATATCCAGGTACTACGGCCCATTCCATTCCTCATCAGCACACCTTGCACTAGTCTATTCTAAACCTGAGTCAAGTCTGCCTCCACAATGTGTTGTGTGTGCAAGGACTATTCTATTCCCCCCCGCCCCCACACACACACACACGCACAGCACACATGCCAAACCCATGATAAAAACGCAGAAATTGGGCTTGTTTTTGGCTTGTGAGTTGCTTGTTGGCTAGTTTTTGGCTTGTAGCGTGTTTGGCTTGTAGCTTGTTGCTTCTTTTTTTTTAATCGGCTCCCGGCAAGCAGGGGCAAGGGGGGGAGAGAGTCAGGGATGAACAGTGGGCCCACCACAGTCCCAGACTGCACGCCAGGGGGATCTAGTCACATAGAGTGTTGGGGTTCCTAGGGATTGGCTTGTTTTGGCTTTGTTTTGAAATGGGATTAGCTTGATTTTTGGCTTATTGTGAAAGTTGGGGTGCTTATTTACCACGTGAAAGTTGGCAACTGTGACACACACGATCAGCCCAACACGAGGGCTTTACGTGGGGCAGAGATCCTTGTGGTGTCTCTCTCACCTAAATAAATGTCACCTTTACTGAGTAATGTTCTGATTTATGGTGTTTATCATGGTCGTTACTTATAAATATTTTTTGTAATTAATATAACTACATTAAAAATGATTGATATTAAGTCATTCTTACTAAATGCCAATAAACAATCATTTTACGTTGTATCGGTAATTAAAACAAGTAATTTTCTGCTTGGAATGATGAACAGGCTGTAGTGTCAAATGGGAAGGTAGTCTTTGTTACATTGTTCATAGGGGGGAAAGTTGGATGTTAGGACCCTAAATAAAAGGAGGAAGGAAATGGGAACCAGAAAGTGGGAGGAGTGAGGCAGCATGCACAGTGAGATGAATTCTGAGAGAATTTGTGTTTGGTTGCAATAGGATGACAGATAGTTCAATAGTAAAGTGGTTGTTTTGTTATGAGAAACTGACAGTCTTTCTTTCTGCAAACTTAGCATATATGAACTAAGGTTCCCACCCTGAAACACACAAGCACTTGAAGTCAATGAGGCTACCCAGGTAAGTTACTTTACTCATGAGGGTAAATGCTAGGAGGACAGCAGCCTAAAATATTGCACAAACCTGCACCTATGGATTCCCCAAAATACACATATGCCTATAACTCAATGTTTCTAGAAATAGTGCTTACTTAATGTAAGTACTGGCACAATAGAACGTTAGCTCTCCTTGTTATCATATGCTACCTTTTGCCATTATTCTGTTCAGAAAATACCCGAATTTCTTCCAAACAGGTTGTGCCTGTGTAATCCATTTGCCTTCCATTAATGGCATTTTTTGCAGGGTGAGTCTTTTCTAACAGTTGTGATCAGAATTTCAATTATGTAGACCTCTATAGCTTCTAGAGTCCCTCAACCATGCTGTCCTTCTTCGGTTCTACTCTTCTCTTCTTCTTATATTGATATAGAATACAAAGCTTTCTATCCATGCTGGGGGATATTTTCGATGGCATAAATGGGAGTTTGTTACTTAACATCCCAATGAGCTTCAGTATGGTTTGGGTACCAAACTGCCCCCAGAGACTTTGAAAAACACCACTATGCCCTTACTCTTTGGTGCATTTCATTTTGCTGTAATGTTACACTTGTCAGTCACATACAAAATGGCAGATGAAATTCAGTGTTGATAACTGCAAAGAAATGAACATTGGAAAAAATTAATCTAAATCATATATATACATATATATATATAAAATGACGGGGTCTAAATTAGCTGTTACCACTCAAGAAAGAGATCTTGGAATTATCGTGGATAGCTCTCTGAAAACATCTGTTCAATGAGTAGTGGCAGTCAAAAAGCAAACAGAATGTTAGGAACCATTAGGAAAAGGATAAATAATAAGACAGTAAATATCATAAATCCACTACATAAATCCATGCTATGCTCATACCTTGAATACTGCATCCAGTTCTGGTCACCCCATTTAAAAAAAGATATATTAGAATTGGAAAAGGTACAGAGAAGAGCAACAAAAATGATCAAGGGTATGGAACAGATTCTATATGAAAAGAGATTAAAAAGAATGGGACTGTTCAGCTTAGATAAAGATGACTAAGGGGGAATATGACAGAGATCTATAAATGGAGAAAGTTAACGCAAAGTGTTATTTACCCCTTCACATAACACAAGAACCAGGTGTCACCTGATGAAATTAATAGGCAGAAGGTTTAAAACAAACAAAAGCAAGTACTTTTTTACACAATGCACAGTCAACATGGAACTTGTTGCCAGGGGATGTTGTAAAGGCCAAAAGGAGGTTAAAAAAATAATTAGATAAATTCATGGAGGATGGAGGCTATTAACCAAAATGGTCAGGGACAGAAGGGTGTCTCTAAACTTCCAAATGCCAGAAGCTGAGACTGGATGGCAGGCAATGGATCACTCAAAATTGCCCTGTTCTGTTCATTCCCTCTGAAGCATCTGGCACTGGCCACTGTCAGAAGACAGGATACTGGGCTAGATGGACCATTGATCTGACCTAGTATGTCTGTTCTTATATATTGCTACATTTTATCATTTTTTACATAATTTGCATGCTCTTCATCCAGCTCTCATAGTTTTGTTTTGCTTATGAATTTGAGTTCACATTCATTAGAGGAAACCATGTGCATACAGATACCCACACATAGTACATATGTACAGTGAATAAGAAAAATAACAACTATGAGAGATATTATATAATATTTGGCACTTTATCTATCTATCTATCTATCTATCTATCTTAGTGTTCTATACTGCCACCCACCACCATAGTATTTGAACACCTTCCATGTAAAATTGATAGCAATAGTGAAGTTGTTAGTGGACATCATGGCAACTCTGGCAATTCTCCCTCTGCGGGGTAAAAACTCTGGTTGGGGTAGGTTCCCCACCTTTAGATTTTGTTAATTTCCTTTTTGGAGGATTGAGGGTTGACAACAATTTATTGCGTAGAAGGGGGGTCAGCGTTGTATCATTCCTATGGTGGAAAGGCCTTTTGCAGTGATTCCTAAAGATAGTCATACTCTGGATTCACCTGATTTCCTTTGTCCCTTTTGTTCCATAGCTGAATTCCCATGACTGAAAATGCTTTGTCCCCACATCTCACGTGCTTTGTCCTGGGCTTTGTGATCTGCATTGTCACAGAGGAGCACAGCTGTCATGAGATTACATGTTTGGCTGATAAAAGTAATAGAGTTGAGGTAATATACAGACTTCTCTACAGCATTTGACTTGATACTGCATAACATTTTGATTTAAAAACTAGAATGTTATAAAATTAACACAGCGCACATTAAATGGATTAAAAACTGGCTAACTGATAGGTCTCAAAATGTAACTGACTAACTGATAGGTCTCAAAATAGTCATTGAGTGGGTGTGTTTCCAATGGGGTCCCAAAGGGATCGGTTCTGGGTCCTACACTATTTAACATCTTTATCAATGACCTGAAAGAAAACATAAAATCATCACTGATAAAGTTTGCAGATGACACAAAAATTGGGGGGAGTGGTAAATAATGAAGAGGACATGTCACTGATTCAGAGTGATCTAGATCAGTGGTTCTTAAAGCCGGTCCGCCGCTTGTTCAGGGAAAGCCCCTGGTGGGCCGGGCCGGTTTGTTTACCTGCCACGTCCGCAGGTTCGGCCGATCGCGGCTCCCACTGGCCACGGTTCACCACTCCAGGCCAATGGGGGCAGCGGGAAGGGTGGCCAGCACATCCCTCGGCCCACGCCTCTTCCTGCAGCTCCCATTGGCCTGGAGCAGCAAACCGCGACCAGTGGGAGCCGCGATCAGCCGAACCTGAGTTTCTGTCAAAAATTGCTTAAAACCAGCAGCAGGAACTGTACTTCATAAGAAATTTCCCACTAAAGGAGAGCATAGCATAATCAAATGGCTGCAAAGGGCCACAAAACACACAATATTTTGTCTAACACTTCTCTCCACTTTTACTGCTAAACATTCTGAGGGTTTCTAGAGGTAGAACCACCGAGACTAGAGGTGCTGTCTTTAGAGAAGTTGACGAAAGCTGAAAGGAGCATAGCACCTCCTTGTACTCCCACCTCTTTTCAGTAAAACAGGAAAGGAAATAAGATTAATTTGTACAACAGATGAAAAAACTATGTGATTTTTGACATGGCTAATCTATCCTAGTTACACTTTACGAGAAAAGACAAAAGTAAAAAGGACAATTAAACAGACTGTGTAGAGACAAGCAACAAACTAAAAAAGCCAACAACAATATATCACAAAGAGCTCGGTAAATAATAGTGCAATTTTCGTAGCTAATAGAATGGTTTAACACCTGAATACATTCACATGCCTGATTAAACACTAACAACATAAACCCATAAAAGAAGATTATAAGTTGTAATATCTCTTTCAAGTAGTCTCATATTAACCACTGTTGTATACTTCTCCAATTACATACCTTTAATTCTTTTCATTAGGAAAGCAGTTCACATTATAATAGTCAACATCACTTTTGTTTTAAAACAACTGATTACATTATATGTACAGTATATAGCCAAATTGCAGGTCTATGTATTGGCCTTAGGGCTGGTCTACACTTATAAATTAGAATGACCCTAGCTACATCACTCAGGGCTGTGAAACATTTCACAGCCTGACCAAAGTAGTGAGGTCAACCTAACACCAGTGTTGATGTGGCTAGGTTGACAGAATCCACCTCCGAGAAGTGGATTCACTACAGCAACGGAAAAACCTCTTCCGCCAATGTAGGAAGTGTCTACACTACGGCGTTACAATGGCACAGCTGCAGCAGTGTAGCTGTGCCGCTGTAGTGTAGACACAGCCTTCACATATGTTCAACGTGAAATAAAACTGAAAATTTGTAATGAAGGTTTGAAAATAAGAAATATGGAACAAACACATTCCTTTGGCAAACCAGAAGGAGTGTATATTCAGGTTTCATAAAGAGGCTTTTTAAAAGCAAGTAGGGGGAAAAAATAAGAAGTAAAACCTATATAGAAATAATAAAAATAATAAAAATCCAGACTGCAGCATATAGACATCCCCCAATCTCAGAAAACTATATTTAACTGAAATCTCTAAGTATCTAGGCCTGGGAGCTCTGTATAATATACTGACAATCAATAAGGAAAACAGATGGGTGCCTTTGGCACTAATTCACCCATTGCCATCCTACAAGGAATTTGAGTCTTAATCACCTGTCCCTCCTGAAGGATGTTCAGGAAGGCAACAATTAAATCATCACATGACCTTGAATCACAACTCTTCCCTCATCATGTCTACCTAGACTAATTAAAGATACAAAGTCCCACTAATCAAGAGTATTTACTAGCTTGTGACAGGACAGCCTTCTAAAGGGCATTTCTGTGCTACTCGGACAGGAAGTGCCAGCCCTCACTTACTTGTTTGGGCCTAATGGGCACTAGGGCACACTAGTCAACAAAAGGAAAACAGGACTCTTGATGCTGATGTTCAGCAGAAGAGCTACTTTGTCCCCTACCTCCTCAGATGTCTTTTCTCACTCAGCTGAACTACCTGCCTGTCACTCCCAATACAATCTCTCCTTTATACCTAACGCTTGTTTCTTAAGAATAAATGTGCTTGTTTAGAAAGAACCATGTGGTAACTTGTAACTACAAGTACAAAGTACAGATGTTGACCTGTTTAGGCAGACTGGCTTCCTGGGGCTATCACAGTGTAAGGCAGGGAGCTGTGCAGCTTTAAAGTCCTGGTCAGAAGTGAGTGAGACACGGGTCTCCATCCAAGCAAGGTGACAACTGGGAGCCAGAAGCCTAAGTGGGTACCCTTGGTAACCATGGAAGAGCGAATACAGATGCAGTTACCCTGAAACTGACAGGCAGATGTGAGATAATCTGCCCACCTCATTAGGTCTCATCCTGATCTCTAAGAGTTAAATTATCTTAAACCCTGAAGCCTGACATTTAATATCCCTTTCGAAATTTCTGTTATGATTAAGGCTACATTTTAGTCACAGGTATTTTTAGTAAAAGTCATGGACAGGTCACGGGTAGAAAACAAAAATTCACGGCCTGTGACCTGTCCATGACTTGTACTATACCCCTGACTAAATCTTGGGAGTGCCGTGGGTGCTGGGAGGCCCGCGGGTGCTGGGGGAATTGCCCGGGTGGCACTGCGGATGCTGAGTGGGACGGCGGCCCAGGGGGCTCTGCGGGTGCGCAGGGGCCGCAGATGCTTGGGGTGGGGGCGTGAGTGCTCGGAGAGGGTGGTCCAAGGGGCACAGCAGATGTGCAGGGGCCGCAGATGCTCGGGGGCAGGGCGTGAGTGCTTGGAGAGGGCGGTCCAAAGGGCACAGCAGATGTGCAGGGGCCGCAGATGCTCGGGGGCGGGGCGTGAGTGCTTGGAGAGGGCCGTCTGAGGAGCACAGCAGATGTGCAGGGGCCGCAGATGCTTGGGGGGGGCGTGAGTGCTTGGAGAGGACAGTCTGAGGGGTGCCACGGGTGCTCGGGTGGGAGCAGACTGGCACCCCCACTGTTGCTGGGGCCAGGGGTTGGTGGGGCTGGCAGGATCCCTACCCAGCTTCTCAGAAGCAGTGACATATTCCTCCCTAAGCTCCTACCTCCGAGCACTGCCAGCTCCGCAGCTCCCATTGGCCAGGTTGGAGGCAGCGCACAGAGCTAGGAGCTGAGGGAGGGACATGTTGCCACCTCTGGGGAGTCCCCCCAAGGTAAGCGCCGCCCAGAGCCCCCTCCTGTGCCCAAACACTGAGCCCCCTCCCACACCCAAACTGCTCTTGCTGCTGCTGGGGGAGGGAGTCGCGGTGGCTCAAGAATGCCCCAGCAGCAGCCGGTGCGACTGGCCTAGGAGCTGCCTTAGCTACTTGGGCAGCCCCAGAACCAACCACACCAGCTGCTGCAGAACTCACAGAGGTCACGGAATCCATGACTTCCGTGACAAACTCACAGCCTTAGTTATAATTATGATGATTGTGGATATTCTTGATCTCTATAGAAATATCCACTCCCTTTTTGAATCTTGTTAAATTATTGGCCTGAGTAACTTCCTGTGGCAATTTATCTGGATTATGTAAATAAAATAAAAATAAACAAGAAATGGGTATTGAAAAAGAAAGTGTGTTTGGCACTAAAGACTAAAAACAAGTTTCTCACTGCCCGAATTCACGATGATAATAATCTACCAGGAGATCTTCACATGCAGCTCTGGACTTCAGTGCAAATGTGGAGCTTCGTGGCAGAGATGCTCAAAGGTATCTTTCAGGTTTGAAATTCTTTCCTTCACATCTGTAAATTCATCACATTGCTCAGAAAGCTGCTTGAAGGCTTCAGAACAAAACAGGAAATAAAATGTTTACAACCCTACCACTGTTACAGTCATGTAACAAAATACACAAATATTTAAATTTTATTGCAAAAATACATTAATGTTTTACAATTAAAAGGAAAATACTACTAATATACTGTCTTGAGAATGAAATCCATCTGGGTACAACACTCTACGCCAGTAAAGACCAGCATTTACCCTCCGTGGGCTGGGCAGAAGTGGAACTGCCATAGAGGGAGCTGTGTGCACACCAAGCATGCCACAAAATGGAAAAATTCCATTTCTTGTATTTCCAATGATTTTTAAAGCACGTTGTTATTGATGGGTTATCTTTTATCAGCCGAAGTATTATAATGTATTCCTTTGCTGGTACTGTCAGTAATTTAGGATTAAGTATCTCTTTGTTTAAAATATAGTGGTAATAAGTCCCAAGATCATAATAGTGTGTGTGGGGGCGGGGGGGGAGAAACAGCATACATCATAGACTCATAAACTCTCAGGTCAGAAGGGACCATCATGATCATCTAGTCTGACCTCCTGCACATTGCTGGCCACAGAACCTCACCCACCCACCCACTCCTGTAATAGACCCCTAACCTCTGGCTGAGTTACTGAAGTCCTCAGATCATGATTTAAAGACTGAAAGTTCCAGAGAATCCACCATTTACACTAGTTTAAACCCGCAAGTGCTCCATGCTGCATATCAGTGGTCCCCAAACTATGGGGCGTGCCTCCCTATGGGGACACGGAGGAACATTCGGGGGAGCACGCAGTGGGGCCCAGGCCAGCCCACATGGGGGCCAGGGAGGGAGCGCCACCCAGCTCCAGTCTGCCCCCAGGTCAGCTCCGCCTCTAGCCCCAGCCCTAGTTCTGTCCCCAACTCTGCTGTCAGCCCAAGTTCCTCTGCTGAGAAAGCCTTGGCTGTGCAGTAATGGAGTGGGAGCACAGACAGATTCCATTACTGGTAAGGGAGGGCGTGAGAGGAAATGTTTGGGTACCACTGCTGCAGGAGAAGGTGAAAAACCCCCAGGGTCTCTGCTTATCTGACCTGGGGGGAAATTCCTTCCTGACCCCAAATATGGTGATCAGTTAGACCCTAAGCATGTTTTCAAGACCTACCAGCTAGACACCTGGGGAACAATTCTCTGTAGTAACTCATAGCCCTACCCATCTAATGTTCCATCACTAGCTGTTGGAGATATTTGTGGCTAACAGATGCCACTGTAGGCAGTCCCATCATACCATCCTCTCTATAAACTTATCAAGATCAGTTTTGAAGCCAGTTAGGTTTTTTGCCCCCACTGCTCCCCTTGTAAGGCTCTTTCAGAACTTCACTCCTCTGATGGTTAGAAACCTTTGTCTAATTTCAAGCCTAAACTTGTTGATGGCCAGTTTATATCCATTTGTTCTTGTGTTCTCATTAGCTTTTAACTTAAATAACTCCTCTTCCTCCCTGGTATTTATCCCTCTGATGTATTTATAGAGAGCAATCCTATCTCCCCTCAGCCTTCATTTGGTTAGGCCAGTGGTCCTCAACTCATGGCCTGCAGGCCGCATACAGCCCAATTAGCACTCAGCTGTGGTCCAGCTGAGTGCTAAAGGCCGCCTGGTTCTGGCAGCCCGGCCGCCTGGCGCAGCGGGGTCCAAGCTGCTCTGCTGCCCGGCCCGGCAGGGTCTGGCCTGCCCGGCACAGCAGAGTCTGGAGTCAGGGTAGGGGCTACCCAGCCCCACGTGGCAGGGTCGGGGCTGCCTGGCCCCCTGCCCAGGGCTCTGCTCCCGGCCTCCCTCTGTGGAGGGGTCTCTGGGTGGGGGCTGGGGCGCTGGGCATAGGGGTCTGTGGGAAGAGTTGAGGGAAGCTCTGTGGTTCTCAATGTGCGGCCCACAATGATAAATAGGTTGAGAACCACTGGATTAGATTAAACAAGCCAAGCTCTTTGAGTCTTCTCTCATCAGGTAGGTTTCCCATTCCTCACATCATCCTAGTAGCCCTTCTCTGCACCAGTTCCAGTTTGATATGATCTTTCTTAAACATGACAGACCAGAACTGCACACAGTATTCCAGATGAAGTCTCACCAGTGCCTTGTACAACAGTACTAACACTTCCCTGTCTCTACTGAAAATACCTCGCCTGATGCATCCTAGGACTGCATTAGCCTTTTTCATGGCCATATCACATTGGCAGCTCAGTCATCCTGTGATCAACCAATACACCTTAGCCTGTCTCCTCCTCTGTCACTTCCAACTGATAAGTTTCCAGTTTATAGAAAAAAATCTTGCCGTTAGTCCCTAAGTGCATGACCTTGCACTTTGTACTATTCATTCCATTTCTGCTACTCCAGTTTTCAACATCATCCAGATCTTCTTGTATGATATTCCGATCCTCCTCAGATTGGCAATACCTTCCAACTTTAGTCATCCACAAATTTTACTAGCACACTCTGACTTTTTGTGCCAAGGTCATTAATAAATGTTAAAAAGGTTGGCCTCAAGACTAATCCCTGAGGAACTTGATAAGTAACCTCCCTCCAGCTTGACAGTTCACCTTTCAGTATGACCTGTTGCAGTCTCCCCTTTAACCAGTTCCTTATTCACCTTTCAATTCTCATATTAATCCCCATTTTTTCCAATTTAACTAATAATTTCCCATGTGGAACTGCATAAAATGCTTTACTGAAATCTAGGTAGATTAGATCTACTCATTATCTTTGTCTAAAAAGATCAGTTATTTTCTCAAAGAAGAAGACCAGGTTGGTCTGGCAAGATCTACCTTTTGTAAAACCATGTTGTATTTTATCCCAATCACCATTTACCGCTACATCCTTAACTACTTTCTCTTTCAAAATTTGTTCCAAGACCTTGCATACAACTGAGGTCAAACTAACAGGTCTGTAGTTGCCTGGATCACTTTTCTCCCTTTCTTCAAAATAGGTACTATATTAGCAATTCTCCAGTCATAGAGTATGATCCGAGTTTACAGATTCATTAAAAATCCTTGCTATTGGGCTTCCAATTTCATGTGCCAGTTCCTTTAATATTCTTGGATGGAGATTATCTGGCGCCCCCAATTTAGTCCCATTAAGCTATTTGACTTCCACGTTGGCTGTGGTAATTCCTACTTCCATATCCTCATACCCATTAGCTACCCTGCCCCTAACCCTAAGCTCTTCACTAACCTTATTAAAAATGAGGCAAAATATTTGTTTAGGTGTTGGGCCGTACCTAATTATCTTTAATCTCCATCCCATCCTTAATGCTTAGAAGTCCCACTCCTCCTTTCTTCAGGTACACAAATTCAGAACAATGAGGTCCCGTGTGTATGTGTCATTTATTTCCCTCCAGCTACTAGATTATTATTATTTATTATTTGTGTTATTGTAGTACCTAGGAACCTTAGTCATGGACCAGGACCCCATTTTGCTAAGTGCTGTTTGGGTTGAATTTATTAATAATCAATGACATATAAAGAAAGTATGTGACTAACTTCCACTTAAAAGCTCACTAGGAAATTAGCAGTAATAATGTTAGAAAGTATAACTGTTCAGATACCCTGTCAAGGCTGATTCCCCACTCTGGCATTTAGAATGCAGAAGGTGGGGGCCCGCAAGGATTCTAAAAATTAATACTGGCCACTCCAGGCTTGTATTAAACTCCCAAGGTTACAGCTTCTCTCTGACCTTGGATGGGTAGATGCTGCCACCACTCAAGTGCAAAAACCCCTTTGAGAACACAGGAAAAGCACACTTGGAAATTCCTTCCTGTGGGGTACCCTCAAGCACTTTCACACACCCCTCCGAGGAAGAACTGAGAAAGAAAAATAAAACAGCTGTTGCCACCAGCTAATTACACAACATGTGCACACACCTCTTAAGACACAAAAATCCAATTCTGTTCTTAAAAAAGATAAATTTTATTAATAAAAAAAGAGAGAAAATATATCTGGAAACTTAGGCATTTGTTAGATTCAAAAAAAAAAAACTACAAGGATTAAGCTTTCTTGAGGTCCAGCTTAAAGGTTACAAGCAAAACAAAAGCATCTGGGGTTAGCACAGAGGAGTCCACAAGCCATAAAGAAACAAAGAGATAAACCTAATAGCGTCTTCCTAGACATTTCCTGATCTACTTACATATCTGGGGTTTCAAATGAGTAGTTTCTAGATATGATACCGATGATTTTTCATACCTGGCCCCAAGCTTCTTACAGCATAGTTGCTACCCTGTTCCCTCTTCCCGGGAGAACCACAACAGACAGACAAAAGGGGAGTCTTGTTTCAATTTTTACAAAGTTCTAGCCTTCCCATTGGCTCTTTTGGCCAGGTGCCCACTCACTTCCTTTTACCTATGCATAGAAGTGAGACATTTTAACCCTTTACAGGTAGAGCAATTAGAGAACAGCTACTAAGAGGGATTTTATAGCTACTGGCTAAAAAAGGGAGCTACTCCCTCCCCCTTCATTTATCACATACCCTCAATAATTGTTAAGTAATTCAAATTTCCACTGTGTACTGTATAACTAGGGCTTCTGATTTTAGGTTTTAACTGATAAACACTGATACAAAAAAATGAAATTGATATTTATGCAATAAACACTGGAAAAACATTGGAAATGGTCACTTGCATCTACGGACTTGTCTACATGGAGCAGTAATGTGGACTACACGTGATTTCTAAAGCGCACTCACATATTGCACATTAATTGGTGCATGTAGACCCTGCTGGTGAGCCCTAAAGGTTCCCTAATGCATTTTAACATAGTGCTGTTTGAAACAGTACTGTACAAAGAGATTACTCATAACAGTATATACTACTCTTATGCATAATGTATATGATGTACATTATTCATTACAATAGTATATACAGTACAAAGAACCCCACAAAAACCTGTTTTTTTCACATCTACCTAAAACTCAAAAATTGCTAACAAAAGACCTCAGAAATGAAATTAATAACCCCCCCAAAACCCAGAAGCCCTGCATATAACTCAGTGACTTGTCTTTGGGGTCTGCCCATCTTATGATAACTCTGAGACCTTTGTTCAGATTTTGAGTTCGGTGCTGTTGAATGATCTCCTAATCAGGTCTAGCAAGGAGCCATTGTTTCAACTGCAGGTAGGTTAAAAATTCTCCACAGTTCAAATTACATTGCTTTAACACTTACTCAAGTGGTTCAAGATCAGTATTCTGGAAAAGCTAGTCAAAATAGATTAATTTGTTAAATTACCAACTGGCTCTAATGTCCTGTGAAAATCCTGGTGTGAAATCAGAAATACCAATTAAACTGAACAAAGAGGAGATTATATTTTCTTAACCTATGTCTGTTATATCTATATCTACTACTCTAGCTTTACTCTCATGAAAATATTGTTACGGACGCAGCCATCAATGCCATCAAAAGCCTGCCTGTTATGAACCAACTCAATGATAAATTGACTTTCAAGGAGCTTAGCCTTGCCATAGATGGACTCCCCAATGGAAAGGCCCCCAGAAAAGACTGCATACCGTCCGAGGTCATAAAATGCGGAAAATCTATTCTACTGCAACATCTTCACAAGTTGCTCTGCCTGTGCTGGAAAGAAGGCGAAGTACCACAAGAAATGAGAGATGCCAATATCATCATTTTCTATAAAAACAAGGGTGACAGGAGCAACTGTAACAACTATTGTTGCATTTTCCTTCTTAGTAGTATGGGCAAAGCCTTTGTCCAAGTTGTCCTGAACAGACTTCAGACCCTTGCAGACAGAATCTATCCTGAATCACAGTGCAGCTTCGAGCTGAAAGGTCTACTATCAACATGATCTTCTTGCTGAGATAACTACAAGAGAAATTCAGAGAATGCAAAAAAAGCCCCTCTACATAGCCTTCATCGATCTCACAAAGACTTTTGACTTTGTCAGTAGAAGTGGACTATTCATGCGCCTAGAAAAGATTGGATATCCCCCCAAGCTCTTAAGTATGATTCTTCACACAGCGCACAGTCAACTTGTGGAACTCCTTACCTGAGGAGGTTGTGAAGGCTAGGACTATAACAACGTTTAAAAGATAACTGGATAAATTCATGGAGGTTAAGTCCATTAATGACTATTAGCCAGGAGGGGTAAGGAATGGTGTCCCTAGACTCTGTTTGTCAGAGGGTGGAGATGGATGGCAGGAGAAAGATCACTTGATCATTACCTGTTAGGTTTACTCCTTCTGGGGCACCTGGCATTGGCCACTGTTGGTAGACAGGATACTGGGCTAGATGGACCTTTGGTCTGACCCAGTACAGTCATTCTTATGTATGTTCTTATCATCCTTCCACGAAAGCATGTACGGCACAATCCAATATGACGGGTCAGTGTTTGGGGCTTTCCAGATTCGTAGCAGAGTTAAGCAAGGTTGTGTACTTGCCCCAGCTCTGTTTGGGATCTTCTTCTCCCTGCTACTGAAACAAGCCTTTGGTTCCTGAATTGAGGGAATCTACTTGCACACAAGATCTGATGGAAAGTTGTTCAATCTTGCAAGACTCGGATCTAAAACCAAGACTCGAGAGGCCCTTATCCAAAACCTCCTCTTTGCTGATGACATAGCAGTGACAACCCACACAGAAGCTCATCTTCAAAGCCTAATGGACAGTTTTTCCAAAGGCTGCCAAGACTTTGGGCTTACTATAAGCCTATAAAAGACTAACATAATGTGTCAAGGAGTTGAGGAAGCACCCTCCATCAAGATCAACAACTATGACCTTGAATTGGTGAACGAGTTCACAAATTTGGGGCCCACTATAGCAGTCAACTTTTCACTTGAAACAGACCTCAACATCCGCACTGGAAAAGCCACCACAACAATGTCTAGATTGAAGAAGAGGGTATGGCAAAATAACAAACTGACAGAACACACAAAGATCTGTGTGTATCATGCATGTGTTATCAGCACGTTTTTGTATGGGAGTGAGACATGGACCTTATACTCTCATCAGGAAAAGAGGCTCAACAGCTTTCATATGTGTTGCCTTCATCGAATCTTTGGAATCTCCTGGAGGGAGGGAGTCACCAACACTGAGGCGCTCAAATGGGCCAGCATACCCAGCATGCAAATACTCCTCAAACAGAGATGCCTCCGCTGGCTTGGGCATGTGTGCTGAATGAATGATGGGCACATCCCAAAGGACATCCTCTACAGCAAATTGGCATCTGGAAAAAGACCCAAAGAATGCCCCAAATTGCATTTCAAGGATGTTTGCAAGCGAGACCTCAAAGAAATGGACATGGATGTGGACAAATGGGAAGATCACACTCAGGACCGCTGCCTTTGGAAACAAGAGCTTAACAAAGGTCTCCAGAGTTATGAGAGGAAGCAGTCCAGCTTCGCAGAGGAGAAAAGAGTTCACAGAAGGCAGAGGCCAAAGGGTCAAAACATCACCTTTAAATGTGACAGATGAGGCAGAGATTGTCTCTCTTGAGTGGATCTCTTCAGCCACTTTCTTGGCTGCCATAAAACCAACTGAGTAAAATTCTTTACTTCTCAGGGGCGCAGACCCATGGTCTCTTGAGACTGAAGGATGCCTACTACTACCATCTGTATCTATGCAGTGTGGTGGTGAGAAGTGTCTGAGATCAAGGCCAACAAACACTTTAAGTGAACTGTTTGACATTAATAATGATGGGAGGAGAAAATCCCCACATTTTTCTTTCTGCCCTGTAGCAATTTAAACTTAATTCTATTCCTTCTAATGTCCTCTTCCTTCCATCCTCTTTCCCCTCCACAAAAAACAAACAAAGAAAAACAACATTACACATTCTATTTAATAATGTAAAAAACATGTATCGGCCAGAGTCTGCCTTACTCACGCTAAGTAGCACTTTCCTCCACAAGTATGAGACTATAAAGGAAACATGAGAAGAAAGCCAAAAAGTAGTAAAACATTCATTCTAACAATGCTTTTTTCCCTGCTAAAGACAAAGGAAGAACTTGAGCACCAATTCATCTCATATAATGTCTTCAAACTGTACGAGGAACATGTGAGAAAAACATTTACAAAATAAGACCCCAATCCTGCAAACTGCTCCATGAGCCACATTGACTTCAGCTCTGCAGTTTGCAGTATCATGGCCTAAGGCTTGGATCCTCAAAGATATTTAGCAAAAAGAACAGGAGTACTTGTGGCACCTTAGAGACTAACAAATTTATTAGAGCATAAGCTTTCGTGGGCTACAGCCCACTTCTTCAGATGCATAA
>NW_020664372.1:33418387-33502053 GCF_002925995.2 Terrapene triunguis
TTTGTATAGGAAAGCTACATTACGTAAATTTTAGAGGTTTCTATAGTTAGTGATAATCTAATTCCCTTTTCTAAATCCTGTACAGTTGGATACATGATAATAATGTAGCCTGCCTTTTCAAGTGTATGGTGCAGGGGGGTGTGTGTGTGGAATATTAAAAAACCTCTAAAAATAAAGTTTAATTTTTTTCTAAAAATTCTCTATTTGTATTTGGCTCTTCTATGACTATGTGATAGAAAGTCTTCACTGGCATTTATAAGTCCCTCATACCTTTGCCAGTAGTAAGCATGTGGCCAGCATACTGACAAAAAGCTTTACACCGTAGCATACATGCTTCTCTCTCATTATTATACAGCTTTGTTTACACCCAACTTTTATTACATACAAAGAAGCACCTAACCCTTGTTCTAGGTAATCCTTCATATATTTTAAAACAATTAAAAAACCCAGACTCTTCCAGTAATCTCATTTTGTCCAATAATTAATACATCCATAATCGAGCGGCTACTATATATAACCCCTCTTTGTGATCTCCCGATGTCTCAAAACCAGAATACACACATGGGCCTTGGATCAGATGGGAGGTAGGAGGGGGAGAAGCAAATTGGAAAGTGGAATGGCCCTCAAGGAGAACACCCCATCAGATGTCTCCCTCACTCTTATATGAGTGGAGCTCCAACTCAGACACCTCCACTGCTCACAACAGTAACTGCAAACCATGGGGAGAGAGGTGATCTGACACATAGGTACCAGTCATTTAGGGCTAGTTCAAAATCAATAACAAATTTTAGCCAATACTTAGTAGGTAGCCAGTGTGGATCCAAAAAACACTGCTGTCGTGTGCTCCCAGAAAGATGTACACTATAAAAAGAGCACTGACAAATTCAAAATCAGCTTCAAACTTCTGAATAGATTCAAGATCTAGCCACACAGAACACAGTACAGTGGTTTATTCTAGAAGTGACAAAGGTGTGACTAGTCCATTCATATCTGAAAAAAAAATGGCAGCTTCCTGGCTGGAAATAGATGAAATAAAGCTGTTCTGGCCACAGCTGATATGTGCTCTTTTAACAGCTGGAAGTCCAGCCAGACTTCTAGATTGTTCACCTGCCCCACAAATGAAAAGCAAAACCAACCAACCAGAGAGGGGCAAATATGGATCCCTGCCCGCTGTCTCTCTCAAACAAACATCACTTTCATCTTCTCTGGATTGAGTATTATTTTATATTTCACACACATGCAAAAAACAGAGAAAGCAGAACACAACACTATGCCAAAGCAGCAATGAACTAAAATCAGACTTCTAAGGACTAACAAGTACTATCTTCTGTAAAATTAGACAAGAAAACTAGACTGTATTGTGCAAACAACCCAAATAAAACAAAAGTTCTTTGGCTCTGTAGATGGGAAACATACTCTGCTAAAAACCATTTGTAATTCTCTACTGCCCTCTAAAGGCTGTTTCAAGAATTTCAACTTTGCAGTTTGGATAATTAAAAACAAGTGTATTACCTACATCTTTGGACTAGACATTGTAAAAATAGCGACAAGAAGTTGATATTAATCTAAGACAAAAAAGAGGTTGTTTTTTTAATACTATACATTTACCACCTAACACATGCAGTGAAGCAGTAGTAGTTCAGAGTAAGGCTGTGGCCAGAACTCCATCTTTGGCATGAACTAGAATCCCCAAATTTTCCAGCATACAAAAATGTAAAACATAACCCAACAATTCCCCCGAAGCATAAATGATTAAGGTAAGTTTTCCACGTAATCCTTAGTTTTGCTGTTAATTAATACAAACCAGGGCTTTAGTGTTACTTCTGGTTTTGCATGCGCATAACCCACATGTCAAATTAAGAGGGAATGTAAGTAGGTGTCAAGTTAGACCTGCTTCAACTGATGTATCCATTGAAGTAAGATGTGTTGAAATTGGCAATGTAATTTACAAACCAAAGAACTGGAAGAAGTTACAAGTTAAAGTAGATGGCCACCTTCTTTAATATAACCATTCTTGCACCTCTTGTTCATTGCCTTGCTTGCTACACTCCTCTTCCAGCCCCTCAGCACATGCATTACCACCAAATCAGACTTCACTTTACTGAAGGGACAGGAGGCAAAATGTAAAACAGGATGCAAGTTAAAAACTAGTAATGGCGATGCATCTGAAGTAAGTCTAAGGGGAGCTTCTGAGAGCCTAAGTTAGTATAATGTACATATTTGTGGAGAGTGGGAGTTGGGGGGAAGAACTGGAATGTTTAAGATTCAACAGTTTTAGACTCTACGATGCACCTCTCAATTTATTACACTGAGGCAGAGGAAGAGGAAAAAGTAATGTTCATCATATGGAATAGCTCTGCCAAGTTGTGACCACCAATCAAAGCAAATGGAACCCTTTGAACTCCTATACAAGTGTTAATTCATTGATATGATTGTATCCCCTTTTTGTGGGACCTCTCTCTATTAATATCATTGTTTTCCAGGTTGGATATCACCTGACTTTCCCAGACATCATTTCACAGCACCTACATTGCAACAGTATTTCCACGTAAACTAAATCAAGAGTGCAGTGATCTCTCACCTACACACTTTACAGATGGAAATCTATAATCTTGAATGTCCCAATGATAGAGCCCTGCACATATACAAAATTTGTATCCCCATTTGATCTGCAAACATGGATATAAAAGTGGATAGCCACGGATTTGCAGGGCTCTACCAACTGAGTTTGTTGAGTCCTGCTGTACCAGCACCGAGTACTCAATACAGTATAATTATCTTAGTTTTGATCCAGTGTTAGGGTGCTTGACGAAATAACAACACTGTGTATGTATGGTTTATTGTCAACCTTACATCCTATTTTGGTATTGCCTAGGACAGTGGGGAAGCAAACACTTCATAGGAGTTTAGTATAGATCAAGACTGACCACAAATCTGTCAATGTCTCAGTCCTGCCTTTCTGTAGTTCCTGGAATTACAAAGAATTGGACAAGTCTGTCTTATCAGAAGATGGAACAACTTGATTTTATTTTAGAACTTGTGTTGCCCTACCACTACTTTTGGTTCCATTCGCATAAGATGGAAATATAATGAATGCAATATCTCCATCAATGTTTTTATGCCAGATGCAACTGAACCAATTCACAAGAATCCAGAACGCATTCTGCAACATATCCTAAAAAATATTTCTAAACAATCTTATAGAGACAAATCCTGGCTTTTCAAATGTGGGGCACAGGCAACAAGAAAGCATCTGTCAGATTCATCTTCATCTATGTTTTATTGGAGACTTCTCCCCACTATACTCATTGCAATAAGTGGAGTGACTTCACTCCACTTTCATGCACGTGAAAAGTGCTCATTGTGCAGGCTCAGGTAATCCCTTACCTCAAGACCACACACAAATACATTTGGGTACAATCCTGATATGAGAGTCTATAGCTCTCAAGCCACTTAAAGTTACAGCTTCCAATTTTAGATGGATATGGAAATAGTGTAAAGTTCCAGAGAGTGCTGCCCCAATAGATAAAAGTATGTGTTAATACAGAGGTCGGCAACCTTTGAGAAGTGGTGTGCCAAGTCTTCATTAATTTAAGGTTTCACGTGTCAGTAAAAGGTTTCGCATGCCAGACCGGCAGCGCGGTCGACAGACAGAACCCCAGACCAGTAGTGGGCTGAGCAGGGCCGGCGGCCGGGACCCCAGACCGGCAGCGGGCTGAGCGGCTCATCCCACTGACAGTCTGGTGTTCCAGCCGCCGGCCCGGTGTTCTGGCCACCGGTCCTGCTCAGCCTGCTGCCGGCCCAGGTTCCATCCATCCAGTGCTAGTGCCGGCCCAGGTTCCATCCATCCAGGCCAGCAGTGGGCTGAGCGGGGCCGGCGGCTGGGCCCCCCGGCTGGCAAGGGGCTGGAGGCCGGAACTCCAGACCGGCAGCAGGCTGAGCAGCTCATCCTGCTGCTGGTCTGGGGTTCCATAATCCAGGCTGGCAGCGGGCTAAGTGGGGCCGACGGCCAGGACCCCGGCTGGCAGCAGAGTGCCACTAAAAATCAGCCCGCATGCCGCCTTTGGCACGCGTGCCGCAGGTTGCCGACCCGTGTTAATATTTGTGAAAAGCCAACAAAGTGAGGAAACAGAGGGTGAAATACTATCATCTCACCCGATTGTACCCAAGTATTGGAGAGTTCTCATTGCTTATAGGTGTATCATATCCCACGTGTGACATTTCATGTGTTACATTCCCACACCATAGGAAAGTAGTCTCGAGGTAGCCATCTTGACCAGTATAAATCAAACTTGAAGATTCAGGGGAGCTGGGGGAAGAGGGAGATAAAGACTAGGCCAGTACAATATATGGATACTTCTGTACCACCCAGTCTGTTCACCTATACTACCACATTCCGAGCTGGGAAAAGCAGCTGAATTGGAAGGCAACAAGTTGTGACTTTTGTTAGTGCTAGCATGCTTCAGAGCTTTCTAATTTCACTCCTACCCCGGCAGCTCTGCACCTCCTCCCTTCCTTTATTCCGCTTTAATCCTAGCAATGGAGTGGAGTAAGGGTGGCAGGCAGGGAAACTACTAAGCTCTGAAGGCTTGCTACTTTCAACTATAGCTACTCCCTTTAGCTGGGGAGTGGAACACCATGAAGAACAGGTGGGACAGAGCAGCAGGAGGAGAAAAAAAAAGCACTATGGGGAAGAGACAGGCTGAGGGGAACAAAGGAAACAGGGAGAACAGGTGGTAGCAGGTGGGAAAAAACAGAGAGAATTAGAAAAAAACAGCAAAGAAAAGAGAAGACTATGAACACAGGAGAAATATTTTGTCATACTCTTCATCAAAAAAGGAAAAACTAGAAACCAATAACTGGCAATATCTCCAGGAGCAGCAGATGTTTTTCTGAGGATGGGCCTAAGACAGCGGTTCTCAAACTGTGGGTCATGACCCCAAAGTGGGTCGAGACCCCATTTTAAGGGGTCGCCAGGGCTGATTTAGGCTTGCTGGGGCCCAAGGCCAGGGCCGAAGCTGAAGCTGAAGCCCCACCGCCCTGGGCCGAAGCCCAAGGGCTTCAACACTAGGTGGTGTGGCTCAGGTTACAGACTCCCTTCTGGGGCTAAAGTCCTTGGGCTTTGACTTTGGCCTCCCTGCCCAGGACGGTGGGACTAGGGCTTTGGCTTTCGCCCCCTCCACCCGGGGAAGCAGGGATTGGACTTTGGTTCAGGCTTCGGTCCCCCCTTTTGGGGTCATGTAATAATTTTTGTTGTCAGAAGGGGGTCATGGTGCAATGAAGTTTGAGACTCCCTGGCCTAAGAGATTATGCCTTTTTTCAGGAAGGCAGGGTCTCTAATAATAATGGACCCAATTCCCTCTGCAAGATTTTGCCAGCCAAGAGGGTCATGGATCCAAGTTACAGATTACAATACGAAGTTATTATATATATAGCACTAACAGTGTGTTAGTAGCTTTGCTGATAGCTGTAAAGACAAGGGCTCTGCCCCATTTAGCTTATTGTAATCGAAACCAGTTGAAATTTAATTAGAGAAAATAAAATTTGTAACAAAAATAAATTTGAGTGTTTGTAGCTCAATACTTACGTTGTTTTATGCTTTCTATGCTTTTTTTTTTAAAAAGTACTTATTACATAAAACAATGAAAATTATCAATATTGGTTGCCTTAGTTTATTTTCCTTGTGTTACAACTACAAAAACCAACATCAGAGCACATTTAAAACTGAACTAAACCTCCACCCACTGCCTCCTGTGCTCTCATTTAGAAAAAGTATATTGGCTTTATGCTCTTAAATGCTCCATATTAAAGTTATCACCATGTATGCAAGTGCAATTGAGTATCTAGTTTCAGTTTTAGCCTACAACAGGATTTTCTTTTTAAATACAGTTCCAATTTATTGAACAAAATTTGCTTTTGCTCTGGACAAGAAGCAGAACACTATCTTATTTACTACAGCTAAGGAAGATATTTAAAAACTTTAGTTTTTTCATTAAAATACACTAACCTATGAATATGTGAAAAGCTATTTCAGATATCAGCACTGGGCCTACAATATATAATGGACAATGTGAGAATAAAACTGCCCACATGGAACCCTACTGAAGCCAATCAAGCTTCGCATGGGTGTAGCTGTCCACCTTCATGTTCTCCCTCGCAGGATTGGGACCTTATTTATTACATAAAAAGTTCAGACATCTAATAACCTGATTGTAATAAAAAACTGCCAGACTGTAGCAAACAGTACTGCCAAAATACAAAATAAGTGATTTAATATATTCTGAAAAAATTGATTAAAACATATAATTATATCTCTCTCTCTCTCGTGAGATCTTTTTTAAAATATACACAGTAGGCCGAGTTTAGAGTTTAGCTACTTCTGACTGACGCCATGCAGTTTTGATGCATCTTTTAAAAACAACTGCATTGATTTTCGTCTTTTCCCTTCCCTGAAAAAAATAGAAAGAAAGTGAACAGAAGCCTAAGAAGTTCTCAATTCTACAATAATTCAGTGACTGAAGATCAACAAGCAGCAATACAAAAGTCATAGGATAGACTTTCCGTTCCCAACTATCATGCCATTTCTTCAATAATCAAATTTCTTATGTGATCAAGTTAAATAATAAAAACAAGACATTTCTGGGTAGGTGGCAACAAAATGTTATTTATAAATTATTTTTTATCTCCACTAGCTGGATTTTTCCCTGGTGTACAATTTTAGCTAAATTGCATCTAAACACCAGTTAATACATTACCCATTTTGTTTTTCGCCTACCTGGCATACATTTCAGGAGCTTTGCATTGCACATATGTCCTTTCCATATGTCTGTGAGAATATATTCCATCCGCTTTGCTCGCCATAGGAAGTTAAACACCCTTAGGTAGTGGCTCATGCACTCTCGCGTAAATACCTGCAAATAAAATCAATATAGCAGCTTAAAATAAAATTACCCGATTTACTATCTGTTCATCTGGTTTCTTTAAATCTTTCTATGCTATCCCAAGCAATGTATACAGGTTTTACCAGCAGATTACAACGGGAAATAAATCCAAAGCTCTAGGGAGGTTAGTCCCTCTATGCAGGGAGCTGATCTGGCTCAGTCATCAACTGCCCAAGCAATAAGCAAAACACCATTATAAAAGCTGAATCAGAAAAAAATTAGAGTAAAAGGTTCCACTACACTAAAATAAAGTCAAAGTCTGGACTGGCACAAGAGGACTTCTCAAAACCAAGTGATCAGGCAAGACTCCAGGATCACTCTGTGCCACAACAGTCATAGGCTGTGGTGCAGGGTGAATCAGGGAAAAAAGATTTTCTATAGTGTGCAGAAACTGCCTCAAGGCAGTTTACAAACTACAATGTCAAGTCAGCAATGATGTATCTAAGGCTGCCCAGGTGGGCTCTAGAGCACTAGAATTGAAACATCCCTTTTCAGTCCCAGACAACCTCAACAATGGAACAAGCCTTGAATAATGACAGTTTCTTTACACTGGACTGTGTAACCTTCCCTAAGGTTGTCAATACAAATAAGACACGGATTCCTTTTAACCTGTTAGACTTTCTTAAGACCCCTAAAAAGAAAGCAAGAGCTGATCTGAATAAGGTAACTTCCGGACCTCTTTTTGGACACACACAGAGCTCTTTCAGTGTATGAAGATATTTTTCTCTTACTTCATTGGGGTGGACAGGAGAGGGAGAGAAACTGGCTGAGTCAAGTGGGAAAAGGAACCCATCTTGGGAAAGACAACGGGAAAAAGCAATGATTAAACCTATCCCAATGATAAACCAGGAACATATACCTGCATTAAAGAGCATAAGTTTCCCCATATACCCATCATCAAGCAGATAGCTGCCAGAAAAAAAGATTAAAAGGTGAGTCTCTCTCAGATGTTCCTAGGGATCATGTCACATGATGGCTGGCCCCTTAAGGAAGAAGCGTCTAAGACCACCTATGACCAGCTTAATTCATTTTCCAGGTGAGAAGAATGAAGATTCTGTGACAGGTAGATCAGGTGACCAATCAAGCCTCTAATTAGGGTGAAGAATGTGGGAGAGGGAGAAGCTCAAGTGGGAGCCTGTAACAAACCATCTAAGATAGATGGGAAAGCTAGGCAGGACAGACGCATGGGAGCCTGGCTTGAGGAAACAGCTGCAGGTGAGTGCTGCAGAGAGAGAGAATGGCTCCTCCACAGAGTAAAGGGACTGTTTGGATGATAACCCAGCTCCAGGAAGGAGAGCTGGGGGGAAAGAAAGACTGAACTGTGACCATTCTCCAGGAAGGAGGGCTGAGGCCTCCTTCATTATGGAGTTCATTATGAAGCAACTACTCTTCCTAACCCTGCCAAAAAAACAAAAACAAAAAAAAACAGCATGTGGGAGTGGGGTATGTGGCCAATGAACCCTTCAATGCCAACTGGCAAGGTGATTACAAGAATATCCTGATTCTGGTATGTACATTCTGGGTCACCAAAGAATGTCACATGGGATCTTAAATGAAAGCCAGGATCACACTGGTTGTTAATATCGTTGTGAAATGTATGTACAGATGCTATGTAAGGGGTTATGTATGTATACCGAAAATATGTTTTAAAGTATGTATTAATGTACAGTTGACAAATTGATTTTCTGACAGAAAAGTCAAGATATCTGTTGGCATGTAAATTCAGCATTGTAATCTACCACAATGGAGAGTCATTTACATATGAAGTCAACAGAGGGGCAACACACCAAAGAATAAGCCACAAAGGGTTATCCTGACTGAGTACAAACAATAAATTTTGGGGGAATATAAAGAGAAGGCAAGGAACACACCCTTTATCCTGCACCTAAGGAAAGTAATTGGGCAGTGTGGTTACATTCATGAAAGTTGGATCACAACCAGCCTTGGTTGAAACACTACAAAGGACATTTGGGGTGAGATAACAGGCTAACCTAAGGAAGGTTATGTTTAGCCTCTAGAAAGCTTGTTATGATTTTGTTTTGTATGTAACCCTTTTGTTTCCACTAACCCTACTCACGATCTCTTGAATCTTTGATGACAAACTTATTTATAGTGAAAACAATACTATAGCTTAGTGTTGTGGTATTATACAGGGAGCTAATCCTGAGTTGAATCAAACAGGCTGGTGTGTACGTTGTTCCCTTGGGGGCAGCAGGCCCAGTATTTCTGAGTGTGTTCAATGGAGAAGGGGCTGGACACTACAGGAGAATGCTTCAAAGGAACTCAGAGACTGGGGTACACCTGTTAACCTGCAAGCCAAAGGAAGGCATAGCCCAGAGGAGACTGCTTAGGTGGCTAACAGGCTGATGATGTCAGTAAAGCACAAGGAAGGCACAAGCAGGTTTCCCTCACACTGGAGCCCCGAGGGGAGGGTGGTAACAAGGTGATGCAAAGTCCTGGGTACTTTGAGAAGTGTTACAGGAGGAATTACCAAAAGAAAAAAATAATAGACAAAAAAAAAATCAAGACTCAGATTTCAGAAATGCACATGTTCAAATGTTGTATGTCTATTTACCACAACTGAATGTGCAATCTTGGTAATTGTGCATATGCCATTTGGAAAATCTGGGCCCAAAAGCCCAAGTCCAGCTCTCTTGCTTGGTTCTGTCCACCTGCTGGAGACAGGAAAACAATTAAGCAGGATTGGACAGATACCCTCTTTATAGGGAGAGACATGTCATAAGAACTGTGCTCCCTCCCATCTCCTGGTATTACGATCTGTACCAACTGTCTGGGCTGGTCTATGGACATTGGAGTGCTAAGCCATCCTTTTTGCTTAATCTCAATGGTTTTATCTGCAGATGCAAGAGGAGAATAACTCTCTCTCTCTCTCTCTCTCTCACACACACACACACACACACACACACACACACACACACACACAAACTCACTCCTGCAAGTTAAAATATAGTTGAACTGTAGTCCATTAAGAATAAAAGTTATGTATACAGAGATCTAAAGCACTAGCAGAGATATTTTCTAATGCATTCCTGAGCAACACCCAGTGCTTCTCTAAAGCATTTTCCTCTTGTTAACTGAAATAGCAACTGCAAGCTTTCCAAGTACTAACACAATACTTCAGACTGCAGAAATGTAGCATTTTCACTTATCCAGAGTATACCTACACTGGACATGCTTACACCATATGTATTTTGATTTTTACATTTGCAACAGTGAAGAGGCTTCTAGAACACACTTTAAGATATACATGAACAAAGATCAACATTACTATATTGTTATATTCTTGATTTGATTAGGAATAAGAAATATAAATGCATTAAATGTTATATGGGTTTCTATACATTAGATTTACAGATTACTGTATGATAGTAAGTTACATCACTTAAGAAATTTCCTATATTTCTACGGATGCTCTTGCCATTTTCAATTTACAGCAGGACCATAAAGCTCCATTTTCATTATGGTTCCATCACTATTCCCATTATAAACACTTGGGATCTGTTAGACCAGAAAGCACTTTTTGTTCTTGGGAGGTTTGGGGCACCTTTCAATTCCCAATAAGATAACTGGGAGTTGAGGATGCCCAGCACTCTCCTAGAAGTGCTCAGTATTTCTTTTGCTATTCATGTGGAGTTTTAATATTCCTCTTCAAATATGACCTTCAAGGTCTCCCAAACAAAGGCTTGCTGGCTGGCTTCCCTGTAATTTAAAAATGAAGTGACATTTTGTTCAAAGTGCTCAGTAAAAAACAAACTCAGGATCCATGGAGACTTTAATCCTTCATAAAAAGATGCTAATTTTTCTACACTGGTTCCTAAAAATATCACTTCACTTGAGAGCATGAGGTGATACTATCAGCAATGGCACACAGCCCTTCACCAAACCTAGTTTCTAGTGGACAGCTGTACACCTCAAACCACTCTCACCTGATTTTCCTCCTCTACTCAATGAGCTATTCTAGAATAGCAAAAGAGTTGCAGATATCGGAACTACGGTGCATTTGTGGAGGAGCCTGCATCCTGGTTGATGCATGGGGGATAGATAGCAGTGTAGACAATCAAAAGTATCAGAGCCACCCAGAAAAAAGTTCCAGGGAAAGAGACCAAATTTCTGTGTATGTTACAAGGAACTCACTGGAATCTAGAGATGTTACTCTGGATGAAGTAGCAGGGGCTGGTAGGGATAAAAAAACTTAATTTTTTCAAAAGGTATTTTAGTCAATAATTCTAACGTTTAATAAACAGTCATATGTTTCACTGGCAACTCATGAACTTAAAATATTTGATCCCATTATTTCTAAGTAGCAGCATTTAAATTTACAATGAACATAATATTCTGTGTGTTTAATTACTTGCTCAGCTGTCTACCTTCCTGTAACTACCGCTTTGAAAGGTAAAAAGTTATGTAAACAAAAATTTACCAGGAACTGGAAAAGTGAAAAAAACTGATGCACAGAAAGCATCTGTATTATTGTTGAAAGTCATTTCACCACAACTGAGGATTGCACCATGTTTCCCCAAATGGTAATGTCAAATGGTGAAAATTAAATTAAGGGAGGTGGTTTGAAAAAAAAAAAAAAAAAAAGTTTATATGGATGAGTAATTAGCAAAAAGAATCTGCCCCCAAAGGATGGGGAATGTGAGAATGGATGAAAAAAGTAGAGGCCCAGGGAGGTATTTTTCTCCTTTCTCTAACTATACATCTATGTAAAATACCTTCTGCTGGTCACTGAGACCTTTTTTTTTTTTTTTTTATTATTATTATTATTAAAACAAGCACTGAAATTCTTTACATACGGTAAAAGCATTTTGAACAATAGTGCAACTATTTTCTCATCAGTTTTAATGAATACTGCATATCAAATTTAACTAATACAAATAGATTCCCCTACATATATTTTATAGTTTCTTGCAAATTATCCCAAATTAGTTGCTACAGTCTAGAAATAATGGCAGAAAATGAACAATCCATTTATTAAGTACTTACTAAAATCTTGCTGGAACAAATGAATTATTTATTTTAAGTAATGAATGTTTTAACTGTAGCATTTTAGCAGTCATTAATAATTTAGAGAAATTGAGATTTTGGTTGAACTGTTAATACAATGGGTGCATCTGACATGCCAAATAATCTCTTTAATCATCCATTTCTAGAGTAAAAAGGCTATTTTAATAACAAAGCATTTAGCAATCTAAATGGATATCTGAGAAATCCACACAAACTACAATATAAAGCCTTACCGTTGCAATTGGCCCATCCACATGATAGTCTAGACTGAAGACATCCCATCCAGTATCACCAGGAGATACCTACATGGAAAAAAAAAATGCTACATTTAGTCACGTATCAAAGTCTGCACATTGCTGAAATCTTGTTTACTGTTCCCCCAAGAACTATGAAAAAGCAGGTTATGTTTGCCAAAAATGGCTTCTTTCAATATATATTATATTGCTAGTTTTCACAAAGAAATACTATAACAACTTTGTTTCGTTGGTTTAATAACATGTAGATTAGATATCTTTTGAGGCTAAGCACCACATTCCCTCACTAAACTCCCATATTTTACAGAAGCATCTCTGATGCAAGGCTGCCCCAGAAAATATTCACTGTTCATTTTCTTCATGATTCCGTACCACCAGCGTCACAAAGACCCTGCCCCCGGTTCTCAGAGTGGTGACTGAAGGAGCTAATTTCAGCCCCCTGATTCTGGACTACTAGCCCTTGTATAAATAACAGCAGGACACTCCCTACTCTCTCTCTCATACTGCTAGTGTTAGGGACCTTATATCAGCAGAGGATCAAACTTAGCAGAGGTAATCTTACACTTTTGGGGGGTGTGGGGTGGGGAGAGGAGGGAATAGTTCGTGTAGAAGGAGGCTGTGTGTCATCCACCAGCTTTACACCAAAGATTCACTCTAATATTAGATGAGTAGAGGCAATTCTCCGCTGGGAATCTCCAGCCAGGGTAAGGCCAGTTTGTGCTGTGTGAGCAATACAAAGTAACCTTAGTGGACAGAAGAATGCGACTCAGCATGAATAGAGACTAGAAGTTCACCTGATGCTGATCCAAGAGCTAATTTTAGATATTTATACCCAGAAAATAACTTTCATGTCAGAAACTGAAATGACAGAGTACCTCCAGAAGTCTGACATCCAACCGTTTGAGGATCTCGGGATTATCAAACTGTGCATTAGTTGCCCTGACAGCTGTTTCAAGGATTCCTGTCAGATTATGCTGATACAAAGTGGTAGCTGGTCGGGCAAGCTCTGGCCTAGAGGTTACAAAATAAAGTCATTATATACAGTTTATGATATTGTGTAGTATTTACTTTGTATTATGATAGCAATTGCAATGAGTTTGTACAACATTTTTCTCCAAATTGTACTTTCAAAATTAAGGACAACTGCCTACATTCACTACCTGAACGACTGAGAAATGAGACATTAAATAACATTGAGAGATTTTAAGTAATTTGTCTATTTGTGTATATAACAAACACATCAGTGCTAGTGCTAGATTCATTACCACTTGATGCAAGTAATTATTTTAAAGATTATTAGTATGTAACATAAAACTGTTCTATAATTTTAGTCACACTTACAATCAGAATGAACTACCGTTTATTTGTACTGCATTAATATGACAGCTACCACCAGCAAGCCACTAATTTTAGTTAGTGGTTATGAGAGACTTGTACATACTAATCTGAAGTGCTTAGACTGGCTGATGAAAGTATCTAAAGCCCATAATCCTCAATTCAATAGGAACTTTTTAAAGATCTACATCAAGAGGTTGTTTTTCCCCACTAGAAAGTTCCTTACTATTTATGCGTCAAATGCAGTATTGATTCTATACACCATCCCTAGTTTTTTTGCTGCACATTATTTGCTTTCTTAAAAAGTGCAACCGACACATTGCATCAATAAAAAATGTTAGCCAAAGTTGTTTTTGATGTTTATCAAGTTAATGGAAGCTTTGTAATACACAATCTGTTTTGCAGAAAAAGGAGAGCTGCTTAATGGATTTTTCTTCTTCTTACACATGAAATTTCAGCAACATGACCATGAACTAAAATAAGACGCTATGCAAGTATGCTTCTTACAAACTCAGCTGGGCAATTATGCCTGCAGTTGAGGGAGCCAAACGCTGAAGTTGTGAGCTGTCAGTTGAAGCTGTAATCAGAAATATTAACTATGCACGCTAAACATTTTGGGGGGAAAAAAATCAAAGAAATACACTTAAGGATGTAGAAATGTTGTGTTTATAGCAGTGCTCATGAGTGGTGTTTTAAGAGTACTAGAAATAGAGACAGAATTTAGAAATCACAGAGCACAGGCACTGGAAATGCAGGCAGCCCGGGACACATCAAGAGGGAGAGGGTAACAGTAGTTCAGCTTTTAAAGATCTTGAAATTCTTTTGTACTTACTACTTACAGGAGAAACCAAATTTCAACTAATATTAAAAGGTTAAAAAATCCAGTCTAATATTTTGTGGAATCTAAGGATGTCTAGGTAACCCCTATAATAATAAAATATTAGTTGCATTAAAATGTTTTCTTTTTAGAAAATGATCTGTTGTATATTTGCAAATATTAGAAATGTCATCTTACTTAAGCAAGTCCATTAAGTGTCTTATAAAATCTCCTTGACCGAGAAGTAAGTAGCGCCTCATAGCCTGCATATGCTCCAGTAAATTGTATTTTTTATTGAGAACATCCAGCAAGTATTTGCTGGTCTCAAAGTAAGCTGCATCGATTTTTCCCTGAAATGCATTTTCCAAATCTGTGAACAAGTCAGCAGCTGCAAAAACAAAAACAGAAAATACAAGGATTATTAATATACGTATTTAAGAAAAACATTGAAGATGAAAAAAATGATACAAATGTAGAGGTATTACCACTTCCACAGATTCTAATTCTCCATTTCTGAACTGACCTATCCATGAAGCAGGTCTGGACTAGCCCGTACATCAGCGTCAATCAACATTAGGCAAAGATCGCCAATATTGACCTTCAAACTAAGAACTCATACTATTTCATAACTTTTACAGCAAATATCTGTCTACTTTCTCCAGCTGCTGTGATATTGCGGTATTCAGGATCACACACTGTTCTGCAACCATCCAACAGAACATACGAATAGGATGTGTATGCAAAAGGGAACAAGACAAAATGTGATGGCTTTAAATAAAACAAGTCTTTAAAAGTTGAGAGAGTTGTGGGTTAATAATGTAAATAAAATTTTAAAGAGTTAAATTGTAATCCTGACATTCTATTTAGAGCTAAAAACACTAGTCAGACCAATGAAATTGTACAAAGGGACAGAAGTTAGAAACAGTGGAAGAAATATAATAGTGAGATTTAAATGTGGGGGAAGAGGCAAGCAACCAAGAAATGATATACCTGGGGGAAATAGTTGAAATACATACATACATACCAGGAGGGAGAAACCTAGGGCATGTCTACACTTACCTCTGGAGCTATGGATCCAGCTGGGGTCAATTTATCGTGTCTAGTGAAGACCGGATAAATCGACCGCCGAGCGCTCTCCCATCGACTCTGGTACTCCACTGGAGCAAGAAGCGTAGGCGGAGTCAACAGGGGAGTCAGCAGTCGACCTACCGCAGTGAAGACACCGCAGTAAGTAGCTCTAAGTACGTTGACTTCAGCTATGCTATTTTCGTAGCTGAAGTTGCGTAACTTAGACCGACTTGCTCTCCCCCCCTTCCTAGTGTTGCAGGAGACTTAAGTGTGAGTGGAAAGTAAATTCAGTATTACCGATCATGAGCATGCAAAAAGCAAGCATCAGGCTAAAGAGTCATAAGATTAACTAAGAAGTTGTGACATTTTTAGAAAATAATAAATTTATGGTAGTTTATATGCCTTCTGGTGATTGAACCTTTAGAATTCACATTCCAGCTTCTCTCTACAACCATGCAAGCTAGAAAATTAATTTTTTTTTTAAATGAAAGCTGAGATTCTTGTGTAATCACATGAATCCAGGAGCTGGGGCTTTAAGGAAAAACACCAAATATCACAAGACTCACAATAAAAGTTACAAGAGTTAGCAGCACCAAAATTAAATGTGGGTTTTCAGTGGCAGAGAGGGAAGAAGGAGTGACCAATACATATATGCTTCAAAACTGCAAGGGAATCACATTCATGAATAAGGAGGCAATAGTCCATCTCTACATGACTGTGGTACAACTGCACCTGGAATATCGTATTTATAGCCTTCACATCATATTACCATTGACATTGATGAAATTCAGTGTGAAATACCAAAAGTTACCAAGAGACTAGATTACATTTACAAAGAAAGATTAAGGAATAAATATGCATAACTAGGTAAATGACAAAATGTGTGTGTGGTAGAGCTATAACAGTCTACAGATATTTTAAGAATAAATGGAGAAAAAATATTTAGAGTGATACAAGGGACTGAAACTAGAAGAAACTGAACAAAAGTAAGAAAGGGAACACTGACAAAATATGAAAAATTTCTGAAGAGTGAAATATGTTAGAATGAGATTCTCCAATGGGAAAGGGTTGTTACAATTAAAGTTGAAGTGGACAAAACACTAGAAAGTGAATTGTAGGGAATAATCCTGCATTGTCCGATTGATGGAGTTAGTGATCTGGTAGTTTTCCATCATATCCAACTTTTGTCAATTTGAGGGTAAAAAGGTAATAAAAGGGAAGAAAGTATTACCTGAAATATCCATTTAAATAAATGGTGTCATTTCAGTCTTTTGTGCGACTATAACATTTCTTCAGCTGATTTTAAACTTCAAAAAAAAGGTGAGGGGAAATGGATTGGGACTACTGGAATAGGGAGACTATTTACTTTTAGATAGTATACTGTGATTTTAAAGGTAGCCAACTGCTTAAACACACTGCCACCTGACTGACTTCTGTAGCAATAATACTATAAAGTATGGATGAGATTCCATTTTCAATTATATTGTGATTTAATAACTACTATTTTGAAGGTGGTTTTTAAAGCTCTAGCTAATATGCAATGTAACTAGCTCACAAACTTTTTGGGGGGGAGGAGGGGGAGAAAAAAAAAGTGTCTCAGCTGGACTGGAAAGTTTCACACAAGTTTTACACAAGCATAACCAGAACCAATATCAAGATACTCTTTTGCAAACCTAGAAACTAAAAATGGGTTATTTTTAATGAATTAAGCATGGCAAGTTGTTTGTTTTTGTAAAATAAGGAACTGGAGTCTGAAAAGTGGGAATAGTTAATTTTACAACTTGTGGAACTCTCAGCCACAAGACAGAGCGCAAGCACTTAACAGGAGTCCAAAGAGAGCACAGAGCACAGATTATCCAACAAGTTCTTGGAATGCACTGGAGACAACTTTTTATTATAGAAGGTGAAGAAAAGGGAGAAGCTATTCTGGATTTTATTCTGAGAAACAGGGAGGAGCTAGTTGAGAATTTGAAGGTGGAAGGCTGCTTGGTGAAAGTGATTATGAAATGACAGATTTCATTATTCTAAGGAATGATAGGAAGGAAAATAGCAGAAGATAATGGACTTCAAGAAGGCAGACTTTAATAAACTCAGAGAATTGGTAGGTAAGATCCTGTGGGAAGCAGGTCTCAGGGAAAATAAGAGTTCAGGAGAGTTGACAGTTTTTTAAAGAGACTTTATTAAAGGCACAAGAACAAACTATCTCAATGTGTAGGAAAGATAGTAACTTCGGTAAGAGGCCACCCTGGCTTAACCAGGAAAACTTCAATGACCTGAAACTCAAAAAAAGTGTCTCATAAAAAAGACAACAAGCATGTAGGGACAAAATTAGAAAGGCCAAGGCACAAAATAAGATAAAACTAGCTAGGGATATATAGGGTAACAAGAAAGCATTTTATAAATACATCAGAAGCAAGAGGAATACCAAGGATAGGGCACGCCTATTACTCAATGAGGAAGAAAAGGCAACAACAGAAAACTCAGCAATGGCTGAAGCGCTAAATGCCCTTTTTGTCTCAGTTTTCACCAACAAAATTAGCAGCAATTGGACAACTAACATAGTGAACATCACTATCAATGGGGTAGAATATGATGCCAACATAGGAAAACAACAAGTTAAAAACCAGTTACTAACCTTCCGTAACTGTTATTCTTTGAGATATATTCATAGAATCATAGAATATCAGGGTTGGAAGGAGGTCATCTAGTCCAACCCCCTGCTCAAAGCAGACAGATTTTTGCCCCAGATCCCTAAATGGCGCCCACAAGGATTGAACTCACAGCCCTGGGTTTAGCAGGCCAATGCTCAAACCACTGAGCTATCCCTGCCCCATTCCAATGTAGGCATGTGCTCGCTCCAAGCACTGCCGCTGGGAAGTTTTTCCTTCAGTGGTATCCATCAGGTCAGTTCCAGTGCCCCTGGAATCACACTTTCATAGCGCCAGCATAAAGGACCCTGCTGACCCTGATGGTTAGGGTCTTGAGAAAGGGACTCCTGTGCACACCGCTAGTGGCTCTAGCCACCATTCGAGAGAAGTAATCACCAATGGAGAAACTGTATTGACTATGTCTAGATGTCGTCGGCTTTGCAAGTATACCATCACCAGCCATGCTTGGAAGAGTCTGAGTTGAAGTCTTGCATGGTGAACCACATAGGTGCAAGATGTCATGTGGCCCAAGGGCTGTAAGCAATTTCTTGCCATGGTGACAGAGTGATTCTTGAGACTTTCTATAAACTTCATTATTACTTGGAAGCATGCTTCTAGGAGAGAAGCTCTAGCCTGTACAGAATCCAGAACTGCCCCGATGAATTCTATTCTTTGGACTGGGAAGAAGGTGGATTTCTGCGCATTTATGAGCAGACCTACATCCTGGAAGGTCAACTGTATTAGTCTCACATCTGCCTCCACTTGAAGTCTGGACCGACCTCTGACCAGCCAATCGTCGAAGTACAGATAAACCTGAACCTTTGACTCCTCAGGAAGGCTGCGACAACCAAACACCGAGGGGCCGCCGAGAGACCAAACGGGAGCACCATAAATCGGTAGTGAACACAGTTCACAACAAATCTGAGGAACCTTGTGTGTCCCTGAAAGATCGCAATGTGGAAATAAGCGTCCTTTAAGTCGAGAGCGGCGTACCAGTCCCTTGGATCCAAGGAGGGTATGATGGAGGCCAAGGAGACCATGCAGAACTTCAGCTTCTTCATGAATTTGTTGAGGTTTTGCAGGTCCAGAATCGGTCTGAGACCACCGTTGACTTTCGGGATTAGAAGATACCAGGAGTAGAACCCCGGGCCCTTTAGCTCTGGCAGAACCTTTTCTACTGCTCCCTCCCTTATGAGTGACTGCACCTCTTGGGCTAGAAGCTGCTCTTGGGAAGGATTCCTGAAGAGGGACAGGGATAGAGGGTGGGAAGAAGGGGAAACAACAAAACTAAAGAGTGTATCCCAGCACTATCATGCATAGCATCCATAACAGGTCCACAAAAATGGGGGAATTTGGATCCATGAACTGTCTTGGCACATTGTCCTCGAAAGTCCCATCAAAAGGCCTGTTTTGACCCGGCCGAGGGTCTGGGGGGTGCAGGCGCAGACTGTGGCAGAGGTCTCCTTCTATAGCCCCTGCTCCTCCTCCAGCTATAATCCTGTCAAGTGGGGGGGGAGAGGGGAAAGCGAGCAGTCAGCTGTGTCCTGCAGTGCTTCCTCACGGGGCCCAGAGTATGAAGGCCCAAGGACTTACGTGTGGCCTTTGAGTCCTTTAAACTGTGAAGTTTGGAGTTTGTCTTCTCAGAAAAGAATGACATACCCTCAAAGGGGAGGTCCCACAAAGTTTGTTGGACCTTGTATGGCAAGATTGAGGATTGAAGCCACAAGCTTCTCCACATAGCTACAGCTAAAGCCATGGATCGGGCTACAGACTCCGGCACATCCAGGGCAGCCAGTAGTGACACCTTTGCCATGGACTAGCCTTCCTCAACGAGTGCCACAAACTCTCGTCTTGACTCCTGAGGTAGCAACTCCTTAAATTTTTGCATAAAGTTCCAGGAGTTGAAATTGTACCTGCTCGGGAGTGCCTGCTGATTGGTGATCCTGAGCTGGAACCCCCCGTCAAATAGACCTTCCTCCCAAAAAATGTCTAACTTTTTTGCATCTTTGGCATTGGGTGGCGGTCCCTGTTGGCCTTGCCTTTCCCGCTCATTGTCTGCCGCCACCACCAAAGAGCCTGGTGGTAGGTGTGTATACAGGAACTCGAACCTCTTCACCGGGACAAAGTATTTTCTTTGTCGTTTTTGCAGTTGCCCTGATGGGGTCTGTGATAGCATCATTCGGGGGGCAATGCCACCCTTGCAGGGCCCATTGCCACCAAGATGTTCACAAGGGAGTGGTTTGACTTTCTAATTTCCTCCACCTGGATACCCAGGTTCTGAGCTACCCTCCTTAGGCGCTTTGGATGCACCTTGTAATCCTCTTGCAGGGGCACAATATCAGTTCCCATGACCGCCTCATCTGGGGAAGAGGAGGAAGATGCCTGAACCAGCACCGGGCTCCGCTCTTCGCCCTCAGCACTGGCCGGGTCCTGCGATACTCTCTCTTGGTACATGGTACCAGAGCCTGGATCGTGTTCTGGTGGTGGAAGCAGTCTGGACTCCGAAGCCACTGAATATGACCGCTTGGAATGGGAACCCGCCTGTGCTGGAAATGCCCAGGGATTCCAGAAAGGCCACTGCATGGGGAACTGCCACTGTCCCAGTGGCCACACCAGAGGTGGGACCCCTTGGCTCTGGTCCATAGCAGGACAGCATCTGCTGGAATGGCAGTGCCAGCTTCTCCATGAGACGTAAGACTCTGCCTCTGAGTTAGTCTCCGAGGATCCCTCCCAAGACCAGGGTGGAGCGGTGCCGGTGAGCAGTGCCAGGAGGGAGAAGACTAGGGTGGTGCTATCATGACTGGATTCCCCTTTGAAACTATTTGAGGCCTCAAGCCTGCAGAAGTCTTTTCAGTCAGTTCTACTACTGAAAGCTCCTGTATGGCAGAGGACATCGGTACCGGTAGCGCAAACAAGTCCCTCATCGTTACAAACACCTCCAGCATTGACATTACCAGCAGAGTCGTAGGGCTCCAGAGCCTCTCTCGTGGTGGCAAGTCTATCAGTGCCAGACTCAACGGCTCCCGTTCTGGGACCGGAATCAACAGCATGGCACAGGTTATCAGTGCCATAGGGTGGCCTGATGCAGGTCGCACCCTGGCAGCATCCCTTTGTCCCACTGACCTCAGTGTTGGTGATCGGCCACCGTTGGTCTTCCTTTGCTTCTTCCTACACACTGGCGATGGTGAATGGTGCCTAGGCTCTCTTGCCTGCACATCCTTCTTTGGCACCGGAGTTGACTGACAGTGCCGAGGTTCCTTAGGTGCGGTCGGAGCGTCTCGCATTGGTGCCGGAGATAGAGAATGACACTAGGTGTAGCCAGAGTGCTCCTTACTAAGGCCAATGTATTCAGTGCCAAGTCCAAGTGGCCTGGCTCTGATGGAAGTCAGAGTGCTGCCTCTGTGAAGACAGAGCAGAGTCTAGCATTTCTATACTTCTTGGTGCGGGGCTTAAAATCCCTACAAAACTTGCACTGCTCCTGCAGGTCAGCTTCTCCCAGAGACACTTAAGATGGCTGGAATGGGGGTCATTCACAGGCATAAGCTTGTGGCATGATTCACAAGACTTGAAACACGGAGACCAAGGCATGTTCCAGTGCCAGGGGGAGGGGGAATTAACCCCACTTAGTAGGGTTCCTAACTAACTAACTAATAACTGAAACTTAACTACTAAATTTAAATCATCTATATACAATAAGAGAGAGGAAAGTCCACTGAGGAGTACTTGCAGCAGCAAGAATGAGTCGTAGTTCCAGTGACCACCTTGGGCGGTAAGAAGGAACTGAGTGGGCGGCAGGGTCCTTTATACAAGCACTATGAGAGCGCAACTCCAAAGGGCACCAGAACCAATGGATACTGCTGAGGGAAAAACTTTCCAGTGGCAGTGCTTGAATGGATACGAGCAAGCACTTGAAGAAGAATTACTTGGACAAGTTAGATGCCTAAGTCAGCAGGGCCCGATGAGCATCCTAGAACACTTAAGAATTGACTGATGAGGTCTCTGAGCTATTAGAGATTATCTCGGAGAACTCAGAGGCAGGAGAGAACCCAGAGGACTGGGAAAAGGGCAAATATAGTACTTATCTATAAAAAAGGGAATAAGGACAACCCAGGGAATTCTAGACAAGTCAGCTTAATTTTGGTACCCAGAAAGATAATGGCGCAAATAATCAAACAATCTATCTGTAAGCACCTAGAAAATAGTAAGGTGAGAAGTAACAGTCAATATTGATTTGTCAAGAACAAATCATGTCAAACCAACCTAATATCCTTCTCTGACAGGGTAACAAGCCTTGTGGACAGGGGAAGCAATAGAAGTGATATATCTCTACTATAATAAGGGATTTGATACGGTCTCACGTGACCTTCTCATACACAAACTAGAGAAATACAGCCTAGATTAATCTACTATAAGGTGGGTGCACAACTGGCTGGAAAACCATACTCTGAGTCTAGTTATCAATGATTCATAACTGAGCTGGAAGGGCATATCAAGTGGAGTCCCACAGGGATCTGTCTCGGATCTGGTTCTATTCAATATTTTCATAAATGATTTGAATGATGGCAGAGAGAGTACACTTATAAAGTTTGTGAACAATACCAAGCTGCAAGGGGTTGCAAGCCCTTTGGAGGACAGGATTAGAATTCAAAATGATTATGACAAACTGGAGAAATGATCTGAATTACACAATATCAAATTTAATAAGGCCAAATGCAAAGTACTACACTTAGGAAGGAATAATCAATTGCACAAATACAAATTGGGAAATGACTGCCTAGGAAGGAGTGCTGCAGAAAAGGATCTGGGTGTCATAGTGGATCACAAACTAAATGAGTCAACAGTGTAACACTGTTGCAAAAAAAGCAATCATTCTGGGATGTTTTACGGGAGTACTGTAAGCAAAATAAAGAAGTAATTCTTCCACTCTACTCAGCACTGATAAGGCCTCATCCAGTGCTTAATTTGTGCCAGGGCTTACCAGGACTGAGCGCCAACACCTCTAGGTTTGGCAGTTTATAGCCCTGACACCTCTGGGCTTGTCACATCAGTTATGGATGTAAAAACATGGCATGAACTCTGGCACCTCTTTCATTACAAATTAAGCACTGGCTTCATCTGGAGTACAATGTCCAGTTCTGGGCACCACACTTCAGGAAAGATGTGGATAAATTGGAGCAGAGGGGAGCAACAAAAATGAGTAAAGGTCTAGAAAACGTGATCTATAAGGAAAGATTGGGGGGAAAAAAAACAGGTTTGTTTAGCCTGGAGAAGAGAAAACAGAGGGGACATACCAGTCTTCACGTACATAAAAGGTTGTTATAAAGAGGAAGGTGATAAATTGTTCTCCTTAACCACTGAGGATAGGACAATTAGTAATGAGCTTAAATTGCAGCCAGGGAGGTATAGTTTAGACATTAGGAAAAACTCCCTAACTGTAAGGATAGTTAAGCACCTGAACTAATTACCTAGGGAGATTGTGAAATCTCTGTCACCAGATGTTTTTAAGAACAGGTTAGACAAACACCTGCTAGGATTGGTAGATGATATTTAGTCCTGCCTCACTGCAGGGGATGGGACTAGAAGACTTAACAAGGTTCCTTCCTGTCCTACATTTCTATGATTTATAAATATTACAGACAAATAACTACATTAAAAGATTATTATTCAAGTTGCAAAGTCAAGCACTTGGAAGTTAGGAAAGGCCAGGTTAGGGTTGAGTGTGCAACTTTAACTTGCCTCCTTTACGTGCATGGATTATGACATTCTTTAATTACATGATCACACACTATTTTTTCCCCTACAGGATCCTTGCCTGATTCAGTGCAAAGGGCAGACCTACTTTGCAGTCCTTGACTTTGCCTTTATAAAGTTACATACACATTAAAAAAAACCCTTAAAGAATATTAAGGTTGCAAATTGAGCACAGTCATTTTACCCTGTGGCATAACACTGACACCCACATGGGTCATTAGCAGGGTTGGAACCTTTGGATCCCCCATACAGACCTCTGCCACCTGACAAAGTAACTGATAACAACAGTAGGTCGTCATCCTCTGTGTGGACAAGCATCGAACAGGGATGAGACACGCTTTTGTCAGAAGGTTTCACAGATATTTGCTGACAGCAGAGAAACGGTGAGACTCAGGAACCTTGGGCTCCATTCCAGGCTCTGGAGGAAGTGTTCTCTAGCAGTCACAGACCGTTCTGTCAGTTCCTTCGCAAGCTTGACCCCTTCTGCCCTGGTCTCCACAACCTGTCCCGATACTGTCTCTTCCCCAGTACCAGTCCCCTTAACCCAGTCCCCTTCTCCTTGACCAAGCAACCAGTCAGTTCCCCCACTTCTTGTCCCCGCCACTCCAATTTGTCATCCAATTTCAGTCCCTCCCCTCATCCCGTCTCCTTGACCTAGTCCCTTTGTTCAGTCAGTTGCAGTTCACCCCCCACAACCTGGCTCTTTGTCTGATCTGTCTCTCTTCCCCCCCCACCTCTGTAAATCCCCATCACCCCACCAGTGGTCCCAGCTTCAGCCTCTTTGTTCAATCAGTTCCAGTCTTCCTTCCTAGTTACCAATCCCCAGGCCCCCACAACTCCCACCCTCAGTTTCTTTCTCCTCACCCAGGCCCCAGTTTCATCAGGGTCCTCATCAATCTACTCCTTTCCCTCCTCCACCTGGTCTGGCTCTCAACCTCTCTGCATTTGAGTCAGGCAGATTATTTCTCCAGGCTGTGTGAAAGCACAGGAGAGAGAGAGGTTCCTAGCTCTCATTTTTGATGCCATGACCCACCTTGTTCCAGTGCAGCTAGGAGCTCAGCTACAGTTACAGGGAAAGTCTGGATTCATCCCTGTGGCCCTAGGCTGGAACATTCTCAGTTGCTCTGTGGGGATAGTCAGCATTAGAAGCTGTGGGGATCTGGTCAGCATTAGAAGCTGTGAGGCAATGGAGTATAGTCAGTAAGCAGAGTCTTCAGAGATTTTAGCTGCTAATTCTACTGCGCGTGTGAAAACGGATTTTTCAAAACTTAAAATTTGGCCAAATTTTGGAGGATTTTCACAGGAATAAGCAAAAGGCACATCCCTAAGACAAAAAGCTATCCCATGTTAAATTTCAAAACCCTGTTCCATATCATAGGGGCACTAGTTTCTCTCAGAAAAAGTTGCTTTTCCCTAGCTTTGTTCTTGGAAATTGGTGAACTGGTTTGGCTGAAAATTTCCATAAAGTGTTTATGCCAAAACAGTTTGGGAAAGTTAAAAGCAACCGAAAACAGGTTCTGATAAGGGAAAGTGGCAGACAACCTTAATTACAGGCGATGGTGCCAGCTATTGCCATAACAATGGTATCTGCAGTAACCCTAGCTACTATAAGAATTTGTAAGTGTTAAACCATCATGCATTAGGGCACAAGCTCACCACTAACTGCCTGTGCATTATAGGGTTCTCACAACTTCCTGAAGCACCAAGTTATAGCTACTGTTGGATAAAGAATACTAGACAAGATGGAAAAGTTATCTGACATGGCAATACCTATATTCCTAGAATGCCCAAAACTGACCAGTACAGGTAGGTATAAAATAACTAGAGGAGGTTGGGACTATCAATAGGTACAATTGTATTATGGCAAATGGGTTGGAGGTGACATGTCACTAGAGATGCCTACTCAATTCTAATGGTCTCTTTCATCAGGCCTGACTGGCCTCCTGCCAGTCCACCATTCTCTTCAAAAGGTGAATTAAGGCTTACATGAGTTGTCTGTGATGGACCACTTAGTGTTGTCCCCCATTTGAACTACTGCAAGCCTCAGTTGTTACCTTTGCCGTAAGTCCATGTTGAAAAGTAGGAAGAAAAACCTTCAACGAAGGGAGAGGAGGAGAGAAAAACAATGTTATGCAAGGTCCACCCCAAAGTCATGCGTTCTAAAGCTCAGTATCTGAGGAGACACTTCCTTCTACAGGGTGTTTTGAGTCCAAGTGGAAGGCAAGACAAAATAGCTGACAAATCAGCCAGAAAGGAGCTAGAACTTCTAATCACATGACCTAAGCTCAGACCTTGCATAATACTCCTCTTTGATTAACAGCTGTATAGAGTGCCATTTCTGTTCTGGTTGTAAGGCAGCTAAGTGAGGGTTATTGTAAAAGGATTTCTTCTTAGCGTATGCACAACGTGCCTCAGGTGACATGTGACCAGCGTTCATCACCGAATTTGGTCCGCTGATTGGATCATTAGCTTCCCCGGCCTGGGCCAGGTACTAATGGGGAGTGCGATGTGAACACTGAACAAATACATATGTGCATTGTACAAGAATAGCTTCCTTTTATCAGTTTTACATTTGATTCCTTTCTCAATTTCATACACTGAGCTCTCATTCTAGCATTGAGACAGGAAACCTGAATAACCTTCTCTACACTTTCCATAAATACCTCTTTCCACAGATACAAGTTTAAACATCCCATGATTATTGTCACCTGTTTAGAAATTGCAACTCTGGGATGGCACTGAGCATATTTCACTCACTGCACTGCCATTGCATCACAAGAATTAATGTAATTTCCTGGACTGAACATAGGAGTGGGAGCCAGGAACTCAACACTTTTAACCCCAACTTTGTCACACACAAGTCAGTCATAACCTCACTCTCTCGTCTCCATTGCATTAGGAAACAGGTACTACTTAAGTAATTAAGTAGTATTATGACAAACTGGTTGGTCTTCAAAGTAGTAGATTCTCGAAGCCAAAAACAAACAATGGCATTTGCAAACCTTGAAGTTTAAACATACTGGAATTTGAAACCCTACAGTGATATAGTTCTCTACCTCCATGAAAGTTGTGTTTGGGTGTTTTTTGTTTTGTTGCGTTTTTTAAATCAGCACTGATAGTAAGCAGGTCAAAGTAATGACCAAACAGAGAATTATAACTTTATGCTCTAGGCAGCAAGCTTCACTTTCATGTTATATAGTAAGCAAACATACAAAAGTCTAAGTATACCACCAAGAAAGCTTACAATTTATATTGCTACAAAAAAGTCATTCTATAATTGTTCATCAAAAATATCAAAAGTTAAATGAGACTAACAAGCTCTCTTTCCAATCACATCTGGTGTCATCTGGAAGTAATTAGATAGAGGATGCAGGAAACCTCTTTTACAAAGTAAGATTAGTAAATTCAAGAACACATTAGGAACTATGTGATTCTAGTGGTGGATTTATACATTAAAAAGGGAACTAATAATATAGCTTATGTCTGACAATTTGTCTTCAGTTACCACTATTGTTTTTTAAAATCTCTATTGTAAATAAACTTATTTCTCGTCTTTATAATGATAGTATTCTACAAATAAGTATATTTTCACTGCATTTAAGCTACCTGGGTTACACCCACTCACTGTCAGAACTCAGTGTTAGTTTAAAGACAGCAATTTTATGTTTGAATAAAATAATTTGCTAAAAACTTAACCAGTTGGCTTCCCTTTAAGCCAAACATCTAAAAAAAATGGGTGAATATAGACTGTGTTTGTCAAACTAATATCAAAATGTGTCAGTTTTTACTCTTTTAAAATTTGCTTAGGCGTAATGAATTCTAGCCATGCAATTTTTCTGTGAAAATTACAATGGTAAAACAGTACTGATTGTGTACCAACATATATTGAACTATCTAAATGGGAAATGACATACAAAAATCTGTGCAAAATTATCACATTACTTCAATATTTGCCTTCACACATGCATCTAGGTTGCAATGTATTGCAAAAGTTAACCCAATATTTCCAAATGTACCATTTATGATTTACCAGGAAAACCACTTCATAAGTTTAAGACTTCTTAAATAAAGATTTACACCTATACATACACCTAAAGTATACATCCATTTTTAGAATCCATCTACATATATAATTCACCTAAGACTATAACAATTTTTAACATTGTTGTGCATCGATAAGTTGTGTATATTTTTAAACTGTCTAAATACATATTTTTAGTACACTAACAGCTGTCACATTCTCTCATACATTTCCATAAAACTTGTTTTTAATGCTAATGTAAAAAATCCAAAGCTAATTAACGCAATAAAGCATACATTCAGGTAAACTTAAGGATCTGATTTAAAATGACAAAAGCAAAGGAATCCAGAGTTAAGACTGGAACTCTCTTTAATTTACCCTATTATGATTAATTATATAAAGGGAAATGTCACAACAGTGGCAGATTAAGCAAATAAGAACATATGCACAGGCAGGGAAGGATGAGTTAGAAATGCAGTTTCACAGCTGACAGAATTTTCTTTTTGTGTGTGGATGGGCAAGATAAAATTATACAAATTAATATAGAAATGGTTATTTTACCATACCGTTTATACTTAAATTGTAAACTGTAGGGGCAGGGACTGTCTTCTATGTTTGTACAACATCTAGCATAATTGTCACTACAGTAACAAAACAAACCAACGAACAAATGGTGTATTTAGGTTATAGTCCCCAATCTTGCCAAGATCATAATAGAGTAGGACTAGAGCGGAGTCAATTTAAAAAACAAAAACAAAAAACCCCAATGCTATCTGAAAACATTTTAACTAGTGTTATTTGTAACATCTAAAATTGCTACAATTGAAAGATTAGAAACTTTTTTTCAAGTTTGTTTCCTTTGTTCATTTAACTGCACTATGTATACTCAGAAAAATTAATTCCCCCATGTAAAGGGGTACCTTGCCCATGGGCTGGAGAATCTGGGGCTAAACTAGCTCAGATTACAAAATGAGTCCCACCAGAGGGGAATCAGATTATTCAAATATAAAAAGCAACAGGAAGCAGGAGGAAGCATGAGGAGGAGGCCGAGCTCTTACAGTGAGGGAACTGCAGAGTGAAGCTGCAGGGAAAGAGTTTCCTGCCCTGCAGAATAATCCAAAGTTGTTTTGTTTTTTATATTCAGTTCAGAAGTAGCCAAGAGAAGAAAGGCAAATTGGATGAAATTTGAGAACAGGTATGGCAGAAAAGAGATTTTACCAGATGTCAGGAACTTCAGAGGAGAAAGCTTTTACACTCACAGAATCTGGACTATATGAAGAAGATTTAGGAGGGGATAGAAGAAGTGCATAGGGTTCATATGCCCACAAAAATTCATTTTATTAATATGATATTCATAATGCACATTGTATTGGGAGTCTATTTAACAACCACAGAAACACCACACTTTAATTTTTTGAAAGGAACATTTCTGAATGTTGATAAACGCAAAGTACTGCACATTAAAAAACATAATCCCAACTATACACACACAAAATGATAGGGCCAAAATTAACTGTTTCCGCTCAAGAAAGACATTTTGGAATCGTTGTGGATAGTTCTCTGAAAACATCAGCTCAATATGTGGCAGCAGTCAAAAAACCTAACAATGTTAGGAACCATTAGGAAAGGGATAGATAATAAGACAGAAAATATCAATATTTCTATATAAACCCATGACATGTCCATATCTTGAATATTGTGTGCGAATCTGGTCGCCCCATCTCAAAAAAGATATATTAGAACTGGAAAAGGTACAGAGAAGTGCAACAAAAATGATTATGGGTATGGAACAGCTTCCAGATATGACAGAGGTCTATAAAATCTTGACTGGTGTGGAGAAAGTGAATAAGGAAATGTTATTTACTCCTTCCCATAACAAAAGAACTAGGGCTCACCCAATGAAATTAATAAGCAGCAGGTTTAAAACAAAAGAAAGTACTTCTTCACACAATGACTTGTTGGCAGGGGATGTTGTAAAGGCCAAGACTATAACAGGGTTCAAAAAAGAAATAGATAAGTTCATGGAGTATAGGTTTATCAGTGGCTATTAGTCACAATGGTGAGTGATGCAACACCATGCTCTGAGTATCCCTCGCCTCTGTTTGCCAGAAGCTGGGAGTGGACAACAGGGGATGGATCACTAGATGATTGCTCTGTTCTGTTTATTCCCTCTGAAGCACCTGGTATTGGCCCCTGTCCACAGACAGGATACTGGGCTAGATGGATCATTGGTTTGACCCAGTATGGTGGTTCTTATGTTCTTAACTACACTTTCCTATGTATAAATGCATTTTGCACATTAAAAACATTAGAAAAAGTTTTCTAGAAGCAAAAAAAAAAAATCCAGTTAAACTTTACTTTGCCAAAAATCACTAATTGCAACAGGTCTGAAGTTCAAAGGTACAATTAGGTTATCAGTTTTGATATCATACCATCTTTTGGTGATTCTGCAGACTTTGCCACAGCTATCATCTTTGTAGACGGAGTTTGGTCATGACAAACCTGATGTAAGAAGTTTATGGATTTTCCTATTAGAAGGACCTAAACACAAGAGAATAACTTTTTAGACGTTATTTTTATATAAACAATAAAAATGAAATGTTGTCTGTAAGTTAATTGTTGCCTCCCCACTCCCAACCCCTGAAAAACAGATGAATCCCCTGATGTAGTAATATATATCAAGCACTACTTCTTTTTAAACGTCCTCTTTCTTCAAAGTACCAGTAATTCAATTACACAAAACAAAGTTTCTTCCTTCATCTCAAAGTAACAATCCAGGTTATCCAAATACCTTTTTCAGACAACATGGCAGGTTCAAAACATTCGGCTAAATTTATGCCACATGTTCTTAATGTTATTCCAGCCATAAACAGCAGCAAAGGGTCAATGAAACATCAAACAATCCTTTTTCCCATACCTTTTTTGATTGATCCATTGTAATGAATGAAGGGATCATTGATTTTCTTAAAGTGTACTTGTCATGCCACAACCGGTCTGCTTTAACTGTAGGATCTGAAGCTACAAAAAACTGCAGGTTGACAGAAGCATTAGATATAAAAGGAATTTAGCTGGCATTTATGTTTCACACACATACACCCACTTTTGTATTTAATTTCTAAGTGGAGACATATTACATATACATGTTTATTTATAGTCCCATGTCAAGCAGGTGTTATTGCCTTTGGGATTTTTTGAGGAGTGGATTTCTTTTATTTTGTTGTTTCCTTGAATAGTGCATGCACATACTACATAGAAATCAAACTGTATTTTTGTATAAGCATTTTGGTACTTTTATGCTCTGTGGGCAGTGTTTTGGCACCACTGTTTTTTGCTGGACAGCAGCATTTTGGCGCATAAAAAGAGCCGAAGCTGAATCCACCAAGACTAGCTCATTATTTCTCCTGAGCTTCTTGTCAGAAGGATCTTTCAAGGAAGCTATGCCCTCTATGGGAAGAGCCTGTGATATGCACAAAAAGGACCACATCTCTGGTCTCTCAGAATCTCTGACAGGTGGTAAAAAGCCAGCATATTGCCAGATGCTCTCTTTGCCCAGAGAGTCTTCTTGAGTGAAAAGGCCTTTTATTTGACTTGAATAGTCTCTTCACAGAGATCTGAAGTCTTCAATGGCAAAGATCCTGGCTTGATCTGGAGGAGCCTCCATCTGGGAGGGCATACACTGGATCTGACTCAGATATGATCTCTTTCACGTGGGCCATTCTGCCTAACCAGTCCCTAGTTGCAAAGGATGAGGCCAATGAGAAGTCAGGAGTTTGGGAGGAGGTAGCTCCCTTTCTGGGCAGTCTCTTCCCAATTAAGTTCTTTAAACAAGGACTCGCAGATCGATCATAAAAGGGTTTAACTGGGAAGAAAGTCAGGATCAGGCAGCTACCCGCAATAATGTAACAAAGAGCAACAGCCCAGATTGCAGACTGGAAGGCTCTTCCAAGCCCCTCCTGCGCCTTCCAATACCCTCTACCTCAAACATGAGTGAGAGATGTACAGATAGGATAGTGGGGTGAGGGAAATCTGTTTGTAATGGTGCAGTCTGAAGAAGGAGCTCTAACACTTTCATCCCCACAAGGGCAGAGTTAAGGTTGTGATGCATTGTCAGTAGTGAGGTGTGTAGAGGGCATGCACAATCAGATGCCTTAACTTACAATTTCTTGTTCTTTGGAATTGGTGTGAAGTATGTTATTTACAGACTAACCTTAATTAACACATAACATACTGTTTTATGTATTTTCTTATTTACTCAGATTCTGAAGGGACTGTGTGGCAGGGCAGGGGTAAAACCCCCTTTAAAGTCCTGCCAAAATGCTGGCTGCAGCCTGCTCTCTGGCCAGGAGGCCAGGTGTAGAGATGCAGGTACTCAGCAGGGAGCCCAGCTGCAAGCCCTAAGGAGGGCTGGCTCAGAGGAATATGCTGAGCTAAGTAGTGACAGCTGGCCTGGAGCAGGAGAGGGCTATAAAAGCCCTGGGCAAACCTCAGTGGGGAGGCTAGCCTGGGAGGAGACAGAAGGGCAGTATCTCTGTCTCCTTACCAACAAGGAAGCCTGAAGGGCCAGGAGACCCTGGGGAGGGTCTGTGGGGCACTAACTGTTGGGGGATCTGGGAACTGCACAAGCACTGTAAGTAAAGACACTTGGGTGATCCAGCAAAAGAAGGCGTGGAAGGCTCTTTATTATACCAGCCTAAACACAGGGTGCAGGCACAAAAGTGGGAGAGCCTGCTCGGACCCTGTGACAGACTGACAACACAGCAATAGCTACATTAATTAAAAAAAACAGGATCTGCTGCTGAGCCGGCTGGAGCACTTTCACGAAGATCCTAGTATTTGGTAAATTAGCTGCTGCTTTGTCGGTTCCTGTTCTTCATTAAACTTTGTTGGTTGATTAGTAGATTGACAGGATCCAGGAAAGATGATGTAACCGGAATACATCACATTTTCATGAAACCTGAATGTGTCTACATACGAGTTTGGAAAGTGCCTAATAGAAGTTTCCAAACTGTGATTCATGGAGAGCTGACTGGCCACATAGTACTGGTTCTCCTACTTATAACCAACTGCTAAATCTCATTAAAAACAGATAGGAACTTATAAAATAATTTCCTAATGTTACTTTTTCAGGTAAGCAGGCATGCTAAATTGCAATTAGGAAAGCAATGAGATCACAATGGGGAAGGGACATGCCCACAAGACACTGTCTCCATTAAGATGTGGTCTACACTACCAAAGAGTTTGAGAATTCCTGGCTTACCACATTTTGGACTACACTTTAAATAGTAAGTGCCACATTCTGTATTCAAATTGGGTGGGCTTCTGTTGAGTTGGTGATCTAGAATGCTGAGGTTTCCATCTTGTTCTCAACCAAGTGTAATTGATGCAAAGATGCCTGTGCAAGCCTGCAGAAAGCCAGAAATAGTTCTGGGAAGTGTGACCTGACATATTCATCTCAATGGGGTGCCCACTGAGGAAAATTTAAATGTCAAAATTATTCTCAGTGCTGATCAAAACATATAAGAAAGAAGACTGACAGTCATATCATGAAGTTCTTCACAATCTACTCAGTAGCAACTCAACTTGGTGCCACTAGGGTATGGCACTTTGAAGAGTACCATCAGTTTCTTCCTCTGAATAAACCTGACCTGTAGAGCTAGAAGGCTAGATGTGAGGAGCAGAGGCCAAGGGAATGAGAAACTCATCAAGGGGGAGTCAATCACTCTGAGGCCAGGACATATCCAAGCCCTATCCCCCACATAACCAAAATGGCCTCCCCTAGAGAAGCCAGATAGCTTTGTCCCTATAGCTAGTAGTTGCTGCTCCTCCTCCCCACTCCTCTTCTGGAGGGTTTTAGCAGACATCATTGCATCAGTTACAATAGAAGTCACATTTTCATGCTTTTCTTTGTAGCCATGAATGTTTACGAAGATATTTTTAAATGAAATAGATTTTGATGCTGTGACATGACTGAGCCAGGGGGTTTAGGCAGATACCTATTCTGCCTAGGCCTTAATCCAGCTTTGCCCACAAATGTAAATGAACGCCAGTGAGTGGGAGCCAGGGTCTGAGAAGCCCAGCAGTGGATATGCTGTTAGTGACATCTTGTGTGGGTGGAGCTTCAGAGAAAGCCTCCAATATTTCTCCCCCCAATTTGAGTCTGACTATATGAATATTCAGATCACCAGCTGTATCTATACTTAGTTACCTTATCAGAACATCTTAGTAATTTAAAAATTACTAATCTGATTTTTTATTATTAATTATCTTAACTTTTTTGTGACAGAATTACAACTGACAGACTAGACATATGTAAATATACAGTGGTATTTAGCACGGATTTACAAAGACCAACTACAGAAACTGTTAAGAAATGATAGTCTATTTTACTATGTATATAAACCAAAAGACTCAGATTATTTTATTTTTCAAGAATGCCTGAATATTTCACATAATGAGGCTAGGAGCAGTCTGTAAGATGCTTATGGTGTTATATTGCACTGAGACAACACACTACCCCAAGAATTAGAAATTTAAAAATTTACTCAACCAAGAGATTAGGTATAAAGTAATGCTTTTCATTCATTGGTTATTCCTTTAACCATAAGGGCTAATTTTTTTACAGGCAACGTATAGACCCATCTTGGTAAGTGGCATGGAACTAGATCTTGATCAATATGAACAACGAGAAATTTAATTTAAAAAAAGAAAAACCTTAGACAATTCAGTCACTTCTGGAAGTTATGAAAACAATGCTTCCTCTAAGGGCAAAGTAAAATGCAATTACTGTATCTAGAAAACATCCAGTAGCAAACACAAAGAGACAGGAATGCATTTTAGATTATAATTAATCCCATGAAAATACAGAGCTTGAAGAGGTGGGGGGGGGGGGGGGAGAAAAGAGAATCAAGGTCAGGCTATAACTGCAATATGCTTTTATTTTATTGATTCATTTTCCACTCAAGGTCTTTGATTTTCATTATTATATCACACACAAAGAACCACAGAAAAAATAAGAACTCATCATACAATTTTACTGCTAGACAAATGCCAAGGCCTCCCAACTAAAAACAGATATTAAAAAATGATAATTTTCTTATTAAGGAACAAATTTTCAAATATTAGATTCATTAATATGGATTGTGAAGGATCCCATCTTCATCTTATCAAGCAAGTGGACCTTACAGGGGAGGAGAATTTTTTCAAAATGCCACTGCTAGCAAGACATATGGCCTTCAGACAAAATGTAAGCTGTAAGTCCAACACACCACATTAAGCAATTGTTTATTTTCAGTATTTAAGATGCATTATCAATCTATGTAAATTTAAACAAGCTACTTGCAAAAAGTTGACAACTAATAAGTGACAGTGTCAATCACTTATGAGTTTAATTTTTTATTTGAAATATGGCAGAGGAGAGGGGATAAGTTACTTTTAATACTTTTGAAAGGTGTCATAGTGGCAGCCCTAAAGACTGAAGTTCTCTATTTATCCACATAATAGATACAGGCTTCCCTACGTTGACCTTAGAGACCAACTCTGGATGACACTAATTCATTCTCCACGCTCATTTAATTTTCGACTCCAATATAGAATCATAGAAATTGAAGAGGTTATTTAGTCCACAGTTAACAATCTCAGAAGAGTTTAAGTAACTCAGTAACCTAAGTGCCTAATTCATTTTTAAAAATAGAGTTTAGGCTCCTAAATCTCAGTGAAACTCAAAATAAGATTACATAAACCGAGTTGTAACCTGGCAAGGAGAAAAGCAAGCGTGAGGATGATTGAGGTAAGTGTAAACAGGTACAGTTAACAGTGAAGTGCCAATGAGATCTATGAATAAAAAGCCTTATATAAGAGTTGAATACTCTGATTATTAATTTTGTTAAATGATAGAATAAGGAGGTACTATGAAGGTGATAGTACATGAATAACTAGAACAAGGATGGATTTTATAAGAATCTATTACTGCAGAAGTCAAAGCAAATTTTGTAGGACTTTTAAAGGTATTTCATTCTCATAACATTTTCTACAGAATCTGAAAAAGTGAAAGACTCCAAGAGCTCAATATATTTAGCTTAAACAGAAGGGTCAGGGGTGACCTGATTACACTTTATAAGTATCTACACGGGGAATAAATATTTAATAATGGGTTCTTCAATCTAGCAGAGAAAGGTATTACACAATCCAATGGCTGGAAGTTGAAGCTAGACAATTTCAGACTGGAAATAAGGCATTAATTTTTGACGGAGTGTAATTAACCATTGGAACAATTTACTAAGGGTTGTGGTGGATTCTCCATCACTAAAAAGTCTTAAATCAAGACTCGGTGTTTTTCTAAAAGATGTGTTTCAGGAATTACTTTGGGGAAGTTCTATGGCCCTTGTTATACAGGAGGTCAGATTAGATGATCTCACAGTGGTCCCTTCTGGCCTTGGAATCTATGAAAATTATTTGCACTAATGCCTAGGATAATAGTAGGAACTGTAAACATAGACATTAATAAAAATAAACTACAAAGCAAGAGAAATAGTCAAACCTTATACTTCAGGTACAAAATGGATTGCTTGCAAGAGCTGGAACAACTTTTGTACACCATAATGTTATGAGTACATTTTCCAGAAAGAAGTTGAGAGGGTCTGGGCTTTCTCTAACAGTTTTTTTTGCCACGAGTAGAGGCAGCATGCTGGACTTGATGGATCAGTTATCCAATTCAGTCAGGTCATTACTACATGTAGTTTAGTTACATACACAGTAAGTTACACAGGCCATTTCATATTTTAAAATAATGTTGTGCAACTGAACTATTCTTATGCTCATAATGGGTTCAATCCTGCAGTTCTCACTCAAATGTATCATTGATTTTTACTCAAATAAGAACTTGAAAAGGTATCAATATTACTAGTTATACATAACTTACTTCATGGTATGTGTCCTCCAGCTCCCCATCATAAATCCAGCGGTAAAGGAAATTCAAGACCGGATGGGACACTAGGCCAAGAATGTGTTGTACCAGGGATCTCATATAGGGATCTCCTGTTTTAGTGTAGGCATGGACAGCTGATGCTAGTTCACCACCTTTTCTTCCTATGGAGACAGAAGTAGACAGGTGAAGGAAAGAGAGCAGGTTCTGATTATGTACTTTATATTTCAAAAATAACTTTCTTCAGGCCATGATGACTAACTGTATGTCTGTCCATCTCTGACCTTGTTATACAGCAATTTTAAATCCAACACATATAAACATTTAGGCTATGTCTACAATGCATGCCACTTGCAGCAGTGCTTAGGGTATATGTAGCTACATACTATGGAGAAAAGCAGACTGCAGTCACACAGGGGTGTGTGGCGACATGTCAGTGGAAGGCTCTGGCAGCGTGGAGGCATAGGAAAAGTCTTGGCAGCAGGGAGCTGCTGGAACCTTTCCCTGCTGCCTCCCCCCCGCTAGAGCTTTTTCCCACAGTAGTAAAAGGCTCTGGCAGCTCCCTGGAAAAGACTGGCAGTAGGGAGGCAGTCTAGATGAAGGCGGTGCAGCTTGTGCAAGTAGAGAGCCATTTATAGTACATACCCAGGTACACCACATGGTTCAGGTGTGTCTTTATTCTACTCACCTAAGCAGTGCCTCACCATCTACACTGCTGTTTACACCCTTGCTGGGGATAAGGGTATGTACTCTACACACCACCAAAAGGAGTGTGCAATGTAGACATACATTTAGAATTATGACAATTAAAAGAAAACATTAGAAGGAAGATTTAAATATTAAATATCAAACTTAAATCTGTATTTTAACATGTTTCGACACATCCATTGATAAGCTCTGGTTGTTTTATGCCACCCTGAAGCAAGCAAGACCAAGCATGCCAGTTAGTTTTTGCTTTATACTGCTCTGGTGAAGCAAGCCAACCATAAACCCTGCTTGAGGGTACATTTCAATTTCCTCTCTCGTCCTCTAAATTATCCTTGTCTCTTGCACCTCCCTACATTCCCGTGTGCATGCGCGCGCGCACACACACACACACACACACACACACACTTCTCTCGCTCTCTCCAATCCTTCCTATCTTCCCCTGCAGTTTCCTCCTTCCTCTTGCAATCTGAGTAGCTTTAGTGCAATCACTAGCTTTTGAAATAAAATACACCGCTACCTCGATATAACGCCACCAGATATAACACGAATTTGGATATAACGCGGTAAAGCAGTGCTCTGGGGGGCGGGGCTGCGCACTCCGGTGGATCAAAGCAAGTTCAATATAACGCGGTTTCACCTATAATGCGGTAAGATTTTTTGGCTCCCGAGGACAGCGTTATATCGAGGTAGAGGTGTATTTAGGATTAATGGGCTCTCTTTACTGTTATGTCGCATAAGTGAAAGTTTGTCAGCACAGACTGCTACATTAAATCTTTTTCTTCAGAAAAACTTAATGAACTACCCTCTTACAAAATCATTTCTCACTGTTCTCTCTGGTACCGAGGCCATATGCATTCTTCCATTAAGAAATGGTTTCAAAATAGCCATAGCCTCCCACTGTTTCCAATGGGAGTGAAGCCAAACTTTCCTCAGGGCAGGCTATATACCCTCTATGCCAGAGGAATACTCAGACTCACTACAGCAATGGGAGATGGCAGCCATTTTGAAAGAGCATAGCTCTTAGTGTAATTCTGCAAAGCAGAACATTAATCTTCAGGCTCCACAGAGTAGGAAACTTTCAGTTATGAAGAATATGAAAAAGTGACCATTAACCCTAATTTTTTTTTTCAAATGTATCCTGTACAAGAGATTTCAGTGAGTTTTAGTTAGATGGGCAGTTTGAAGAATCTGCATTATTTTGATAAGAAGAAAGCTTCCATTTCTGCTCAAATAGCCTGGTAACCAGCAACAACAGGAAAAGAAATAAAGTATATAATAATTTAAAATGTGTTTTTAGTAAGTAAATTTACAAAAGTATGTGAGAGTATTACTATGGTTATGTAAATATCTATTTAAAATGCTGAAGACAGTCTGGTGGATCTACTGCTTACAGACTTGTTTGAAGGGAAGGTGAACATTTTTACCTGGTCTTCAACCAGCCACATCACTACCAGAAGTCTACTACTTTAATCTCAAATATAATTAATTTAATATAACTGGCATCCATGCTTGGCATGCACAATCACTCCTGAAGTTACAAAACTTTAAAAAATAAAGAAATATTTAAAAAAAATCACAGACCTTGACAGTGATCGACAAGTGCTGCAAGTGTCTTGAGTCTTATTTTAGGATCATATGTCCATACTAGAAGACGACGAAGTGTTAAACTGCTCTCAAGTCCCAAATTTACACCCTGATCATCTTCAAGTTGCAGCTGATCAAATTAAAACACACAGGCATAGTCAAAACACAGCATTCAAGTACTGGCAGCAAAATAGATATTCTACATTTTTGTTCTGAAGTTAGCTTCGTTTAGTTTTTTTATTACATGAAACTAGTCAATACATACATTTTATCATAAAATACTTAGGCTAAAACTTCATAGACTGACATAAGAAGAAACCAAGAATCAAATGTAGATGAAAGCACAGCGCAAAATGTAAAAATAATGGATCTGACAGAAGAAAGAGGGTAGGGAAGACATGAGGGTATGCAACAGAAGCATCAGACAGCTTGATGGATAGGTAGTTACAAAAGCAGCGAAGGACAGAGAAACAATGCTGAAGGATAGCAGGTGGTAATCGGAGAGGCTATGCAGAGAACGGAGTGGAAAGAGAACAAAATGTGTAAAACAAGAATCCTGAGAGCAACAGAATGAATAGTGAAATTTCTACCATGACAGCAGCAGCTTGATTTTAATTCTGCATGGGACAAAGTCTCTTGAAATTTTCCTCCAAAAGTCACCACAATAAAGCAAATAAGTTAACTATAAAGTTCAAAGATGGAGTACTATTAATATATAGGAGCCTAAGTCACTTCTGGAAATGGAACTTGGGTGCTTTTGAAAAAGTTTTACTTCAGATTTAATGAATAGTGCTTAATTAAGGTGTGAATTGAAATCCATGTGGCTGCTCTGCAAATCTTCCCAAAGGGCATCTGCTTAAAACATACACAGAAGCAGCTGTATCGTATATGGGTGGGCGCCAACCCCTGTTAATAAGGGGACCCTAGCCTGAGAGTACACAAGCAAATACATGAAGAAATATATAGCTGTAGAGTGGAAGAACGCATTGGACAAGATGATGGTATGCCAAAATTGTAGCTAAATGGCCTTTCAGGGACAGAACTAACTCCTTGAGGTGTCACAAGTAATCCATATAAAGGAACATAGGAGGACCCTGGAACAACCCCTGTAGTAATCGCCCAAGTAAAGAAACTCTTCCATCTCTGACCTTAGCCATTGGGAAGGGAAAGTACCTAGACTGGAAAAGAACCTCTTATTCTTGTAGAGCAAGAGAGGACAGAGCTAGTAAAGAGTCTATCATCGAGGTAGCCAAATATAAACAATTCTAGATCAGGGTAGAGGATGCTCTCAAGTGTCTGAGACAGCAGGTCTGGTGTTGGATGAAAGCTATATGGCGACTCTTGGGGGAAGTGTACCAGAAAAATCAGCATATGAGAGCTGTCTGGACTACACTGATGCATTCAGAAGAATTTCTACACTGCCTCTGTGGATTTTTTGTAGGAGTCTGGATCCGAGAGGCTTTGGAGGGAATGCCTATAAAAAGGTCTTTGCACCAATCCAGGAGGAATGAATCTGTGAGGGACTCCTAATCTATACTTGCTCTTGAGCAAAAGTCGTGACACACTGTTTTCGCTGGTGGCGAAGATCTATTGCATGTGTTCTCCAAGGGCAGAAGTAATGGTAAACCATTGATGTTTTCAGAGATCAGTCACTGGTCTTGTCATCTTCTGCACAGGGAGCCTGCCTGGACATTTTGTACTCCCAGTAAGAGTAGCGCTATCAGATGAATGCAATATCAATGCAGCTGTGTGTGGGAGGTAGGGTTACTCTGCTCTTCAGGGTCACATGTGATATTGCAGGTGCTCTCTGCCTTAGTCTGCCAGGTGTGGCTGCTTGCTTGGAGCAGAGTACCCCGTGCTGTAAGGTTGACAGTAGTCTCTAATCGATCAACAAAACAGCAATTCAGGATTTGGACCGACCGACCAACCAACCAAACCACCCAAACAAACAAGCTTCAAAATGAAAGCACTTAGGACAAGGCCCTGGCCTGACTGTAGAATCCATGTGTGTAAATCTTGGAAGCAGGTTCCCCATCCTAGTTTGGCGGCATCTGTCATGAAGTATAGGCAGGATGAATGGACTATAAGGTGGATAGAAAGCTGGCTAGATCATTGGGCTCAATGGGCGGTGATCAATGGCTCCATGTCTAGTTGGCAGCCGGTATCAAGCGGAGTGCCCCAAGGGTCAGTTTTGTTCATTAATGATCTGGAGGATGGCATGGACTGCACTCTCAGCAAGTTTGCAGATGACACTAAAGTAGGAGGAGTGGTAGATATGCTGGAGGGTAAGGATAGGACCTAGATGAATTAGAGGATTGGGACAAAAGAAACCTGATGAGGTTCAACAAGGACAAGTGCAGAATCCTGCACTTAGGACAGAAGAATCCCATGCACTGCCACAGACTAGGGACTGAATGGCTAGGCAGCAGTTCTGCAGAAAAGGACCTAGGGGTCATGGTGGACGAGAAGCTGGATATGAGTCAACAGTGTGCCCTTGTTGCCAAGAAGGCTAACGGCATTTTGGGCAGTGTAAGTAGGGGCACTGCAAGCAGAACGAGGGACATGATCATTCCCCTCTATTCAACATTGGTGAGGCCTCATCTGGAGTACTGTGTCCAGTTTTGGGCCCCACACTACAAGAAGGATGTGGAAAAATTGGAAAGAGTCCAGCGGAGGGCAACAAAAATGATTAGGGGGCTGGAGCACATGACTTATGAGGAGAGGCTGAGGGAACTGGGATTGTTTAGTCTGCAGAAGAGAAGAATGAGGGGGAACTTGGTAGCTGCTTTCAACTACCAAGTTCCCCCTGAAAGGGGGTTCCAAAGAGGATGGCTCTAGATTGTTCTCAATGATACCAGATGTCAGAACAAGGAGTAATGGTCTCAAGTTGCAGTGGAAGAGGTTTAGGTTGGTATTAGGAAAAACTTTTTCACTAGGAGGGTGGTGAAGCACTGGAATGGGTTACCTAGGGAGGTGGTGGAATCTCCTTCCTTAGCGGTTTTTAAGGTCAGGCTTGACAAAGCCCTGGCTGGGATGATTTAGTTGGGGATTGGTCCTGCTTTGGAGCAGGGGGTTGGACTAGATGACCTCCTGAGGTCCCTTCCAACCCTGATATTCTATGATTCTCTGACTAGGGCTGCAGAAGTTGTCTATGTTCAAAGTGTACTGCTCCTACAAAAAGGACAGTTCTTGACAAATGAACAGTTTCAAATTTTGCCAGTTGATTTTGAGCCCAAAATGACATGTTAAATCTAGAGAACAGAAGAGCCCCTACTGCGATCTGGCCTTGAGAAGCCAGTCCTTTAAAATACAGAAAAACATGTACTCTCTCTTAGGTGGGATGTCATTACGACCAGAGACTTTGAAGAAAGAAAAAAAAAAATACATAGCACTGCTGACTTCTTGGAGGAGATGTTTTTTCTCTTTAGCAAAAGCTCAGGTATTCCTGTGCAACTTCTCTGTACCAACGTGAAAGTAGGCATCTTTCAAGTCAAGAGCCACTCAGCCTCCTTGGTATGGAGATCAATCATCCATTCCCTATGGTGATTGTCCTGAATTCTGAAGTTCTGATGTATTTGTTTAGACTGCTTACATCTAAGATTGGGTGGAGGCCATCAACCTTCATGGAGATTAGAAGTATAAGTCAGAAGAGAATAACTTCCACGAGTTAATAGGCAGCAGGTTTAAAACAAACAAAAGGAAGTATTTTTTCACACGATGCACAGTCAACCTGTGGAACTCCTTGCCAGAGGATGTTGTGAAGGCCAAGATTATAACACGGTTCAAAAAAGAACTAGATAAGTTCATGGAAGATAGGTCCATCAATGGCTATTAGCCAGGATGGGCAGGGATGGTTTCCCTAGCCTCTGTTTGCCAGAAACTGGGAATGGGTGACAAGGGATGGATCACTTGATGATTACCTATTCTGTTCATTCTCTCTGCGGCACCTGGCATTGGACACTGTCCAAAGACAGGCTACTGAGCTAGATGGACCTTTGGGTTGACCCAGTATAGCCGTTCTTATGAGTGTATTCCTGAAGAGGGATGGGTAACAGGGGTTGGGAGGCAGTCTGATGAGGCTCTATATATGAAGTAACTTTGAATTAAGGCTTCTGGATACCCAGCAATCTGAGGCAATTTCTTCACACCAGGCATCATAGAACCTCACAAACCCATCTCCAAAGAGACAGGGAAGAGGTGGCGTCAGAAGAAAGGATGAAAGGCTATTGGAACAGGTCTTCTAACTGCAGAGTCAAACGTGTTGTCTGGATACAGACAATACAGAAGATTAAGGCAATGTAAATGGATTTCTTCTTTCCTTAGCTGGTAGCAGAAAAGACCACGGGCGCAAGCCATTGCCATTGTTGTTTCAGCCTCACTGAGGTTTCATCATTCCCTCTGTTCCCACTACACAAACACTAAGACCACCCTGAGCTTCACAGGTTAAATTCTCTATTCATCCTTGTTATTTTGGAACAGGGCTCAAGGAGTCATGGAGAATCTATGCAAACTGACTTATGTGGCCAAGACACTGGTGCAAGAATTGGAGGAGTCCCAGGGAGGCACAGTGGATCATAACACTGCCATCTGCAGCAAGATTTTTTGTTGCTTGTCTCTGGTTTTCAGGGATTGAAGCTATCAGCCCAGAGGGCATGTGGACAGTGTACCCGGTAATTGTGTAAATGTGTAAGCAGTATACATGCAGGGGACTAGACTAGATGACCTCTCGAGGTCCCTTCCAGTCCTATGCTTTGATGCCCACACACCTCAATGAATGAGATTTCCTGTCAACCAAATGAGTAAATTCTGCATCCATCCTTATTGAAGGGGCAGAATGGATAAATTTAGTACCCCTAAGTCTTTTCTAATGCATCAGAAACTACAAGGGAGTTGGCTCTTGCATGTTGTAGTAAATAAAATATATTCTATCCACTTCCCTGGAGACTGCCAGTGAACAGGACTCTGTTAGTCAAATACTGTTAACTGGGTATAAACAGTCCCTTACTGACCAGAAGGGACATCCTATCATTCAGTTTAGCTTGAACGATGTTAAACAGAAATCTGTTTCCACAGTGACCAAAGCAGTCTCCAATTGATATATATGAGCTGTCCAGCAGCTTTTGGGTCTGATGAAATTCATCTAGCAGAGATACTACACAGTAACATATATCATCACCAGCTGAGCCATCTGTGGCAATAATCACCCACAGGGACTCCATCGTTCAAAAGAGCATCATGACTATCCTCCCTGCTCATATTGGAAATGAGGGAGAGAGGTGGCAGACTGGTATTACATCACAGTTCACTGCTGGTGGAAACAGTGCCAACGACATTTGACACAGAGTGGTGGTGCTTGTAGGGAGGACCATGACAGCACATGTAAAAAGCTGAAAAATCTGAGTTCTGAGAGCACAGGGGGCTTAACAGCCCTTGGAACTGAAAAGGTGAACAGTACTCAGTCGCTGGACAATTGTAGAGCTAAAGGGAGACCCTTGTAATCACTAACTAGGAATTCCAGAGCTGACAGATCAGGAAACTGTTCAGAGGATGATAGATGAACCAAGAAAGCAAGAATCCTGTATACAGACTGAAGTTTTAGTCTAGGCAAAGTCTGAGTATAAAGAATATGACTCTGCAAATCCTGAACTACTACAATGCCAGTTAAGGAGCCAGACTTCCTTTGAAATCAGTGCTAGGAAATCTTCACAAGATCGGTGCCAATATTCTGTTCTTCCCCTGCTTTTTACATTGGGGATCATCCACAGTAGACAGAGTATCAAGAGCTGGTGACAGTACTTTTTCCAGGATATGCACCAGATTGTCTAGGTCATGAATATAAGGACAATAGACAGCGGCGAGCCATGCCTATAAAGCAGCCTACCATAGAGGAGTGACATAGGTACATGACACTATGTGATCATGGAGTCAGTCCTCGCAGTGGTTTGAAGACAGTGTGGAACCTGGCAAGCAGTACAAAAGCACTGGCAGAGGTCAAATCAAGGACTGCACCCATAAATTCTATCCTCCGTAAGAGATGCAAAGTTGATTTGTGTTTGTTCAGTGTTAGGCCCAGAATGTTGGAGACTCAGGATTTGGTGGACAACGACCTGCACATGATGTTTGGACCAGCCCTGAACCATCACTCATCCAGATAAGGATATAGATCTGTCTCTTTTGGGTAGGCAAGTTGCCACTATCACATACATTTGGTAAATATCCTTCGGTCTGTTGTCAGCTCTGAGAGTAAGATGGTTAATTGGTAATGGTAGTCTCCAACACTGGCCATGAGGAACCTCCTGTGGCCAGGATGGATCGCCTCTTAGAAATGAGTGTCCTGCAAGTTGAAGGCAGTATAATATTCTCTTGGATCTAGGAAAGGGATGATCGTAGCTAAGGACACCATGCAGAACTTCATCTTCTTGATGTATTTGCTGAGGTTCTAAATGTCTAACATGGTCTGAGACCACCTCTGTCTTTGGGTATCAGAAGGTAATGGGAATAAAATTCCCTGCTCTGATGACACAAGAGCATGCCCTCTATGGCTCCAAAGAATATAGAGCAGCGGTCTCAAAGTCCCAGCCCACGGGCCATCTGTGGCCCGAGAACCTCCACACTGCGGCCTGCGGAAACTTTTAAAAAAATTCTTTCATCCGGGTGGCTGCTGGCCAAGGAAGGGGAGTGGGCAGGAGAAATGCAGCCACGCTGCCGGCTCGGTCTGCTGCAGGCGCCGGCGCCCCCCCCACCCACCCACCCACAGCTCCCATTGGCTGGGGAAGAGGGACAGAGGATACCATCACTAGTCACCGGGCAGAGTCAGCATCATTAGTTGTCGGGCAGAGTCAGCCATGGAGGCAGCATCACTAGTCGCCGGGCAGAGTCAGCCAGGGCAGCATGAGGCCAAGGGAGCGAGAGAAAAGGGTGGGAAATGGGCTGGGAGGTGGTGTGACTCATGAGGCTCCAATGACAGCGCAACGGGGCATGCTGCCTCTGTTCCCCCTCCCCGAGCGCTGACTCCATGGCCAATGGGAGCTCCGGGGGATGATGCCTGCACGGAGGCAATGTGTCTGATGCCTGCAGATAAGATAAGGTGAAGATAAGAAGAAAGGAAAGATGTTCCTTCTAGCTGTTGGCACTGCAGGTCTATGTAATGAAATGGGGCCCTTTATTTACTTTTTTACCCACTGTCCCATGTAATGTTGGTAGGTTGCGTAGGAGAGGGCCATCTCAGCAGGAGCACCAAGAGGCACTGAACCTGATGGGAGCATAATCCCAGACACACAGGGAGAGTTAGAACCACCTCCTGCATCTGACCAGTGGGCAGACCATGACTATGCCTCCTCCTCAGCCACTTTTGTGCCCAACGAGGCCCAGCCCAGCAAGGTCCTGCTGTCAGCAGAGCATGGAGTGTGGGAAAGTGGACCGAACACAACTATCTGATGCACACACCTTGCTGCAATCCTGAAGGTTTGAACTGCTCCGTCACTGAGGACGAACATCAAACTGACAGAACTGAAGCATTGCCAGGTGTCTGGCAAACACTAAAAACTCTCTGGCAGGTGAAGAATTGTAGAAAGTTGTATGACTGTATTTTTTATTTCTAATAAATTCGAAATAAAATACACAATATAAACGTTTTCTTTTCTGAACACCATCTTCAGTGACATTATTGGCCCACTGGGAGGATGAGAGGACTGGCACTGGCCTTAAGGTAAATTGAATTTGAGACCCCTGATATAGAGCCTGCACTTCCTGTCTTAGCACAGACTAGTGATCCCTGAAGGAGGGAATTTCCATCCAGATTCCATTGTGCTTAGCACCCAGTTCTTTGAGGCGATGAATTACCAAGCACAGAAAATGGGACAACCTGTCCCAGAAAGGTGGGGAAGGACCAGTGAGATCCATACTGGATAGTACACAGTCCTCAACCGAAAAGTCAAAATGACAGCTTGGAGGCCTTTGATTGCTGAGATGAAGAGAAAGGCAAGGGCTTCTTTCTTTGTGATCTTTGCCTCCTCTTGGATTGATCAGGCTGCTGGAAAGGGTAGTATTGCTGTCTAAGCTGGTACTGCAGATCACATTTAGTCCTCTGTCATGGGTGTCTAGAGGTCCAAGAACTACAGCACCACTAGAGTTTATTAGAGTGTGCAGAGCCTCATCTGTCTTGGATGAGAACAAGGGACAACCCTTGAAAGGGGGGGTCCTCAATGGTTTGTTGCACCTCTACAGGAATCTGAAGGCCTGTAACCATGCTGCTCTGTGCATGGCCTAGCCTGATCCAGGTAAAAGCTAAAGCTCTTGTAACATTTAGAATATGAAACTTTTCTTTGCTTTTACTCAAATGAGGCTTTCAAAAGAAAGCCAGTAAATAAACTGTTTGGTTAATGTGAAAACTGGAAACCACACAAGTGAGGAACTCTGGGTGAGGCTGAAGGCAAACCTCGTCTCTAACAACGATTGTATAAGGAGGTTCTGATACTAAGGCTTGCAATTCCCCTACTCTTGACTGAGGCAATAGCAACCAAGAAAGGCACCTTCATAGAAAGGTAGAACAGAGGTCACCACTGGCTCAAAGGGGGGGGACCCATTAACTTTGCTAGAATTAAATTTAAGTTCCACAGGGGGACCAGGCAGTGTACCTGTGGATATCATCTGCCCAAACCCTTCAGAAACCTGACAGACTTAGCGTTTGAAAAAAGCGAGCAGTTATCCACAGGAGGGTGGAAAGCTGAGATAGTTCCCTCATAGTCCACCTGGCAGCTAACAACTAACCCTTGCTGTTTCAGGAATAAGAGAGAGTTCAATTTATGGTGAATAGATCAAGTCAGGGAAATGCCTTTCTGTGTGGACCAAATGGAGAATCTTTTCCATTTAGTAAGATAAATAGTCTTCATTGAAGGCTCTTTACTATTTAGAAGAACTTTCTCAACTCCCTTAGAGCAACTTTCTTCCAAGAGTGTCAGCCACGAAGCATCCATGCTGTCAGGTGGAGGGCCTGCAAATTGGGATGAAGACGGCACATGTGGTCTTGGGAGATTACAGCCACATCTTGCAGGAGCGACACTGGAAATCTGACTGAAAGGGCTGTAGAGTCAAGAACCAATATTGATGGGACCATGCTGGGGCTAGAAGTATAAGGTGAGCACAATCTTATTTGACTTTGGACAAGACAAGACTTTGGGCAGAAGCAGAATTGGAGGGAAGGCATATAGCAGGCCCTTAGACCAGGGTAGGAGGATAGCATCTGCCAACGAACCTGGGTTATAATCTGCTCAGGAATGACTACTTTTTTTTGCTCTTGTTGCATATAAGTCCACCTGGGGAATTCTCCAAATCTGGAAAATGGACACATCTGAACAGAGAGACCACTAATGGTGACCTTCGAATGACCTGCTTAGTAATCTGCTGGCAATGCAGAAACTCCAAAGCAGAATCGCTTTTTGGCATAACTTCATCAACTGGGATCCCCTCGTTTGTTTACATAGAACACAACTGCTGTGTTCTGTGAGCACCAACAAATTCTACCCTTTGATATGTGAAAGGAACACCATGCAAGCTAAATGGATGGGCCCGAAGCTCCCCAATATTTATATGGAGCTGTAGATCATGAATAGACCAAAGACCTTGTGTCCGAAAGGGACCTAAGTGTACTCCCCAACCTAGATCAGATGCATCTGAGACGTATGGTGAGTGTCTGATGTGCGGGAACAAAGGGAACTCCCATGCAAACATTCACAGGTATTTGAACCACCATGTCCACATGAGGACAGGCCTGTAAATACACCTACGCTAGCCAGCCTTGTAGCTCCCTAAAGTGCAGCCTGACATGCTGCACCATGTAATTGCATGCCGCCATATGCCCTAGAAGCTTGAGGCAGTTTCATACTGTAGTAACAGGATGTGCCTTTAGATCTAGAGCAATATCCTGCATTGTTTGGCATCTCAGCCCTGGCAGGAAAGATTTAGCCTTTATAGAGGTCTGGGTAGATGTCTCCATATTGATTAGGAGCCCCAGCATGTCAAAAGTGGACTGTATAGTGGCCGGGACAATACCTGTGACCTGGACTGGCCTCTTACTAGCCAGTCATCTATGTAGGGGAATATGTGGATGGCTGTCTTTTGCAGGAATGCCGCTATCACAGCTATGCACTTTGTGAACACGAGGAGCTACTGACAGACCAAAAGGCAGCACTGCGAATTGGTAGTGGGATCTATTAATCACGAACCTGAGGAATTTTCAGTGGCTCTGGTGAATAGCCATGTGAAAATAGGAGCCTTTTAAGTCGAGAGCAGCATACTAGTCACTGGAATATAGGGAAGGGATAATGGAAGCTAGAGTGACCATCCAGAATTTTATTTTCTTTAGGAATTTGTTTAGCTGTCTTAGATCTAAAATAGACCTGAGACCCCCAACCTGCCCCCTTTGCTTTTGGGATTAGGAAATTTAGGGACTAAAATCCCATCCCCTAAACAACAAGGGACCTTCCTGTATGGCCCCCGCAGGAGGAGAATGAGAAATTGGACCTCCTGAAGTAGCACATTTTTGTGAGAGTGGTTCCTAAAGAGGGACAAAGAAAGGGGATAGGGAAGGAGGGAAAGAAAATTGAAAGGTGTATCCCATTTTCACCATGCTTAGGACCCACTGATCCATGGTGATGAGGGCCCAAGCACTCAGGAAGTGGGACAGATGTTGGCAAATATTCAGATGGAGAAAGATGGTACACTGAGGAATGATAGACTGCTTTTGACCCCTGGGTCAAAATGTTTGTTAAAAGGACCCAGTTTGCCTAGATGAACTGGCAGCTGCAGAAGAGGAGGGAAGAGAAGGATGCCTGTAACTTTTGCCATTATTTCTGGACATATCCTGTGTATGAGGCATGAAAGGCAGAGATCTGGACTTTGAAGGACCAGTACCAAATTATTCTTATGTTTCAGAGGTCAGGACCAGGGATTTCCCTACAGCCCCCTGAACTCCCCACATCCCTCTAGTGGTCAACTAGGCACTGTTGCTAATTTAGTCATTTTCCAACCCCTCTGGTAAATTTGAACACCCCCTCTAATTTCAATTCCTGGAGAAAACACTGGTCAGAACTGTTCAGAAGCCCTAGACTTCGAAGACAATGGACCTGGTGATGGGGATCTGCTCTGCTGGTAATGCTAGGGAAGCACTTTGAGAGGGGTTACTGAAGAGCTTCCCTTCGACAACCAAGGGCATTCCAAAGCTAGTCTCAGGGCTGCCTTCATCAGGATGCAGTGGAGACGCCCCTCCCTCAGTTTTTGTCTTGGTCTTAAAACCATGGTAAATGGAGCATCTGTCTCTAACGTGACCCTTCTCCAAGCACTTCAGATAGCACAACTCAGGGAAAGTGATGGGCACAGGTTTTCAGCAGCCCATGCAAGGCTTGATCCTCGGGGACCTTGGTATAGGGTCATCCCAGTATTGGGTGGGGCCCAGAGGCCCTGCTAAGCAAACGTTAGCCTGAAAGCTAAAATAACCCAAATAAAACACTAAAAAAATTAATAAAAAGTTAGAAATGCATTTTTTTTTTGCTTAAAAGAATATCACTAGGTAAAGAGATCACTAGGAACACTGACGGTCTGACCACAAACTTCTTTGTGAGAAAGAAGTGAGGGTGGGGTTACTCCACCCTTTCTACCCTTGCTTTCCAACACAAGGAGCTTGGCAATGGGCAGGGCCACCTCTACAGGTACTACTAAGGAAAACTCTCTTGCACCAGTGCAAAGAGGCATGCACACACCTACACTGTAATGGACATATGCAAGCACTAATAGAAGAAATGTGCACAGATGTAATTCATGAAATCAAAATGGCTGAGAATTTAAAAACTGGATGGTAATAGACAGCAAAACTGAGTGATGATTCAACCTGGTGATATTCTGAACACAAGAGTCCTCAACCATGCTTGTAGCTGTTTCCATTACTTCATACGGTCTCTATAGACATTCCAGGCTTCAGAGTGACACACCTGGTATCTTACTTCATGGCTGCCAGATGCCCACATAGTTAGACCCTTCACCAACCAGATTCTTGCTTTTATAATGCTCATATTGTATCAATTAGCTAAATAAACAGTCTAACCAAAAGTCACAATCGTCTAGAAAATTATTTAGTGATTTGTAAACACGAAAGGGTGAACTCAAGAACCAATCAGAAGTATTAATTTACCTGGGAGTGTAAAACAGAGAGAAGCCTGTAGTATTCTTTGAGTTCCTGGTGTAAGGCAGCACAAAAACTCTGAGAGGGGAGAAAAAAAAAAAATTCAAATAAATGCTATTTCCATTTTCACTTTTATCTAGCATTTTAAAACATTGATATTAAGATTGCGTCTTTTTTCAAAACCCAAACCTAACTAAAATGTCTTCAAGAAAGCCACCTGAAGTATCATCCGGAAAGATGATATGAATGCACCAGCTGCTGCCTGTCTCTTCAGCATGCAGCTAACAGGTATATACATTGTCAGTCAGGGAACAAGAAAGTTTCTGCTGGCTGCCAACTTAATTCTACTGATAATCTAAGGCTTGGTCTACACTCACCCCCCAAATCGAACTAAGGTACGAACTAAGGTACGTGAATAACGTAGCTGAAGTTCGAAGTACCTTAGTTCGATCTTACCTCGGTCCACACGCGGCAGGCAGGCTCCCCCGTCGACTCCGCGGTACTCCTCTCGTCTAGCCGGAGTACCGCAGTCGACGGCGAGCACTTCCTGGTTCGACTTATCGCGTCCAGACAAGACGCGATAAGTCGAACCCAGAACTTCGATTGCCAGCCGCCGAACTAGCGGCTGGGTGTAGACATACCCTAAATTCTGACATCAATACCCTAAGTAATTGGGTTCTCAAATGGTTAAAAAAAAAAAAATATGAGCAGTACAACAGCATTGTGCATATCAGTTGTATGAAGACTACAGACTTCTTGGGAGCAAGAATGGCATTTGCTGTGTTTGTATAGTGCCTAGCACAAAAGGATCTCAACTTAATTGAGGCTTCTAGGCAAGACCGCAATATAAATGTTAAATAATAAAAACGTAAAGTTAAAGACTAGTATCTAATATAAAGAAGAGGTCTGTATACATCATGGGCAAGCCAGTACATTCTTCTGTGGTGCTTTGAAAAGAATTAATATTCCCTCTTTAGGTACTGCTTGTACATTTTGGCAATGGAACATGCGATAACCACTCGCCATTCCTCACCTGACACTGAAGAAAGGAAGACCAATAATAATGAAAAGTTTAAATGGTCTGAAAGGTGCACTCCATGATGATGTGGTCAAATTTACAAAGGCCTCACCCAAAGCTCAAAGAAGTCAATAGAATAATGGTTTTCAAACTGGGGAACACGAGCGCTCATCAGGGGGTACGCAAGAAAAATCCTATAGTGGCGGACAACGCATTTTACTTAGTAAGACTTGGCAATCTAATCAAAGGTATATTATGTCTGTATCTCAGATGGGGGTATACAGTAGACTATATTATGTGGAAAGGGCCTACAAATTTTGAAAACCACTGCAACTGAAAGACTTTCATTGACTTAAATGAGCTTTGAGCAGTTGCAAATACAGCACTCCATCAGAAACAAAAGCATCACAGACCATTTGGTCATCTTCTTCCAAGAAGGCCTATATTGCTAGAGTATAACCAAAAAATAACTGAACTACAGTTTTGATTAAATATTTTTCTAAAGGCAGTTGAAAACATTTTGCCAGAAATAATTTTTTTATTATTTGGGTGGAATTTGATCTAGGAGAGGATATGAAATATCATTCCCCATTATTACTATTTATTAATTCTGTTAACCTGGCACAGTAGGCTAAAAAGACTAATTTAATTTTCAAAAATTGATTACCATTTCTGAACTGTGACGGAAATGTGTTTTGCTTTTTAATCTATTTCAAGTAACAAATGATTAACACTTTATGAAATATCTAAACTACTTTGCTAATCAAAGTAAATCAGCAATTTTGATATCTGCCTTCACAAATTTGACTGAAAACAGTCCATGTCAGTATATTTACATAAAGAAGTCTGCTACATCATATACAGCTAAGTGAAATTTTTCTACTCCCTACCCCTGTCAGCCTAAAACCAAGTGAAGCAAATCCAAAGTAAAAAACTGGAGCTAACAGTACTCTGTAAAAGTAAACTAACTATTTGCTACCTTAGATGTAGCCCATTGAATAATTATTACTGACAGAAGGAAGAGAAATCCCAATTTTCCTTCCATAAATTTAAGTCCCTTATCAAAAGAATCATCTTTTTTCCAGATTAAGAAAAATGTGACCAGTATTGACATTTGATCCTAAACTTTAAAGTAAGTGAAAGTGTTCCTCTCTTCAAATTGATTTTATGAGCAAGAAAGAGAAATGCAAGAGAGAATAAATTTATCCGACTCCAGAGAGGGGTCAAGAGTTATGTACAGATTGCTGAAGAATAAGAACTCCACGACATGTAACCCTACTTTCCATTTCTTCTCACTTGTTCCTTCAGCACAATTTAGTAATTTACCAAAGCAGTGCCCATTAAACTGAAGGGCAAAGTAGGGTCTATAGTAAGATAACATTCAAAGGCACTAGTTAAATGTTATTTCTCCACATTCATTATGTCAAACATTTCTAACTTCAGCATTCAAAGCATTTACAGTCATACTGGACATCAGATCATCAATAAAATAAATGAACTTTAATAGTTCAAATTTGCACTCAGTGCCAATTGCAATTACTTGATAAAATAAGGTTTGGGATACAAAGTATGCAATGAAAACTGGATATTATCCTAGAAGTCTGACATGGCTTACAACATGGTTTCAAGGGGAAAGTAGAACTTGTGCTCAAGAGAGGGAATTTAAAATGCTTAGCACCTCAACCCTACTTTGATATTTTCTTTGAGAATGTGTGAACATGTAAGGTAATTATATTTCACTGCTGATTATCCTGGAAAAGTAGCTACAATTAAGTAGTGTAGCTGGAAAAATAAAAAGGTCAATGTGCAGTATATCTGACACGTATTGCTAGTAACTGACAGGCTAGTTTCTGACCCTCATATGTCAGTCAAAAAGCTGGGTTAACAGTAACATATACAGGTGGTTTAGGCTTAAAATAAATGTGTAATTTTCTGTGTGTGCTCTAAATAAGGATGAGATTTTCTGAGACAGCAAATTAAAGAAGCTTTCAACTGCACAGTATATTTGCAATAAGTTCTTAATGCTGAGCATGCAGCATCTGAAATTGTCAAATGAAGTGTTCAAGAATGATAAAACATGATCTTTTGCCTAGTTACTGACTAGTTAAGTAAATTATACAGCTTTATCTTCATACACTGGTGCCATAGAAGTCACACAAATGCTAGTCTCAGACACAAATCATGAATGGAAAGCTATACAGATACACTTGATGGCCTACACAGCATTCTACACAGGCCCTGAAACTTGTACTTGATGTCAGAGATATAAAACATTTAGTTTACTGAGGAATTTACAGTCTCCTGTTTTGTGAAATGAAAGACTAAAACCAGAGACAGTGAAAAATAAGCATAAGCAGGAAACTATTCTAGGAAAGAGGTTAGGAAACCTCACCTTGAAATTGAGTTTTTTCACACTCAAACACACACACACACACACACACACACACACACACACACACAGCACTGGCAAATAAAACATGGATGTCAGTATTAGCCTTTAGAAAATAATTCTTAATATTTTATTATATATTATTTAGAATGAAAAAAGGACAGTCAGAAGGGGACAGAATAAAAACCAATAGAAAAGTAGAAAGCACCATAGTGTCTCTACTGACCTCAAGAAAAATTAGACTGAAGGGAGGAGCACTTCACTTTCTTTGCAGATTAGGTAGGATGTTATGGCTAGAGGCAGGGACAACAACATTTCTGACGACTCAGAAGGAATAATATCCAGTTTTACAGAGGGAGCAAGTGAGAGGAAACGGGAATGCCTTAGCGGTAAATGTGGTTTTAGGTTTTACAGCAGCTGTGAAGTTACTGCAGACTATAAATCATGATGATGGAACCTATAAAAACAAAAATTGACATTCTTTTGATGTTGCATTCAAAAGAAATGGCAGCAGATAACTGGCGATTTGCATTTAGCCTCAGTAGTGCAGTATTTTATTTAATATCAATGAACATCATCTATCAGCTAGTCAAGAGTGTTCCCTTACACATTTTTCAGGGGAGAACGACAAAGTAAAGCAGAATCTCTCTCCTAACAATGCAAGTGGGCACACTTTAATTAGCTCAGAGATGCCACTATGCCATTCCTGGATTTTTTTTTTTTTTTTTAATATAAAAGTAAACTTAAAAAAATTTAAGTCAAGTCTATGGAGGAGGCACTCCCAACTAAGGATAGAAGGGCAAGACTGCTCCATAGGACTAGCAAGAATGAACCCTATTATGACTCAGCTGAGAGCTCCTTTACCCTACACCCAGACTTTGGCTCATAGCCAACAATGACAGTCCACACAGGAGTAAATCAAATGATACAGAAGGACATCAAGTTATGAATTCTCCAGAGTCTCCCCACCATTCCCGTATTGTATTTCTAGATCCAGCAATTCCTAAAGGGAATGAAATCAAAGTTTTGTAATCTAGCCATCTTTGTATCCAACATACCTGACCTACAAGCCCAAAGGCACGATCCAAGCTCCTCTGGTCTGTGTATCTTCTTATTTTATTGTGTAGCCATCCTAACTCTGCGAGTCTGCTTGTGGTATCTCTGAGCGATTTGGAGAGGCTGACCTACAAAGTTAGCAAAACAACAAAAGCTCATTAAGTCTGGATTAAAAAAAACAAAAACAAACCCTCCCTATTTCCCCAAGAATCTCTTTGCTCAGCATAGAGCAGACTCATTCAGTGAATGCCATTCATCCCATACCCTGAAGAAGGGATTCTGCGGTGGGGGAGGGGGAGGAGGAAATGTGATCACGTAATTAAAGACTATCATAATGTACACATACAAGGTGGCTGCATTAAGGGTGAACAAGCAATGTTAATTTTGGCCTTTCTTAACTTCTGAATGCTTGACTTTGCAACCTCAATGTTTTTTTAACATAGGTTTAAATGAAATTTCCTACTTTTTAAAAAATGCAAACCAGAAACAAAAAACAACCAGAAATTCCATCATAGAGAATCCCAGGTAGGTGAGCAGCAGAGTTGGAACCTTCAGATCCACAAACCTCTAGTACTTTGAATTAACTGAAGTTAAGCAGTACACTATTATCCTCTCTGTGGACCAGCCACTAGAAGCAGATAAGATACACACTTTGCATTTACTAGACAGCAGAGACTCAGGAATCAAGAGCTCAATTCCAAGTCCTGGATAGGGAGTGTGTTCTTAGTGATTACAGACCCTTCTACTCTGGTCTTATAGCATATACCTCCCTAGCTTGTCCCTTTCTGTCTGGCCCAGTCTTCTCCTATTTATCGCTATCCTCTTTCACCCCCTCCACTAACCTGCCTCTGTCCCATCCAGGTACTCACTCTTCTGTATTTGTCAGGCTGCTTCCTCCTCCACATTGTCTGGGTACCAACAGGGGGAGCACAAAGAACACAGGAGAGATGGCCTTGTTCTCAGTTTTGCTGCTCTGTGCCACAGCAGGTGGGAGGAACAACTGCTGGAAAAGTCCTGGTCAGTCCTGGGTTGGAACATGCTCAGTGCAGACAAAAATCTTTGGAGCATTTAGCTGCCAAATGCTAACAAGTCTCTGAGCATTTGCAAATGGCCATTTTCAGAGGCTTATAACTCAGGCAGATCTGGTGCATTTTCATGGAAACAGCAAAAGGCATCTGACTTTAGAGCCCCTGCCCTATCAAATTTCAAGACCCTGCTTCTAAGCGGAGAGGTGCTACAGCTTCTCTGTGAAACTGTGGTAAGACTAACATTGACAAAACACAGTATTTTCCTCTCTGCTCTCATAAATGGCTGAGTAGTTTTTGTAGAAAAAAAGTTAAAAAAAAAAAAAAAATCAGCCTGAGACAAAAACCCAGCATGGAAAATTTCAGCCCAAACAGCTGTAATTTGGCAAAGTTACAGGTAACTGAGAGCAGGGTTTTATACTACAAATTGTTTACGATAAGTGGAGCTGGCGGCTTCACCCATAACTTTAGCAAAATAGATGACAACAGCAACATATTTAGAATTCCACAAGCAAGAGCACTTGGTGAGGAGTGACCCTCAGCGATGTATGAGAGGAAAGAGCAAAACAGCTTAGCCACGCCAACTAAGTCAAGTGTGGGACTCCACAAGCTCACTAACTGCTGAATGTAACCAACAAGCTTAACAATATTAATATGGATATTTGACCTCTGTCTATATATATTCTAGAGTCCCGAAAGTGTGTTTTTACTCTGGAAAATTACCATGTATAAAAGGCACTTTCTTACTAAATAAATCTGCTCCTGTGTATTCGGAGGCATACCTGCGCCCCTCATGGGCAAATGTAGTTGTGTTGAATGTGCATTACCAATCAAAAAGTTGTCAAAACTTACAAGAATGGAATCCAATTCCCTTGCTTTCTCGTGCATTAAAACTGCTTACTAATTTTATCACTAAGGGCAAACGCCAAAGACATTGGGGCTGCACAGATGTATCTGAAGGCACAATTCACTATGCAGAACTTTTATTACTGGCAATGATGCATATGAAGGGAAGAACCCAGTTTCACTCTCAAAGCAGTTTGGAAATTCTAGAAAGAAGGGATTGGGGAAGTTTTCAGGCTCTGTAGTCTGCAAAGGTAAAAGGAAAGCTTTGTAAAAGCAAGCTGCTGAGAGAGATTTACCTGGATATGAAAAATCTCCCCAATTATTGTTTGGATACCTGATCATCTCATGAAAGGGCAGTTTATGAATTCCACATGTGCAGACCCCCCCCAACCAAAAGAACAAAAGCCCAACATACACACAAAACTGGGCCTGATTTTCATTTATGTTATGGCCACTCTATACTGCTTTGGCAGCATGAAGTGGCCTGAAAGTAATTTTCACCCTCTATAAGGCTATGCTACATTGCCAGAGCAGCAAAGAGTGCATGAGAATCAAACCTATTATCCTTATTTGAATAAACACTTAAAGGAAGTTGAAGGACTGTCACTGTACTCATGCTATAGGCAGCATCCACCAGCTAAAAAGTGTAGAGGGGGCTAAGGAAAGCATTTAGACCCACCCAAGGGTCCACTGCTCCCCCTCCCCTACCTCTTCTCTGGCTCCTTGCCCTTACAATACAAGCATACTCTCGTCTCCTTGCAGCCTCAAAAATGTTGATCCTTCATCTCTCTGGCCTCTCCAAGTTTGGCTCCATCTTTAGTCTTCATTTCTAAACTCATTAGATGCACCAGTTGAAACCATTGTCTTGTGATCCTCTCCTCCAGCTCCACCACAGAACACCCCCAGCCTATATCTGGCTTCCAGTCTGCTTCACTGAAACTGCAGTCACCAGACCCTTAGGGCCACTATTCCATCCTATTTCTCCTTGACCTTTCTGCTGCTTTTAATACAGTTATACTCCCCTTTCATGGCATCTTGTCCTCAATAACTCTGACCGCTCCTGGTTCTCCTCTTACTTCTTTGGAGATTCAGTGTATTTTAAATGGGTAATTCTACTATATTCCTGCTTTCCTAAAGTTCGGTTTATGGGCCCTCCTCCTCCTCTTTTACTTAGATGAGCTCATCAGATCACGTAGATTCAACTACTCTCTTTATAATGGCAACTTACAGACTAGCCTTCTCACTCCTGACCTTTCCCACATTTCAGCCTATCTAGAGGCTGTTTGGATAGACCACCAGTAACAGGATCAAAAATTAACTCTTTAGACCCATACCTGCTCCATCTCTATCTTCTAACACTGCTGACAATACCACTATACCCGACTCCCCAGCACATGAATCTTATTCCTATCTCTCGAGCCTCGCCATCATGGCCATATCCATATCTTGCCATTTCTCCCATAACACTTAAGATTTTTTTTTCCCCTTGCTATACACACAGCTAGAAATCTTGTTGAGGCCCTCATTTCCTTAGGTGAGCAGCAAACACCACCAATTTGGTCGACTTAATGTATCCTCTCTACACATGCATGTCATACATCATTTGAAAGCTTATTATGTCTACTTTAAGATAAGGTATGATGTGGAGCTGTCAAGCAGTACTGTTACCATAAAAAACAACATCAACACTTTCAAATGACCATGTTAAAATTATGTGCATTCATTTCTGTTAGTTTAATGACTATTTATAATTTGGAGAGACCAAATTAGATTGTTAACCTCAAAAGCATCACAACAACAATCATATTAAATTTGCACAAGTATCATTAAAATATAATAGCACTAGTGACATTTCTAGTCAACATCATTATCATCTCTGCCAAGACTACAAGGATTATCAGTCTTCATTGCCATGGCATGAACACAGTTCTGTACAGGGAAGACTGTTCTGACTACAGACATAGTTGATTGTGCAGCAACCCCCACTGGTACAAGCCCGAATAAGTTTTGTAGAAGCTCAGGTGCCATTGGGCCCTTGAAGAACGGAAGAAGTAGTTCATCATCCACATTTTTCTATCTATGTCACAATGGTGATCCAATGTCTGGCGAGAAGACATCCAAATTTTTGTTTGCAAAGATGCCTCTTTTGACATACTCTTCAAAACTGTCTCTCATGGTGGGAGTTTGGCCAGTGACCTGTCCTTTTTGAGCGCTACATTGAGACACAAGCAATTCAAGTCTCTGTCCTTTTCTTTCTTGGCCTGGTCATACAACACTGCTACCAACTTCCTTGCTGCAGAAATTGTGCCTTGTCAATCATTCACTCCCAGTTTAGCAAGATCTCTTAAGCGGAAAGCTCCTTATGTCTGTGTTTAATGTTGTCAAATCCCCCTCCCTGCCCCATACCTATAAGGATGACAGAGTCACACCCCGTTAGTGCATGTACAGCAGAAAGTATCTTGCACAAGACAGGAGTGAGTGTGTCACAAATTGCATGCACAGGTATAAAGCCATGCTTGTTAGTTGTGCTGGTAATGATGCCTGAAAGTAGTGAACAGCAAGGACCAAAATATCTGTATCAGGTGACCTAATTACTATGGTTCCTTTCACACCATGAGAAAAAAAAAAAAAAAAAAAAAGCAATATTGGCACGTGCAGCAGGCAGAACAACACTGGTGTCTGCTTCTTCTTGAGCAATGTACAAGCTCTGGGCTTCTTCAACATTTCTACTGGTGATGGACTTTGTTGCTTCACCATTAGAAAAGCCTCTGGCAAGGAGGAGTGTTTGTGCTGGGTGTGCTCCTACACTCAGGTGCATTTTGAACGATAAATTCAGAGGAATATTACAAGTGGACTGCTAGCTGGACACCACATTTAGAAACTTTTTCTATGGAGGTACAGGACTTCCAGCCATCACCTGGTATTTCTCGCATCCAACTTTAGATTTTGTCTAGCACTGTCTGTCTTTCTGCAGTTCACAGATACTGTTCTCATATCTGTCAAAGACTTAGATTACAGAATTAGCTTTATCAATCCTTTTAGGACCTGCCTCAAGTACTCAGCAGCCAATACATTGATTGTGTGGAATTGGTCTCCAGACATCATTTGTATGATAGCCGTGGCATCTGATGTACACGGGGGTTTCTTTGTTGAATGCTCTTAGCTCATACAACCCTTTCAGCTTGAGCTTCCAGCTGATGCCTTAATTCAGCTTTGTCTGCTCTTCTCATTCATCAGCGTGGAAGAGGAACATAGGAACAGGTCCTAACAGATGAACAACAGTTGCCATTGAAACATCATCCCTGCTTCTTGATAAGGAAAGGGCTCTTCAGAAAACAAATTTCTGGACTGATGGGTGCTGTGACTGTCCATCACTTACCAGACTTAAATTTGGTTGTCTTGGCCATGTTCTGTTGCCAGATTTCTTGACTGGGCTGAAGAAGCTACGTGTCCCATCGAATCAAGTGCACGTCTCACAAATCTGTTTGTTCTTCATCAACATCTGCTATTTTCAGTAGAGACTCTTGTACATTTGATGTCACATGCAACCTAGTGGATATGTTGATAAGCATCTTTGGATGTGATTCATGGTTACATGACTTTGCCATATTGTTGGTGATGTGATTGGTAAGAGCTGTAACATGCTCTTCATCCCTCCTCAGTGTAGAGACAAAGACTTGTTTGGGGACAGTGTCTTCACTATTTCTTGTTAGGTCACTTCTTTCTCTCTTAGCTTTTGCATACCCACTCAGGACATATCTTGTGGGGGTCCACCTGACAAAGGCTGTCTTCCTTCCTGTCAGTCCTACAATCCTACTTCTGCCCTTTGAGTCTTTGATGACAGTTTTCTGTTCCCACATCACTCCAAATTCCATTAAAAGAATGAGGAGTCTGATGCACAGCAAATTCCCCAGGTTCAAAGGCACTGTGTACTTGAAGGAGATTTAACACATCAAAAATGTAGACTGGTTTCCACCTGGCATAGTTGGGCCTGTTAGCAGTAAAGAAGTATGGAAGTATGACATACTGTGTGTGAAGATGAAGTTTCCAACCATCCCCTCACTCTGCATAGACATTTAGAAGCAGTATCTCCATAACCTGGAGAAAGCAATCCCAGAACTTGAATGTAGTAGACTCGGCACACCCCCATGTCTGAAATTCCTCCAGTACTAGTAGCAGCATATGCTGAATTACAGCATCATCAAGCTCTTTAATGACATGTTGTAAGGACTCAATGCCTTCAGACTCAACACACCTTGTGAGTGGTCAGTCAACATTTGCCAGACAAAATGCTAGAAATACAGGAGTAATTCCTCTCTAGTCACACCTTTTAAAAAATGAACAACATTTCAGAGGACTCAGGTCCTCAAATGCTAAAGTCAGGCCATATAAGAGCATGGTTGAATTGCTTACTAGCAAGCATTAGATTTGCAGCACAAGTTGCATACACATCAGAAACAAGCAGTCCTGCATCTCCCCAAAAATGCAATAAAACAGCACAGGCTGTGAAAAACTACTCAGGCAAATTACACTGGTACCAAGCTCATTTGGGAAAGTCCATTTCACTTGTTGAGCAGCAGCATATGGCTGCTGCTCCATGGTCTGAATGGCATGCTGCTGTTCTAGAACTGATGAGATTGCCTTACATTTCAGCATTGTAGTAGACTGTGGACATATCAGCTGGTCTGGCATCCACAATAAGTGCAGATGCAACTTTTGTGTAGGTGCTCTTAGTTGCAAGCTTATGGCTGAAATCAGTCCAGATTGGAATCACCTGAGCATGAACAATGTCAACATCATTTGGTACTGGTAGGACATCATGAGGTAGCAGTCATAAAAGACAACAGAAGAGATCTCAAACAGCAGTCATTTGTAGGTGACAAAAGTACTTTTTCCCATGGTGAATCAGTTCTGGACATGTTCTATGTTTTTCAAATGCTGTACACTGCACAAGAGACTCATTGCCTGGAGAGAGTAAGTGACTTTTCTCTCCAACACTTCAGTGATAGTCCAGCATCACAAGAAATATCTGCAGCCTGTTGTTGAAATACCACTCTAGCCTTTCATTGGAAAGTATTATTTCCATCAATGGCCTCTACATTGATGTCTATATCATCATCTCCTTCATGGATGGAGATTTTGAATTTGTTAAATACTATGCACTCCACAACTAAGAGGCATCATCTTTGAATGTATTCGGAACTGCTGGCTGAATTATATGCCTCAATCAACCAACAAGACACTCCTGTTCCAATTGGGGCATAAAAGCAGACGACCTATGACAACTACAATGACCTGGCTTTGGATAATATACCGAGGCTTTCATTTTGGCTATTTCAGACACAAGGGTTGAAGTGGCATTATATTAAGCTACCTGTTCATTTAAAAGCTGTTCATCAGGCTCACATGCCAGAAGAACATCTACAAACGATCTCAATGACTTAAGGTCCTGTTTCAGATTAACTAGCAGCTTGACTAAAGTCAGATAGTGTTATTGAGCTGGACAGAATAATGATAAACTTGCCTTGTCCACTCTATTCATGGCATGAAGTTTCAGACGTTGAGTTTTTCTAATCTTGCCTGTAAGTTGCTACTGAAATAGCTTGCGGTATCTACATCTAAGGGAAGCAGGGATTTATATCTTTGTAGCAGCTTGGAAAGGAGAAGAGCCTTCTTGTTGTACATAAGATCATTGTCTCTCTCTTCAATCAGCTGGTAAAATGAAATGTCACAAGATGATTATTGTTGCAGTATAACTACATGGCTTTGCTTTAAGATTCATTTTACTCAAGTAGGAACAAAGGCATGTTGAGTGATAAACTGCATCCTTAGCACTCATGTCTTGCATAGATATTCCATGAAACGTCATCTCTTCTTTGAAGTGATGCCTCCCTTAGTTTGGTTGCTCTCTCAAATATTTCTATTTTATGATGTTTCTTGTCCATATTGTGTGCTTTGCCTCAGGCCAACAATGCAACAGGAGCAAATGCTGGAGGGCGTGCTTGCTCTGGTGGCTACAGAAACAGGTGAATATGATACTCTCTGATAGGATTCAGAGTCTGTTTTCTTTCCTGGGTCCAGTACAACTCTGACATGTACTAAATTCTACTTACTTATGTATTTCTGAAAGCAAACCCTGTGAAGAAGTATAGGTAGCACATCATCTAAACTAGAAAACTTATCCAGTAGCTGCCAATACAATTCATCTCTCCTGGCTTCTGCTACTGCACCAAGAATTCTGTCCAGCATTGATGGATTTTGACAATTTTACATTCTTTTGATTTTCTTGACAAATAACATTTTTCAAAGTTTGTGGAGAGTCTTTTCTATTTGATGTAAGCTTTAAGAGCCTTGTATCCACCATATCTTCATATACTGTAACATCCCTGTAGAGGTAAAATTCCCAAAGGATATTGTTAGCATTACCACCACCACTTCTCATTTTGTACAAGTATACAGATATATGCTAAATTAGATATAAACTAGATCTGTTAGTATCAAAATTGCCATTTTTGTTTGGTGAGCACTTTGACTGAAGTCCAATACGAAGTTGTGTATTGCCATCTCTAAATTAATACTGATCTGTGCATAAGTGTCACCGGATTAAAAACCTAGTTTTCAGAATATTTCAAAGGCTAGTACTGTATGCACAGGCAATGACAAATTAAAGCCTTCCATCAGGCAGACTAGATGCTACATTGTATGTACAAAGGTTTACAAATGTAGAAGTATTACATTAGGAATTCATGTACACTTACATGTCAGCAAATTTCAGCTGAAACTATTATACAAACTATTATAATCACTTGGTAGATACTTTGACAATTAAGAATATGTGATGTGAAAACATTTCATTTTAGCATATTGCAAAATAAAATACTTGTCCATGCAAAACTAATAAAAATCTTTTAATACATTGTCATTTGATAGCTTTAACCAATAAATACCACCTTAAGGTGTTGAAATTAACTTAAACAGTAAAAACTGTAGCCCATCATATTCCAGTACTGTGCAAAAAAAAAAAAAAAAAAAGACACTCACTTTGGCTACTGTTGTTTCACCCTGCCTATAGGCTTACAGCACCACTTGACTGCTCCACATCGTACCTCATCTAAAGGTATTGTGACAAAGTTCTTCCTCTATCTTGGTGGGTCCTGCGCTTATTGGCGGATTTTCCTGCCTCAGAGATTCACCATGTGGGTTGGGGAACAGCCCAGAGACCTTTCCCTCTGGAAGAACCCACAGTCCAGGTCAATTGGGAGGTTTGGGGGGAACCCGGGCCCGCCCTCTACTCCGGGTTTCAGCCCAGGGCCCTGTGGACTGCAGCTGTCTATAGTGCCTCCTGTAACTGCTGCATGACAGCTACAACTCCCTGGGCTACTTCCCCATGGCCTCCTCCAAACACCTTCCTTATTCTCACCACAGGACCCTCCTCCTGGTGTCTGATAACGCTTGTGTTCCTTAGTCCTCCAGCAGCACACCCTCTCACTCTCAGCTCCTTGCGCCTCTTGCTCCCAGCTCCTCACACTCGCACCACAAACTGAAGTGAGCTCCTTTTAAAACCCAGGTGCCCTGATTAGCCTGCCTTAATTGGATTCTAGCAGCTTCTTAATTGGCTCCAGGTGTCCTAATTAGCCTGCCTGCCTTAACTGGTTCTAGCAGGTTCCTGATTACTCTAGGTCAGCCCCTGCTCTGGTCACTCAGGGAACAGAAAACTACTCATCCAGTGACCAGTGTATTTGCCCTCTACCAGACTCCTGTACCCCACTGGTCTGGGTCTGTCACAGTATATAATAAAATAATAATAATAATCATCATCTTTTAAATTATATATGATGTGGGTGTGTGTAGGGTTGGTACATTAAATTCCTAAATATGTCCCTTTCTGGAGAATTGCCACATGCTCATCTGCAATGATTACTGTAGCCAGCAACACCCACACTGCCCTTTCCCAGACGAACAAAAATTCTACAGCTTAGATAACGTTCCTTGCTTATTCTTCTCAACATGTATCTCTCATACTCCTCTTCGAATTCCTCCATTAGCTCTGTGACACAGAGACCCATTGGTACCAACGGGCAAAGGATTCACTGTTCTTTACAAGCAACTGTCTCAGACCAGACAAACTCACTACACCTAAGACACACAACTTTCATGGCATTAATCCAAGGAGGACATCGTATGAGGTCTCTACTGTAACTTACCAATACTCAATCACTGCAAGATGTGTGTATGGTTAATATTTAAGGAATAACATAACTATATTGAAAATTATATCCTTTATGGTCTTGAAGTTAAAATGAGTCACCAAGAAACCCGAAGGCTCAGTATTGGCCCATTCAAGCAGGAGGAAGTTGTCACCCCTCACTGGCTAGCCAATTATGGAATGTACTGCTCAACTGTCCACTGTTGCAACAGTCCAGAAAGGTCAATGGAAAACCATATGAGAAACTATAAACATCAAAACCTGTTGGAGGTAAAAAGGAAACGTAACAGACAGGGCATCTCCCTGTTTGTTAATAAAGACAAAAGACTGATTCAGTATATCACAGGGTAGAGAAAGATACTTTGATTCCATTCACTGAGGAGACATCTTGTTGAGCAGGGTTGTTTCAGGAAAGATTGGATCTTGGTTCCCGTACTATGCGTTATACGGCAGTGGTGATTTAAGGTAAACTGGGGTTCACTGCTCCTCTGAGAGCAGAAGGCTCTGGGATTTCTGTGAGTACCAAGTGTCAGGGGCTGGATATCACAGGGGAATGCTTAAAGAAGACTCAAGGACTTAGATGCACTTCTTGTTAACCTGCAAGGCAATGACAGGGCTGGCATAGCCTGGAGGAGAGTGCTTCCATGGCTGAAAGGATAGAAATGTTAGGGAGCTAACACCCAGCCACTATAGGCAAGACTCCCTCTTGTTAGAGGGTACTCTACAAACTCATGAGTTTCCTCTTTATCCATCATATACAATTGCTTGTACTTACTTTCATGGCCCTTCACAGGTCTGCACCTTCCCAATTATCCACCCCACCTCTTAACACATCCAACATCCAACAATACCAACCTCGTCCACTTTGATGGGATCATCTCCATCCTTTATTCGACACTGCCCCTTTATTCATGCAATGCCTTCTCTTAACTAGTTTGTAAAGCCACTCTCCTCCTCCATCTTTTTGCAGGCAGTACACAAGAAGTGACCTTGAAGATGGTATAACCAATGATAGTGGATACGTTTAGAGGTTGTTGGGTATTGCTGATAAGTTGGGTTTTCTTAAAAATTAAATTGTACATTCCAATGGTATCCCTCTCCCCAAAGCTTTCCTGCCTGTTCCGATTCCATTCATAAATAAAGTGATAGCAACTGTACAGTACCTTTCCTTCTACTTTATAGCAGTTTTCAGAATTGCACATTTTGATGTTTTTGCCATCTATTCCCTGGAAGACGTACAAAATGTCTCTTACAAGGTTTGCTTCAGTTATTTCAACATTGCCTAAAAAAAGAGAACATTGGTTAAGACTGTTTAGATTTGTAAGGATACTTAGATTATTCTTCTTAAAAGTTAAGAAAAGCTTCTGAAAAACAAAAAAAGACTTCCTTCCATTTATTTTAAGTTTTCCATGATGAAATTGTCCTGAAGAGGCACAAAGAGAGCCATATGCCTATACCTGAAAACATACCAAAGCAGTTCAGCCATCAGATGCGTGTGCTCTAAACTTAGCACAACATTCCAGAGAGTATAAAAGGAACAGACAGCCTTTAAGGTCAACTCCGTTTTGATCTTACCATAAGTGTAAGTAGCCCTGAATAATTCCTTGTCCTTTCTTGACTGCACAGTTGAAACTTGTTTGTTGTTTCAGAATTAATTTTTCAATAGTCTCCTTTGGAGACAATAAAGCTCATCCATGAAGGAGATCTGCTTATTAAAAAAATGTTTCTTGTGAAATCAGGATATTTTTCTCATATTTAAAAATTACTCCAGTGTTGGGTGCTGGGAGATCATTCAAACGTTTTCACCTGTACAGCCTTTAAATCCCAGGCAAAGTAAATGCAGAGAAAAATTTAAGTTATGCTCCTATAAAAAGTTCTAGCTCTTGATTCAGTACAGCTTAAGGTGCTGGAGCATCCAATTTGTCCTCTAGTTCACAGCTCTGATTGAAGTCCAGACTGCTTTTGTGCCTCAGGCTATTTATCAATTTACAGAAGGCAATTCAAGACAGTGAGCAGCTTTTCTTCATTTGCTGGGTCTTCCAGTATCCTGTACTTTTGTGACCCTATTTGAGGCGAAGAACAAAGCCATTTCAGTCTTGACGATGCTCTCAGTATCAAATACAGATTCTGTCTTAATAGGATGCTGCCTCTTCTGGAATTGGCAAGAGAGCTGTCCTGTTTGGGAACCCCAATGAGTTCCTTTATCTTCTCCCCCCCAACTTTTATAATAAGACACGGTGTGCCTGGTTTAGGCTAAGGAAGCCAGCTGGGTCATCTAAGGACACAACCTACAGAAGCCAAGGGAGGCTGGCGTCATATCAACATCCAGAACCTTAAGTGTAGCAAGGTTTTCTGAACACCTCACAGACAAATAACGCTAGTCTATGTTATGCTTTAAGACACTCCCATTAGTCAAGAGGGTATAAATTCTCAAACATAGCTGAAAAGTATTACCTGAAGAAGTTTATTTCACAACAGAGAAAAGAAAAGGTTCTCCAAAGTCACTGTATCTGCAGATCCATATGAACCTTCTTTTCCTTTCTCCCTTCTTCAGAAAATCAATAGTCTGGAGGAAGGAGAGAGGAACTGAGGGCATATGACAGTGTGGTGTGGGATCCTTTTATAGTTTCAGCTAAAATGTGGGTGCACTCTTACATCTAGCATTTCAACTGTAAGACAGCTCTAGAACAGGTTCACAACTCCTGAACTGCACATTTGCAGAGGCAATATCAGAGAATGCCAATTAACAGTAATCAGCCTATTTACAGAGCTCTGTAATTATCTGTACATTTTGTAAATTTTAATAGCTGCCTGTTCTTATATTTGGAATCTGGTTTTACTCTAAAAAGTGACTGACACTTCATGTACACTTAATATAATCTGTTCCTTGTATGAATTAAGAGTCATACCTGCTGGTACATTGATAAAAATAAGTTTTTACTACTTTTAGCATTGAAAAGCTAGCATGACAATAAGAGACTGTGCTAAATTATATATTTCCTCTTGTGCATTCACAGTATTGTTAATCAGATTCTAATTGCAAGGCCAAATTCTGTCTTCAGTTACAAATGTACACTCCATTTGGTCTATCTTTTTTTCTAGCAACAATACACAACTGGAATAACCCAGCTTGATTTTCAAATCCAGGATACATTTAGCAGGGCTGGCAGCTAGGAGATCTTTGATTTGCTAACTGACCACATTTATTCAGGAAGCAATTTTAAAAAAATGGCATTGGGAGGCACCTTGTCTCTTTTTAAGTCACTATTCAGCGTTGATCTTGTTAATACAAGAATGGGAGAGGTTTCTGAATACAAGTAGGTGGAAGGTTAACTTTCCTCAACAGCTGCTCCACAGTTGAGTTAGCTAGTTAAACTGGTCAAATTCTTCGCTCAGTTAATGTAAATCCAGGAGTGGCTCCTTCAAAGTTTATTCAGTCCAGATTTACAGCAATGTAAATAAGATAAATTAATCGATTATATTTAAAAAATGACTGCACTATTCACTATTATCACTGCAAACTGTGTCAGCGAGGTGGTACTTCAAGGACTGTGTACTCAGATAATAAAAAACACAGTTACACATTTTACTTATCCATCAGACCCTCGGTTATAGCGCGGGACTGCGCATGGATCCCAAATTTAATTACCTTCATTGGAATCCGCGTTCTAGCGGGGGTCCAGTGTATATGTGAATATAAATAGTTTCATGTGTTTTGGGATTTTGTCCCCCTTGTTATCCATTTCCCCTAAAACTTTTGATCATCATCATCGACACTGCAGCTTTTAAGAGCATATTCATTCACAATTCATCTGCTCTGCTACTTGGTCCTGCTGTCCACGCTACTTGCAATATCAAAGAAAAGATGAATTTTGAACGGGGAGAATGTGTACTCAAACCACTTTCCCCCCCACAGTAGGAACATAGAAAAGTTAATGGCCAAATACACTGCTCTTTTGTATATGTGCTGTCTTCCTAACTTCAAATCTGTCCTTGTGGGAAAGTTCTTCACATATAGTAACATACAATGGAACAGAAGCTATTCCCAGGAAGAGTACAAAATAGTCACAACAAAACAAGAAAAGAAACAAGTTGCAGGGAAAAAAAAAAAAATTTTTAGTAAAAAATATCTTGCTCACCACCTGTCTCCCCTTCTCGCCTTGACCTTGGCACATTGCGAGACACAGTGTTTGGAAGGCCTTTTGAGGTAGAGCTTTGTAACGAAGGCTGGCCAGCAGTTAGAGCCCAAGCAAGACGTGAACCCAGCTGTTGACGAAGGCAGTCTCCCACCCCTGGAGCTTGATAGGATTGTCTAAAAAGACAGGAAGAAAACAATGTTAACAGGACAGTGTGTGAAGTCTGCACAGCTGCTCTGCAGATGAACCGAGGACCTCAGTATCCAAGACTGAAAGGCACGTAAACTTCACAGGCACCAAGCTGAAACAGAGTGTAATGCAAAAGAGTGACATGAAGATATTCACTAACAGGAACTGTGAACAAGGTAACCATATATCCTCTCTATTCCTTCATTCACCCATCTGTAACATGTGGTCGGTAAGCATACTTAAACCAATAACAATATTTTGAGGTTTGCTATTTTGTAAAGTGCTTTGAAAATGTATGTAGATACCCATACAGAATGTGCTTATCACTGTAAGAAATTTGAAATCACTGGATAAAAACGCTAAGTAATATTAAAAATATTTATCAAGGTCTTCGCTATAGGCAAGATTTAAATTTACCCTGGAAGGAGGGACTGTGGAGTTGGCGTTGGCCCATTCAGGGCATACATGCTTATGCTGCTGATCCCACTGCTTGCCATACTGCACGCACTCTGGGCAGACTGAGCATTGCGGTCCTGATAATTCAATGGAAGGCTTTGAGGCCTGGCATAGTAGTAAGGGGTTGAGTGAGCATCTCGCGGCAATGCTTGAGCAAACAACGTGGCATAACTTGACACCTTAAAGACAAAACACAAAGATCTAATTCTGAGTTACTTTAATCAAACACATCAGTAGCTAAAATATTTCTCTCTCCAACCGTGTGTCTGAACTGTTATTGCCTTTCCTAATAGTAAATTGAAGTCAGGTATATACTAGAAAAGGTTTGCTGGTATAGCTATATTGACAAAACCCTCTTAACGTAGACGCAGCTTATACCAGCCAAAGAATGCAATTGGCAGCATAATTCATTTCACTTGCCAAACTGGTATATGCTATCCCAGCAAAAGGACATTTTTGCCAGCATAACTGCAACTACACTAGGACATTTGTTACTAGCAAAGTGTTGCCAAAACACCACATCCCCAACCAAAATTGCTATACCAGCAAAAAAAAAAAAAAAAAAAAAAAAAAAAATTCAGTATGGACTTGACTTAAGTTAAATCTATCCAAAGTGTTCCAGATAATGACTGCCTCACATGTTTAAGTATAAAACTGAATAATTAATTAAAGAGAATAGCTTCTTTAATTCTCATTGTTAGAATATTTACACAAAATACATTTTAAAAAGCATCCTTATATTTAATTAAAAATTGCTTCCAGCCTTTCCAAGGACTTTGCAGATACTTTCCTTTTTGAAGATGTTTGTTTTACTCTGTATGTTAACATCTCTTAACATTCCCATTTGGGATTTGTACTGAATTTTAAAATATTTATTGAAGAAACAAAGAACCCCTTACCTACCTTGTTAGACTGCTTACGTGGGTCTTCACTAAGGCTGAGCAGGAGGTAGAGTATTGACCATTTGTTTTTCAGGACGCCCTATTCAGAGATAGGCATGTATTAGATAATATCCAGTTAAAAATAGACATTGCTCCACAATTATTTCCAGAGTTTATTACATTTTTACCCCTACCTCACAACCTAGATCATAAACAACTAATTTCTACATTGTAGTTGTAACGAGCAGGCTAAAACTGTAACACACCAAAACTACACAAAAACATAATTTAAATATACACAGGCAGGATGTCTGAAGTCATGTTCTCAAGGTAGTGACACTGGAGTTTATATGTCAGTTCTATAAAGAAAATTTCCTCCAGCATTCAACATTCTTGTGTCACAAATGCTCACGTGCACTGAAAGGGATCAACTAATCAGCATACCAAATTTAAAATTCACAGTTAACGATAAAGGAAGTTTACATACTGCTTCATGTCCACCATACATCAATTTGATCTAAATCAGCATCTTGGATTAACCTCTACTTTCTACAATAGAAGTGAGCTGGAAGACCCAATCCTTGAGAAATCTAACAAATAGCTGCCTTTTCTCTGCTGATCCCCCTTCAGGGAGGTTCCAGAATAAGAGGGATCTAACCTGGGATTACTATAATCTCTATAAAGAACACAGAGACAAAGGAAACTACCAAACTATTTACGAAGTACGAAGTCGGAGGCACAGAGATCACATAGCTGTACTCAACTGTGGACTGTACCAAAACAAAAACCAAGAGAAAGGAAAAGTGGAGCTGTGTTGGCTGCTATCTTGAAACACAGCATTATCAACCTTTTAAATCTCAGCAGGAAAGTTGACCTGCAAGAGATAACTTAATGGTACAGCCATGTCAGATGAATTCCAATGTCACCTTGTAAGGAGTAATGGACAAGTGTATAAAGATTTCCTTGTTTTCACTGCACATTAATACACATGGAAGCATATACTCTATTCTACACCACTAACTCACAAATATAAGGGAGTTTGATGGCGGACAACTTTCAAACGGGTTAATGATGTAACACTTCATGGGGAATCAGTAGCAGAGTTGAGGAGAATGAGATTTTATAGAATTTTCCCAAAAAGTGATTTTTTCCCCCTTCTAAATTTCTTTTGTCTAAATTTTGTAACAGTGCAACCTTACCAAATCAGGAAATTCAACTTTATGTAAGAAATCTTTACAATTTAGATTTTGCACTTAACTCTAGAAATTTGACTAGAGTTACAATCATGAAAATGGAGAATATTGTGTTCCATGCACTTCTACCTTTCTTTTTCCATTTCTTCAATAAAAAGGCCCTTAACTTTAATTAAATTAAATATTATGTCAGCAGTTTCCAACATCCCTCTCTGTGTAGAATACACAGGGACACATGATCCAAGTGAGATCATATGTCCAATCGCTAGATTTCTATGGTCATGGACTCTTTGTCTTGCATCTTCTGAGACAATTTATAATGAAGAACCCCTAGACAATTTTGTAAAAGGTCACTTTCTAGAACAGTGTTCTTTAATTAGAGGCTGGCAGGCCAGATCTGGCCACATGGGGTCTTCGCTTGGCCTGCTGGACATCAACTATGTCGCTGGGGGTTCCACTGCAAGGATGGTCCCACTACCCAGTTCCAGCTCACCCCAGGCTTCCAGCAGCTCTGGCCCTTGTGCTATCTTGCCAGTCCCAGCTGCAGCATCCCCATGCTGGCCCACCCGCTGAGCACCCCCACACTCTCCACCTGACCAGCAGCACCTGCCGGGTCAAAGGACGCTCTAAAACTGTGTAGGAAAAGGGGCCTCCTGGAGGGGAGCACAGGGGCCAGAGCCGCCAGGAGCACGCTGGAATTGGGTAGTGGGGCCACCCTCACAATGGAGCCCCCAGTGGATATAGGAAGGAACAGCTGATGCCCAAAAGGCCCTAGCAAAGTCAGTACAAACTAAAATTTCATACAATGACTTGTTTATACTGCTCTATATACTACGCACTGAAATGTAAGTACAGTATTTATATTCCAGTTGATTTATTTTATGATATGGTAAAAATGAGAAAGTAAGCAGTTTTTCAGTAACAGTGTGCTATGACGCTTTTGTATTTTTAGGTCAGATTTTGTAAGAAGGAAAGGTTGAGAGCCACTGTTCTAAACCTTTTATCATTTTTGTTGCTCTCTTCTGGACTCCATCCAATTTATCCACATATTTTTTAAACTATAGTGACCAAAACTAGATGCAACACTCCAGCTAAGACACAGTGCCTCCTGTGTTTTACGTACAATACTCCTGTTAATACACCACAGAATATTAGTCTTTTTCAGTTGAATCTCATTGAATATGAGTCAACAATTTGTGATGCACTATAACACCCCAGATATTTTCAGCACTATTACTGCCTAGCAAAATGGTTATTCCCCATTTTGTAGTTGTGCAGTTGACTTTTTCCTTCCTACCTGTAGTACTTTGTACTTGTCTTTAATGAATTTCATCTTGTTGATTTCAGACCAATTCTCCAATTTGTCATGATCCTTTTTAATTCTAATCCTGTCCTCCAAAGTGCTATCAGTCCCTCCCAGTTTGGTGTCATCGTCAAATTTTATAAACATATCCTCCACTCCATTATCCAAGTAATTCAATATTGACTAGTACCAGAATATTGACAGATTCCTGGGGAACCCCACTAAATATTTCCCATCACTATGATAGACAGCCATGGATAACTACTGAGTATGATCTTTCAACTAATTATGCACCCATTTTGCAGTAAATTTCATCTACACCACGCTTCCCTGGTTTGCTTATGAGAATGTTGGGAGTGTCTCAAAAGCCTTACTAAAAATCAAGATAACATGTCATCTTTCCGCCCACTAAGCCAGTAACTCGGTCAATAGAAGGGAATTAGGTTGGTTTGGCATGATTTGTTCTTGACAGATTCCTTATAACACTATTACCCTCTAGGTGCTTACAAATTGATTGTTTAATAATTTGTTCCAGCAGCTTACAGGTATTGAATTTAGGCTGACTAGCCCATAAATTCCCTGGGTCGTCTCTGATCCCCTTTTTAAAAGATAGGTATTTTATATACACACACCAGAGGTGGCCAAACTTACTAGACCTCTGAGCCACATACAACAATCTTCAGAAGTTCAAGAGCCAGAGCACACCTGCTGGGAGCCAGGGCTCGGGGCCTCAGCCTCACTCCTGCTGAAGCCTCAAACCCTGGCAGGTGTGCCCCGCAGGGCTGAAGCCCAGAGACCCTCCTCCCCACTGGACAGAAGCTCCTACCCCACCACCTCACTGCAAGGCAGAGGTCCCAAGCTCCCCCCCACCCCGACCCAGTCTGGTAGGCGGAGAATAGGGGGTAGGGAGGGGGCTTGCAAGCTGCACTTTAATGGTAAAAGAGCCACATGTGGCTCACGAGCTACAGTTTGGCCACCCCTGATACATACCCCTTTCCTGTATTATCATAGCACCTGGGAGCCCTAGTCATGGACTATGACCACTGTACTAGGTGCTGTAAAAAAACAAAATGTATGTTAGAAGTCCTCATAGGTCAGATGACTACTCCTTTCTGTGATTAGTTCAGATATTCAGCAAACTGGGCAGGGCATCCAAATTCCACCTGCTGGAAACAACTGAACCAGCGAAGACCTCATTAACGGAGGGGAAGCAGGACGAAGAAGAATGACGTAAGATTTTGATGTACTGGCCAGCTGTGATGTGATAAACCTTAATGTCAACTGATGAAGAACAAATATAGCTTGTTGGATAAGATATACCCCACTAAATACGTATGAACTGGCCTCGTGAGTCCAGGGAGGGGAGATGGAATTCACAAGTACCAAGCAGCTTTCACTTTAAAGGAAAAGTAATTACTACACTTTTGAAATAGATAGTGTCCAAGACTGTTGCAAAAAAAGTTACTCGTCATAAAACACATATCCATACCATCACCACCCACATATAAAATGTGGAGGAAAAGGATTTTCATGGCTAATACTACACCTAACAGCACAAAAAAATTTCTGTGGAATCAGTTGTGTAGCTGCTGTAAGCAGGGGAATGGTCCCGCTATTGTGGGGAACTTTCCTGGCTTCTGCACTACCCCAGTGGAATCAGACAGCAAAAGTATCTGAGTCCCTTGCTCCAACGCCCTTTACCCAGACACCTGCCTGACCTTGAGGACTTCCCTTTCCCTCTCCTGTGAGGCAGAGTCCTTGTAACCCCAATAAGGTTGGGCCCAGGATTCCTGGGAGGCTAGGCCCCCCAGTCTCATCATGGTCACTTAGGACAGGGGCTAAGGTGTCCCCACCTCAGGGTACTCTCTCCACACCAGCCACTTCCCTGGCCCAGTGAGCACTACATTAAGTTCAAACAAAATACAATTTATCAAACAGAAAGAAACACTAAGAAAAATAAGGGGGGAAAAAAATCAGAAAGATTAAAGGAAACAAGTAACCCCGCCCTATCGGCATAGGGAAACCACAAACAGCAGTATCTAGGACGTAGGAAAAGTTCACAGTCTATTCCTCACATGTCCCAGGCCTCCTTCCCAGGCCCTGGCTGCACTGCAGTGATACCACGGGTCAGACGTATGCTCTGGTGGTAGCCACATGCCCTCACTCTCTCCCCAGCACCAGCCCTCCCTCTAAATCCAACCTGCAAGACCTTGTCTGGCGATGTGTCCCTGTGCCGGGCCCTCGTTCTCTCCAGCCGCTCACTGCACTCGACGCCAGTATTACTTATGGCACAGCGCACATACGCTCCCCAGCTCTGGCCCTGCAGCTTCCCTCTGTAGCTCAGCCGTGGCTGCTCTAGCTCTGGCACTGCTTTGGCTCCATGCTGCTGCTCAGCCTCCAGCCCAGCTCTGCTTTCTAGGCTGCTTCTCTGGCCCCTCTGGCTGCTGCTGCTCTGCCTCCAGCTCAGCTCAGGCAGCTGCTCTCCCCTTAGCTCTGTGCTACTGTGGCTCAGGCAGCTCCGGAGAATGGACCCCAGGCTCCTGACTCCCTCATTGGCCTACCTGCCTTGTCAATCAGGTTAATCTGGACTGTTGGCCTCTCCCTATGGGCCTTGGGGACTGTCAGTCTCAGGATCTTGATTTCTCATTGGCCCTTCCCCTTTTTTTTTGGAACTGGGAGATGGACAACCAAAGAAATCCCACTAAGTTTCAGTAAGAGGCCAACAGTCCCCTTACACTACTGTTAGCATTCAGAAACCACAGTGTGTGCACTTTTCAAAAACAGGGGAAAAAAATCATTCTAGTGCTTAGATACTACAATGACAGGCATTTAAGAGAGACTGGTATAGGGAAATGGGGAGGAGGGAAGAAGGTTCCAAACAATGCCTATGAAATAGTTATAGGCTTGTTCTGGTAGATGTCAACTAACAAAACAGGGGGAACAGAAGGTTAAAGCCCGTTTAAAAGTTTAACTATGTTATATTCACATTCTTGTAATTCTGTTCACATCAGCTATTATTCTGCTTCAAGCAATGTATGGTATTTGTGCATATATGGGTTATAATTGTTTACATTTTGGTCGTTTTCATATGCTGTGTGTCCATATTACTCTTACCAAATGCTAGCTATGATAATACTACATTAGATCAATAGCAAAGTGTGTGTGTGTGTGTGGATTTTACACACACAAAAGCTACCTTAAAAGAACAAGGTAGCAAGACTGCTGACAGTAGGCCTGAGGACAGCTGCAAGTTAGTGCTGCTGAAATGGAAGAGCTGATGATGGAGCCTACTGCAACCTGGTGACACTGTCCATCACTACAGAAGCTAGAAAAGATATCTTGTATATATGTGGAATGGATGGGGAAGAAAAAAAAGGAGTAAAGGTGAGCTGATAAGCTTAGCAACAACACTGGTATTTTCAGGATTAGGGCCTTATTTTTCTAAAGCATATGCTTAACTTTAATGACTTCTTAAAATTAAATACATACGTGTTTTCAGGATTAGGACCTAAACGCAGCAATCAGATTTACTGAATGTTTCTCATTTGTAATGAGACAGGTACTACCCATCAATGGTCCACAGAGTCTAGTATTCTGACAATGGCCACTACCAGATGCTTCACAAAAAAGTGCTAAAAGTCCTGGAGTGAGCAGCTGTGGAATAACCTGCTCACAGGGAAAGTTTCTTCCTAACCCACTGAAGTCAGAGACTGACTTACGCCCAGAAGCATGAGGGTTTATATTCCTTCCAAACTACTGTATGGAATTTTTATTCTTTCTGGATTTAACTCTGGATGTTCTCCATATAAGTATCCCATTTTCATGTGAACTTGCTATGCTCTTGTTCTCAATTATATTAGCCTTTAGAATTCATTGCCACAATATAGAGTTCCTTAGTAGAACCATTTTTTTAACCTACTTAAAGGGGAAAAATAACTTTTGTGTTAAGATAAGGGGTGGCCACTGAAACATGTTAATCTTTTATTACAGTGGTTTTCAACCTGTGGTCCGCAGACCTCTGGGGGCCCACAAACTATGTCTAAGGTGTCCACAAAAAGTGACTATGAAAATAAAGTTTCAGATCCCAGAACAGGCTTTCTGTTTTTCTGATCAATCAAAAATATGTGAATACCTCCACCTACAAGTCAAAACCCAGAAGTGTTGTCATTATCATAGAAGCCCACAGTTTAGCACCCTTTCTCATGCCACATTAAATGCTATGCCAAGCATGTGCAACATTTATAGTTGAACTCTGTTCAGTCAGTTTTCAGTCTAAGACTTCTATGGAAGGGGGCGACAGACCACAGGTTGAATTTCCAAAGGGGTCTGCATCTCAATTCGAAATTTTTTTAGGAGTCTGCAAATGAAAAAAGGTTGAAAACCACTGATCAATTATACTGGAAATTTTAATCCTACATATTAGTTTTTGCCAACTAAAAATATCTCTATAAAATTTCTCCTTATCACACTATACAAAACAGATGACGTACAATACTGTCTTGTTGTCTATCTCAGTTTCACTGAGATTTTCGTCAAACATGATAGATGTTCAAGTCTGAGAATTCAGGACACATTTAAAGTATTGATTTCTTTCCATCTCATCTAAAGTTCTAGCCTTAGACTGCCCCTTTTTCTGATACGTAGACTCTACAGATTACCTTCTATTGTCAGAAAAGACTGACATACGCTGCTCTTTGATAAGTGCTTGTGTGTTAGCAGAACTCTCAAAGTCAGCAAAACCCTTAACCTTCAACATGAAAACCTCAGATCACTTAAAAACTCAAAATAAGAGGACTGCTTAACTTCTAATCAATACATCGATATACTTCAGGACACATTATCCTAAAAATAAGTGTCAGTGAGATAATCCTTCAATTTTACACATAAAAAAGTAAACACTTCTATTTTTGCAAAGCTACTTCCTTCCCATAAAATGTTCTTTATGCAGTTATACGCAAACCAAAATACTGCTGATATTTTCCAATTTTACTTTAATCCAAGCAAGTTTCTTACATTTTGAACTATAGGCAATTTAACAGCAAGTCCAGAAGAAACACATTGTAAGAATGAAATTATTGGTAAAGCCACACATTACTATACATTACTATACCTGCGAATGGAGTTTTCTGTAAAGTTCTGAAAACAAAGCAGCATCCGCTTCCCTTCTTTGTCGCACAACTGTTAAGAGAAAAAAGCTTCTTAGGGTACGAAACTTAAGAAGTCAATTATAGTAACAACATTATTTTGTATTGATACATTTGTGCAATTCGTGGAGTGGGAGGAAAGCACGAGGATAAAGAGACAGTTCACTTTCCATACACATGCACTCCTTGGCCTCCAAGGGTAAGGGTATGTCTACACTACAGGATTAATCCGAATTTAGATAATTCGAATTTGGGAAACAGGTTGTATAAATTCGATTGTGCGCGGCCACACTAAGCACATTAATTCGGTTTTTAACCACATTAATTCGGTGGTGTGCGGCCACACTACCCCATTACTTTAACCACAGTAATTCGGTGGTGTGCGGCCACACTAACCCTAATTCGAATTAACAAAATCGATTTAGGCGCTACTCCGCTCGTCGAGGTGGAGTACAGAAATCGATTTTAAGTGCCCTTTAATTCGAATTAACTGGCTCTGTAGTGTGGACGGGTGAAGGGTTAATTCGGATTAACGCAGCTAAATCCGAATTAAAGTCGTAGTGTAGACCAGGCCTAAGTCTACAGAGTAATCAAACACTTGCAGCTGGCCCAGACTCCAGCCTGAGTGGTATTTTAAAACACACTTAGAATACTGTTACAATTTTCACCTTCTACAAAACATATTGATTCATTTTAAAATTATTCAGATCTAAATGACTGAAGATGAAAGGAAGCCAGACATACGTTCTTTCTTGATTTTCTCCGCAACAAGAAATTCATCTCTTTCAACAGTAGGAGCAAAGTTGCTTCCAATAACTCTCACTGCATATTGAAACTGCTGGGCTACATCAGCTGAAAGAGGGAGGGGAAAAAAATTAGTTAAGCCAACTCTTTAAATGAAGAAAAAATAAATAAGGGCTGCCATGTTACTAAGTGATTAAGTCAAATAAAAATACAAAAAATGTAGATGTTTCAAATGAGAGATAAAATATGATAGCGACTAGATTAAATCTTTCCCCTAATACTACCTTGCATTGATATTTTGTCCTGTATGCTCTTATGCAGAAATAGTCAGTCACTTTAAGAGCACAAATCCAATTATAGAAGTAAACTACAATTTAAAAATGCTGGCACCTCCTTTTGTCAGCATATTTCTTAGCATCTTGCTTCATGCAACAAACATCATTACTATCTACAAACATGAACAGTTCAGCCAATAACATGTCTTCAGTATGGGCCAATATTCACACAAACACAAAAATGAGGGTGCATAATCTCCTTTCCCTCCCTAGTCTAAGCATTCTGCAAGTCTGAATTCCAAGAGCAGATTTCAAGGTCATGAATCAAACTGGAGATTTACTGAAGTCAAACTACAGAATCCCATGGTAACAGAACATATTGATTAGCAGAACTGCAAGAGATCTGCTTTAACCACGTTTATTCATTAGTTTTGACAAATCAATTAAACCTACAGGTACTTATTTTTTCACCCTCCCAAAATTATCTTTCAGTTTCTTAAACTGTTATGTACAAGGACTAAGTACTTTACCCCAGTAACTTTCTACCAAAAACATAAAAAGTACGCCTCCAGTTCCATTTAAAACCTACAAAATCCAACTAGTCAGCAATCAATTTCATTACGATCCCAATAAACTTATCATATGTTTATTTTAGGGATAAAATTCATAGTGGAGGCACTTAAGTATAGCAGCATGCTAATCATATGGCAGATAAGGGCAAGGTGTAGAAAATCCACTAAACGAAGACTGAGCTCTCATCTCAAATTGGCAATGGAAGACAATTAACCAGAACAATTAATGATAAGCATCTCTGAGTGCTAGATGTTGATCAACGTTAAACTAACACTAACAAAGGAAGAATCAGCTTAATCCTCAGTTTTTCCACCCATGCGAAGCAACCCAGAAGCAGGTACCATCTGAGTTGTAGAAAGAAAAAAACCCAGCAAAATTCCACAGGCACTAGGATTCAGCTTAAGGGAGGAAGACAACAATTCTCCCCTCCTCCTGCCCTAGCACTACCTCTCAAATACCACTTATCCAACCCCAACCACTCTCCAAGGATCTTTGCAGCAAGTTCAAATTAGTGGGCTATAGAATTTGAGCAAGTCCTGAAAAGCAATAGCTGGTGGATTTGAGGTCCCAAGTGGAAAAGTCTGACAAACTGTATTATATAACACTGCCATCATATCATTTGAACTTTTGTGTAAGTATTCAGATATTACTAGTTGTTATGAAAGGTTTGGCTCTGTATATGTGTGCAGAGTTACGTAAAGGTCTTCACTTTATGCTTTTGCAAATATATTTGTAAGTCAACAGAAATTAAGCTACAGCAATATCTTAAAACAAAAAAAATGCACTTCAAAAATTGTTGAGGGTGTTAAAGTGTGAGGTAAATCATCACATTTTCATAAATTCGAGCACTTAAGAGCAGGTACATCAAAAATCTTCCACTGGCCATGCACACATTTTTACTACTATAAATAAATGTTTTAATTACAATACCTTAACTCTGAAATATTAATTTTAAGTGTACTACTTTGTTATCTAGAGATACTTTTGAGAGAGATATGGGAGAGCAGTCAGTCAATATCTCAAAGCTTGTCTCTCTTACCAGCAGAAGTTGGTCCAATAAAAGATATTACCTCACCCACCTTCTCTCTCTAATATCCTGGGACTGACACAGCTATACCACCACTACACATCCCCCTCATTACGGGCAGTAGAACTTTTGTTACAGCACTTATTTGAGAGGGAGTTGTGTATACTGTCTATTAGGACAGTGACTATGATATCAATTTATAGCACCACTATGGTATGTGGACTTTCATTTGAAGCTGATCAATACAATTTCTATTTTTCAAATCTATTGCATTTATATTTTGAGATTACCAGTAAAAATAACATTTATTTTGGGTCACAGTTAATGGTGTATGTGTGTTACAATTACAAACACATTCCTTTGTAGCAAGTAAAACTGTATTGCTTTCTGTGTGTCTAAGAAATTGCCGTTATTTCAGAACTAAACATTTTGCTATCTGTGCCCTTGAAAACTGCCTCTACATGAACCAATGTAAAAGTCTACCTATGTTTCTAGTTCTGTGGTGCAATATGCTTTTGCTGTGTAGATTATGGGACAAAAGACATGGAAGCAAAAGTTTCTAAACAGTTATTTTGAAATCTTATCCATATTCAATTTAACAACAAAATTTAAAAACAAATCCTCATCAGTGAGAGACTTAACCCTAAAAAGGATATTTTGGGTTATCCTGACTTGGAGAGACTATCTGTTGCCAAAATGGTAATTCAGTCTCCTTATCCATTCAGTCCTTGCTCTCTGCTAAGACTGAACCAATGAACTTTTGGTCCCTCCTTTAATAATTCGAGAGACTAACCTTCAGAATTTGAGACTTATCTTAAGATTCATATTGGACCTGCAGTCATACAATAGCTTTGATTCAAAATATTTACCTATCCCACCAAGATTTCAAAGTCCTTGATTTGCAAGAGACTCGCTTTCTGTGGCAGTGCTTTTGGTGGTAGACTCCTGACTTCACGTACAGAACAAGCAAGATGGCATACAGTAGTCGTAAGAAATAAAGATATATTTAACAGTAAGATGTCCAATAGCAACACACACAGGAAGTTTATTACATAAGCAGATGTATTGTTGAATTGTCCTTCTCCCCCAAATGTCCCCCATGAGACATTAGATGAACTTAAAATATAAGTGTACACACACACAATACACACATTTCATTGTATAAATATGTAAACAAGTGCAACTGCTATGCAACACTGCCATCTTGATATGCCTAATAGATGGGAAGGATGGAATTGTTTATGGAAGATGTGATTTAATTTTCAGTGTTCTGATGTGAGCTCTTTATGCAGAGAAAGGAAGCAAGCAGAAGACTGTCAAAATTCTAAAAATTATGACTACAAACATAGTGGAATAACGCCATTAATTGTAAGCGACTATATTTACCAAATACATAAAAGTTAAAAACAGTGTAAAAAGCTTGCTACATTCAGAGGAGGGGAAACAAAACAAAAAAAAAATTCAATAATTCAAGATCTATAAAATCTTAATTTGAATTGCCTAAAATAGATTACGTTCTATCTGCAAATGCAAATTTCTGATAGTAGAGAATGTCCTTTATGCACGCATCCATTCCTCCTCTCCCCCTGTATGATGCAGTTTTCATGTTCTATTTCAAAGCCTAAAAGGAGCTTTAAACAAAGCACATGTGAAAAGTGTAGAAAAACTAAAGAGGGAAGGAGGGAGAATCCTTGGTGGGCAAAACCAAGGAAAAATAGTAAGAAATGGTATAATTTAAAAAGGAGGAAAATACGAGAAAAATACAGGAATTTAATTATAGTGGCTAGATAATTTTTATTTCCAGATAAGCCTGATAAATTGGAGGACAGCCTTCCGGAACATTCCTTTTATTCGTAAGCAACTGATCTGCTTCAGTGCACTTCCCAAAGTTAGTAATATCAGACAATTCTCACACCTTTCAAGAGACTACAGCTATTGGAAGAGATTTAGGGGGG
>NW_020664372.1:33502453-33517465 GCF_002925995.2 Terrapene triunguis
CACATATTTCCAGTCCCACCATCATTCATGTTTTATGTATCAAGATTTTATTTTTAGAAAGTTTTTCCAATCTCCCCAATGCCTAAACATTTTCTTGACTGAAAGCTTTTCTTAAAATTGGAACTAAAAATGGTTATGCTTCCTATATTGAAAATGATCCTTTAAACCAGCGATTCATCTTGCAGTGTAGTAAACAAGCCTATTTGAAGAAGGCTCCTCTGAGTTCATCAGCAACTAGAATAAACTTTCCTGGAGGACCTTTTCCCCAGAGTGAATTTCTTGCCAGCTTAACCAACCACTCATATGTTTTCTTCCCTTGACATAAGGAGATACAACCTATCTCACAGCTGAGTTACAAGTTTTCACTCAATATTTGTAAGTTCTCTGAAAGCCCTGGATATAAGATTCTATAAAATATATCAGAGTACATTACTGTATTATACTGATCATCAGCTACAGATTTTTCCTTCACTCTAACCGCAAGGGCACACCACAGATTAAAGGAGCTAGCTGTCCAATACTCAGCTAGAGACCATAAGCAGGCATGAATTCTATAAATATATAATCTGAACAGGAAGACTAACTCTACCTGTGTATTCCTGTGACAAAAGTTATCAGAGCAGAATTCTAAGAGTCATTAATGAGATCTCAAAAACCTAAACCATCACATCAGTGAAAATGGCCTTAGAAACAGAGGGAAACATCATCTTAGAGACTTCAAGCATGTTAGTTATTTAAAGAACAAGAAGATACCAAGAGTTCAGTCTTTAGGCAAAACAAGTTTTCCGAGAAGTGGACTTGACAGAGCTGGAAAATTCATAAGGTCTGCCAGCTTTGCCTTGGTTAATACACTTTTGGAGCTGTTCCAAGACACGGACAGTGATAACTATACTGGTGGACATTTCCTCATATTTTTCAAGCTGTACCACAGTCCAAATCCCACTAGACAGAGCATCTTACATGCCTCACTAGAACTAGAAGTTTCAATTGAATAATTTACATGACACAGATGAATTACTATAAGAGAGACTTTTTTTATAAAAATACAAAGGAAGTGACCAAATGGAAAGCTTCTTTATGCTGGAACTAGATCTACGTAGACACACTGAAGCAGCCCCAAAAATTCCAAGACAGGCATTGGAATCTCATGAAAAGAAAGCCTTCAATTCCAAGAATTTAATAAGTAATGCTCTTTCCCTGGTTACCAAAGAAGGAACTGAGTGACATTCAGATAACAGTATTGATTTCAATAAGGGATGGCATAAATAGCCAAAAAGGGGCTGTCTTACACAGCAGATAGTCACTGCCTGCAACCATCAAAAAAACCTTAAGGAACTAAGGGAGTAGTTGTAGTCTTGTGCTAAAGATCAAGGACCCAAAAGTGACAATTCTGTACAGCTGGTGTAGAGCAATCTCTTTTCCAACTGAAATTTCAATGGGAATTTTAAACAGGGAATTTATAGCTATATAAAAACTGGTTTTTGTCCAGGACACTGGAATTAAGTCCCCTAATTCTGAAAGGTGTAGACAATTATTTTAGTTTATTATTCATTTATTGTGTGATGTTATGATTAACGTGTTACATCATATATAATCATTGTATGTAAATATAGTTAAATTGTAGAATGATAGAAGTATAAGATTGATCAGTATTTAGAAGGAATAATCATGTATTCGATATCTAAGTAAGAAAGGCTGAAACACGAGACCTGTAGGCTGAGGCTTGCAAGATTTTTAGCATAGCTTTTTTAGGCCTTGGAGATAAGAAATGCTGAGATAAGTAAGGGACAGAAGAATAACCTGATGCCCTAAGATTATGGCAAAAGAGGTACCAAGTGGTAATACTGAGGAAAAAATAGCTAGAAGATTAATTTTAAAAATCACAAAATGCTGTAGAGGCACTTCTGCCTCCAACATGTGTCTTAACCACAGGATACAGGTCATGCATCAGTGCTAATGAGAATAAAGAGAACCTACACGACCTATAGAAATTGGGGGTCCCTTAAGTTCTAGGGGATACTAGACCAATAAGAAAAAAAGAGGGCTAACACTTTTCTGTACATGCACAGAATGTAGGGATAGGCAGAATCACATTATAAAAAGAAGTTGCTCAGAGCGGGGAAATTGAGTTTCCTATGAGAGAACTCCAGCAGGAACCATCCATCCTTTTATTGATGATCAATCCATGAGAGACCCATCAGACCCTAACACTATCTAGGAGGATGTATGTCTGTAGTTATAACTGGTGCATGGATATATCTAGGAGTTGTGTATGCTGTGACATTCATAGCTTTGTTGGTAACTTTATTAAAACTGATAAAAGATAGTGGACCTTTTTCTTGTGACTGTATATTTTACTTGCCTATGGTTTCATGTGTTCCTATGAGCTTTAAACAAGCAGTGATAACTCTGTTGAACTTGAGACTGTAGCCGCCAGAGCCAAACCCTCAATGATATAATATAACATCAATAAAGTTAACTTTAAATAAAAATAAAGGCTGCAAGGGCCATGGATCTCTAATGACCACAGGTAGTCTATAACTTGGTTTTAAATTTAATCTCAAAAAGGCAACATCTCCTGCTGTATAATGCCTCTAATACAAAGTTAGGGAATTCATTGCTTCAGAACTGACACACGGGGAAGAGATCTTGCCTACTGATTCAACAATACCACTTGCTGGCAGGAACTGTCATTTAAGTACTGCCAAATTTACTTTACAAGATTTAACGAGATCCCAAAACAAACTAATATAACCAAACATTAACAAGAATATGATTTGGTATATTACAAATCCTCAACACTGACCAACTAGTATAAACTGCTCTGAAACTATGCTAACATGCTTGTACATACTGACTTCTCAGTCCTAAGTTCTAGAATGTCATCTTTAAAAAAAAAAAATAGGAGACATTTGATTTTTTAGTAAAATGTTTCCATCCAGCTCAATAGCCTAGTGGTAGCAGAGGGCACCACCAGAGAAAATGCTAGTGTGACACTTGAGCTCCAAGGACCATTGGGATGCATAGACAGAGTCTTCAGCCCACTTAGGAACTGGTTGGGGGATATGGGCGGGAAGTGGGAGAGGGGAAAATGGTTCCCATATCGATGGCCTCTTGCAATCATACTCCGCCACGGGAAGAGTTCATTTCAATGCAAAGTTTTCTGGATGAGGGGAAATAGGAAATTGTAGAGGTTCCGAGGACATCCAAAACACAAAGAATGGGGGGGAGGGATAGCTCAGTGGTTTAAGCATTGGCCTGCTAAACCCCAGGGGTGTGAGTTCAATCCTTGAGGGGGCCAAATCAGTACTTGGTCTTGCTAGTGAAGGCAGGGGGCTGGACTTGATGACCTTTCAGGGTCCCTTCCAGTTCTATGAGATGGGTATCTCCATATTATTATTGGCAAGTTTAAAAGCCTTCAAAAAAGGCACCAAAAATCCAATAAAACCTAGTAAACTTTTTACAGCTGACTTACAAAATTCACAGGTTTAGAATGGAAGCACTTATACACCCCGTTAACTATAGGGGCACACAAAGATACAGACATTAACATACAAACTGCATCTTGGCTCCTATTAGAACCATATTTCTATGCTTGCAGGAGTAAAGTAGGATTCAATTGGTGAGGAGGACTCTAGCCAAGTCAATCAGTTCTTCTGAAGCCGGTATAGACTCCTAGAATTTATGGCCAGAAGAGATCATTAGATCATCTAGTCCAGTGGCTCTCAACCTTTCCAGACTACTGTACCCCTTTCAGGAGTCTGATTTGTCTTGCATACCCCCCCAAATTTCACCTCACTTAAAAACTATTTGCTTACAAAATCAAATATAAAAATACAAAAGTATCATAGCACACTATTGCTGAAAAATTGTTTACTTTCTCATTTTTATCATATAATTATAAAATAAATCAACTGGAATATAAATATTGTACTTACATTTCAGTGTATAGTATATAGGGCAGTATAAACAAGTCATTGTCTGTATGAAATTTTAGTTTGTACTGACTATGTTAGTGCTTTTTATGAAGCCTGTTGTAAAACTAGGCAAATATGTGGATGAGTTGATGCACACCCTGGAAGACCTCTGTGTAACCAAGGGTACACATACCCCTGGGGGTGAGAACTACTGATCTAGTCTGATACTCCTGGGGAAATTCTGCGCCACTGCGCAATGCAGAATTTTGCAGAAATTAACATTGTATGCGCAGAATTTCCTTTCCCCCCACAGAAATGGGCTGCAGTGGTGCTAGCCGCCACTAGGAGCCACTGGACTCAGCACAGCCCCGCTTGCACATAGAAGATTCTAGCTCCCTCCCTCCAGCAGTGGGTTCCTGGCAGCTGGAGTTCCCAGCAATCCCTGAGGGAAGGAGAGGATGACAAGCAGGAAACTCTGTGCAAGCCTGGGACCGAGCATCAGGCTGTTTCTCCCTCTAGATCCTGGGGCTTGGGGAGTGGAGGGAGAGAGTGCGGGTATGGGCCAGGAGGGCCCCACAGCTGGGCTCTGGGGATTGAGCGGGGGGCAAGTATCTGGGCTAGGGGGGCCCTGTGGTTGGACTCTGGGGAGTAGGGGATTTGGATGTATTGGCTGCAGGGGGGCGGGGGGAAGGGGGAGAGCTGTGGGTGTCTGGCCCATGGCTGGGCTCGGGGGATGGGGACAAAGAAACAGGAACTGGGTTGTCATAGGGGTTTTTTTACTCTCTACTCCCAGGAGAATTTTTGTGTCTGTATTATTACAGATATACTTGCTGACAGGTATTTTGAAATAAATTAACAAAATAACTGAAACTGGCGTGATTATGTAGTGTTATTTTGACAAATAAAATTTGCAGAATTTTAAAATATTGGGCACAGAATTTTTAATTTTTTTGGCACAGAATGCCCACAGGAATAATCTGACCTCCGTATCACAGGCCAATAAATTTCACTCAGATACTCCTGAATGGAGCCCAATAACTTCCACAAAGGCACCCAGTCTTGAGCTGATAAAATCAAGAGCTGGGGAAACCACCACTTCCCTTGGTAGTCTGTTCCAATCGTTGTTCACACCGATCATTAAAAATTCCTGCCTTATTTTCAATTTTGAAAATGTGTAGCTTCAGCTTCCAGCCTTTGGTTGTACTTATTCCTTTCTCTGCTACATTAAAGAGACCCTTAGTATCCTGTATCATCTCCCTATGAAAGTACTTATCCACTGTGTTCAAGTCACCTTTCAACCTTCTTTTGATAAGCTAGACAGATATGCTTTGCAAAAAGCGTGCACATGTCCACATTGGGGGTGTGAAACAATTTAACTAAAGTGGTTTAGAAACTAATTAATTGTAACTTCTAGTCTTGTGGTAGTGAGGAGGCATAACATTAATCTCATTTATCAAATCAAAGTTGGGGGTGGGGGGGAAGAGGAAAATAATTGTTTCAGTCTGTCATGAAGTGCCAGGAATTGGACTTTATTGTGTCACCCATGGATTGCCGAATTCTGATCATGAATAGCTTTCTGGAGTTTTCCTCCCGAACTTTAGGTTTAGCAATTTGCATGTGATCTGAATTTGCTTCTTGGGATTGGTGTCTCACTAGATAATTTCTCTAAATTTTACCTGCATCATTTACAAAACTTAAACAGAGGATTAAAAGGACAGACTTTTCTCTTGCAATGAAAGTCATGTTGCCTTTCATCAAACGTGGTATTAGCATTATGAAAGTGTTGGTCACAACTCTAGCTAATGTTGAGTTCATTTTTTTTTTTAAGCTGTATTTCTTCTAGGGTTTATTATTCAATACATACATTAGAAGTTCTTGTCTTATCTACCCTAGAAGAACTCTGTGGCAACTATAGAAATGGGGAAATTATGACATTACAAGAAACTTGTACATGTTCAATTGAGAGAGAAGGGATTTCAGTAAAACTGTTTGATTACATAGGTTTTTTGGATGTTTCTGTTAAGAATTCCATACATTCAACCCTTCAATGAAGGTATGCAAACTCAAAAACATCTCCCAGATACCCCTCAAAAGGCCTTCGACAAAACCAGGGAAAGCTAGACAGAACTTTCCTGGTACTTTAAGGAAAACAAATGTACAGCCCCTCTTCTCCACACACACTACTGTTCAGGCCTTATTTATGTATCATAAAGATGATAGTAAGTACTTTGCAGATCATCTTTTAGTTAGAGCATTACTAGTAAAGAATTCTGTCCAAAAAACAGGTTAATACCGACATTGTTGTAATACTGAGGTATTAAGGTCATACAATACTTTAACAAATCTACAAAGAGTGAAACTTCCAACAACATATGAAAATATTCAAATACTAGTAGTACAGAAGGCATCCACATACTATTTGTTGAAATGGATACGACTTGAGATGTTGTAGGTATTACAAGACAATACTATTGAGACTTTAAATAGTTCATTTGCCCAATTAGCAAATAAGTTATTTTCTCTGCCAAGGTGAAACCATTTTCCTACTAGTATGGCAGTTGGAAAAAAGGGAACAAAGCATGAGTGTCTCCTTCTCATCTCCCTCTGAGGCCAGGTCCACGCTATAAACTTACACTGATATAACTACATTGCTCAGGGGTGTGAAAAATCCACGCCCGAGTGACACAGTTATACCAACCTAACCCCCCAGTGTAGAAAGCACTATATCAACAGAAGGGCTTCTCCCATTGACATAATCCAACTCTGCGAGGTGCGGTGGCTAACTACACCGACGGGAGAAGCTCTCCCGTCAGCATAGTAGCGTCTTCACTGAAGCACTATCCCAGCACAGCTGCACCACTGCAGGGTTTTATGTGTAGACCTGTCCTAAGCAGCTGCAGGCAAGGAAGGGATTCAGCCTCTAGCAGCTACTACTACTGATCAAAGCCTGGGGGCAGCCACACAAATCTGTCTAAGCGAGTGATTCTCAACCTGCAGCCCGCTGGCTGCATGCAGCCCAACTAGCACACAGCTGTAGCCCAGCTCAGCTGTGTGCTAAAGGCCAACCCACATGGCGGGGTCCGGGTTCCCGGCTTCCCAGAGCACTGGGGTCTGGGCTACCCCATTGCCCAGCGCAGCAGGGTTGGGGTCCTGTCGTGGCTGCCAGCCCACCCTGAGTGGCAGGAGTCCAGGGCTCCCAGCCAGCCCCATGGGAGTCCGGGGCAGCCGGCCAGCCCCACATGGCAGGGGTCTGGGGTTGGCAGCCCACCAGCCCCACATGGTGGGGGCCTGGGGCAGGGTCCAGGAGCTGCTGCTGCCCTGCCACCCGGCTCCTGCAGCCCAGGTAACACACTACGGGCCGCATATATGATAAATAAGTTGAGAACCACTGGTCTAAGCTCTTGTAGACCTCATTCAGCCGATGGAAGAATTGCTTGACAGGATAGCAGCAAAGAAGAGCGTATGTGATGGGGAAGGGAGGAAAATGAGGACAGGGAATTGGAGGAGAGGGTTGGAAGTGCTCTCCTTATATATTTCTAGGAACCAAAAGAGGGAGAGGAGAGGCATGTCCTTCCCCATGGAAGAGAGTGACGAGCCCAACCCCCATCTTCCGGGGGGAGCATCTCTCTCCAGAAAGCAGCTTCTTCTTCTAAGGCCATGTCTACACTAGAGAGCTTACAGCAGCACAGCCGTACCGATGCAGTTGAGCCGCTGTAAGATCTCTCGTGTAGCCACTCTATGCTGATGGGAGAGAGCTCTCTCGTCTACATAATTAAACAATCCCCTAACGAGCGGCGGTAGCTATGTCAGCGGGAGACGCTGTCCACACCGGCGGTGTCTGGGTTTTGTTTTGTTTTTTCACACCGCTGAGCAACATAAACTATACCAACAAAGAGGTAGTGTAGACATAGCCTAAGAATCAGCAAGGGACGGGGACTTCAAAATTTAACACCTACAGGCCAAGGATCTGTATGCTCCCAGGAAGCACCCAGCCCCAGGGAGCACAGCCTTTCAGCTCAGTGTCTAGCCAGCAGGCAGCTAGCCCATTGCTCCAGCCCAGCGATGGCTGCTGCCATGCCCAGCATAGGTCATTAGCAGGGCAGAGCTACGCTACAGGAGGGGGTAACAGAGCAGGGGAAGGGGGTGAACATTCTCACAGAAGGGGTAAGTGGAACACACCTTTTAGGCAACCCCCAGGACAAGAGCCAGGCACACAGCTGTTGACAGCGTTTTGTGGCTGCCCTCAGGCTCTGAGCAGCAGAATTAAACTAAGCCCTGGTCTACACTACACACGTGTCACTATAAGGACGTCACTCAGAAGCATGGGAAATACACCCCTGTGCAATGCAGTTACACTGTTCTAACCCCTAGTGTAGACAGTGCTATGTCGACAGAAGGCCTTCTCCAACTGACATAACTACCGCCTCTCAAGCTGGTCTACACCAGTGCTTCTCAAAGTGGTGATCCGCGGACCAGTGCCGGTCCACGAGCCATCGGCTGCTGGTCCGCAACAAGTTTCCTCATAAGAGCGTCAAATAGGATAATAATATGGCACCGGTCCCTGGCACATTGGAAAAAAAAATTGCCGGTCCCCCACATCAGATAGCTTGAGATGCACTCGTCTACACTATTGCTTAAGTTGATGTAACTTACATCACTCAGGAGTGTGAAAGACATCCCCCCTAAGCAACCTAAGTTACATCAACCTAGTGCCGGCGTGTACAGTGTTTATGTCAGCAGAAAACGCTCCCCCACCAACACAGCTTCCGCTTCTCATGGAGGTAGAGTAAGTAGCATGCCAACAGGGGCACTCACCCATCGCCAATGTAGCACGGGTAGTGTAGACTTGCCCTCAGGGAGGTGGAGTACTTACACGACTGGAGAGAGTCTTCACTAAGCGCTAAAGCGGCACCGCTCCAGCGCTGTAAGTGTAGACAAGTCCTAAGTATTTTGCTGCTGCTGCTAAAGGCTGAATCCCTACCACAGCAGCACGCAAACGGAAGTTTCACTCTCTCCCCTGGGGAAAGCGGGGTCTCCCTCGTCTGGCTCCTAGAAACACACAAGGAGAGCACGTCCCACCCTCGCCATCTATTCCCTGGGCTCCTTCTCCTCCCCTTCCCCAGGGCCATGGCCAGGCACACAGCCGGCCACGGCAAGGAGCAGGCTCTCAGCCGCCGCGCCGCCCCACCCCCTCCCTTGGGGCAGGGCTCTCCAGCAACCGGCTCACGTCTGGCCGCCGCTCAGGGCGGGCACGGCCCCGCTACTCCAGTGAGGTGCAAGCTGACAGCAGCAGCCGCCACCCCCCGAGTTTCAGCCGCGGGACCCGGCGCGGGGCGGCTCCCCGTTGGGCTCGCGCTATCCCGCGCGCTCCCGGGCGAGGGGGCGGTTACCTTCGCTCTTGCCGAGGATGCGGCAGCACAGGTTCTGTAGCAGAACGTTGGGCGATTTCTGATCCGGACACGCCATCCTCACCCCGGGCCGTGGGGAGGGGGCTGGGAACCTCCCTCTGCAACTGCCGCGCGCGCGCCCTGCGCCTCACAGCCTAACGGCCGCCGCCTCCCGTTACCTAGGGCGCCATTTTAACAGAACCCGCGGAAAGCAGCGAGCGCCCACAATGCCCCTGTGCGCGGGGCGACACGGAGCGCGCAGCGCCGAACACCTCCCGCCCTCCTCGCACAGCCCCGACGGAGAGGTTCCGGGGCACAAACTGACCCCCGGGCCTCTCAGCCAGAGCCTGACCCCAGACCCACACGTGGAGTCCGTTACCATCGCAGGGGGTGGCTGGGATTAGCACAGAAATCAGGACAGGAATATTCAGATCTCCCCCCGCGATGACGACAGGGTTTTTTTGTGGGGGGGTCTACAGGGTCCCTGCCAGACCCAAGACTCTCCTGCTCCCCACCATGGTGGCACCCCAGGATTGTTTCAGGCTGGCACCCTACTTGCTCTATGTCACCAGCTGCACCACCACACAATGATGTCACCACTCTATGATGTCACCGAGCTGTGTCATGCTGCAAATGAGGGCTGGCCAAAATACAGACCATCCAGCCCCCAGGAGATTGCAAAATTCCAAGACTTCTGTTTCCATCCTGAACTGGGATGAAAAATCAAAATCTCAGCTGCCTTCTACAAATGCTGTGTTCCCCAATAGCTCCCTTCAGTTTAGCAGTGTGATTTTTATATTATACATTACCCCATATTTAATAGAAAAGTTGAAATTATAAATCTTACTCTAACAAACATCAAAAAGAAACATTTTGATAATTTCCTGTCACACATGCTTGTTATCAATTCACCATCCTGTGAAACATTTCCATTTTGTGGAATCAGAATTTTCTGACAGAAAACTGTTCCAGTGGAAAAATTTCAACTATCTTCACTGCAAACAAGGTTGTGGCCCAAAAGAAACCACCATACGATGCCTGCACTGCTTGCCCACCCGGGTAAAGATGCGGGATCTGATGGAGATTTACCGCCTCTTGTCACAGCCTCCATAATTTCTGGAGTTTGGGCTCCATCCTGGCTAGGGATTATGTGGCTCCACCGCTTAATAGGGATGTTGAATAGAAAAGACAAATAGACACTAGGAAACTTTTAACATTTGGAGGGAGGTGGCTGAGGATGTCAGGAAAGACGGAAATGTCAGGCTTTTCATGTTCCTCTTGAAGGCAGGTATGTGTATGTGTGACCCCTCCAGGGGAGTTATGGGCCACCACCTTGACCAAAACACTAGGGGCCCTACCACTAAAAGTAGGAGTCTCCACTTGAGCTAACGAGCAAGCGTCTCTAGCCAAGAGCTGAAATAGACCCATAGACTGTGTAGACGCAGCAGAGAGATGTCACACATAACACACACTGACACGTGAGTTACATATTCATCTTTGCAAAATGCTGCTTGTGTGCATCTGTGGTTAAAAGAAGACTAAGGGCCACTCCTGGAAATTCTTACTCATATAAGTGGTCTTTACTAAATTATAGAGGGAGGAAGAAGTAACCCATATATTTACATTGTGTAACACTTTCCTTTGTAAAAGATTCTTGTGACCAGCTTTTGAAAATCTCTAACACTTTTATCATTTGCAGCAGGCCTCTGAAGTTCAGCTTGGAGAAAGCTCTCAGAATAGAGAAGCACCTTTTCTTTTTCCTCTGAAAATCTGTTCAGGTTTAACTGAATTATAAACTGTTAAAAATCACCATTACCCTTAGCACACTTGCATTCCTTAGGAACATTTTGGGATCATATCAAAATAATAATTGAACTTGAACTAAATCCAAGATTGTGTTCAAGCCACCAAAGCAGCAGTAACAGCCCTTGCTGTAGCAGTGGTGAAGGAGGAGAGGGAGGGAGGGATGGCTGGGCTGCCCCCGCCACTCCCAACCCTGAGCTGGCATGTCACATAGTCTCAGAATCCCATCCTCTCCTCAGGTGGTCCCACATAGGACAGAAGCGCCTGCAACCCCTGTGGAGATTAGAAAGAGCTGGACCAGGCTCCCATGACCACCCTCTGGAACCAACAGTCCATCACACCTGCTCCTCCATATCAGGACAACCATTTTCTCCTGCAGCCAGTTCATGTAGTTATTATCATAGCTCAAGTGCTAACAGTCTGCTCTGCAGTGCTCAATGTTCAAGGTCTAAAACCCTGCTGATAATGCATGATATGGGAGTTGTTACACTTGTACGTAATAAAATTTGTTTTTACCTTAGTCTTTAAAAAAAAATTAAAAATCCATAAAAATGATATAAAGGAAAATTATTTAGTTTGCAAAGTCAAGCACTCAAAAGTTAGCAAATGCCATTTTTGTAGTTACCTGTGCAACCTTAATTCAGCTCTATTGTGTGTATGCATTATGGTACAGTCTTTAGTTAAATGATCACTTATCACTTTTTCCACAAAGTTTTTCCTCCTTCAGTGCACATGATGGATGCACAAACAGGTAGAATTAAGGTTGAATGGCTTATCATAAAACTGGCATTTCCTGACTTTCAAGTGTTTGACTTTGTAATGTAAGTACATTTCATCTATCAAGGCACATGGGTGGTTACTCATATACCCTATAAAGAATATTGACAACACAGTGCCAGGAAACATTGTTGCACCACAAAATCTTTAGATCCCAAGGAAACCCAACCACTAGCAAACATTTTGTTACTGACATACTTTCAGTTTGTAAAATGGACACACTTGAACTATAACAGTTTCTGCTCCTGCTAATCATTTCTAATTATGACTATTATATAGGTCATGGCTCTAAAACTAAAAAAAATCATGGAGCAGAATAACAACACACTGTTAAAATGCACGTACTCATGCATGAGTGAACACACATGCAATTACCCATTTAGGTTCCCAATTGCTAAATCACAACAAAACCATATTCTTTGTTTATGCTTCTGAGATAATATCATGGGTATCATTATTATTTATCATTTGTATTACCACAGCAGCTAGAAGCTTCAGTCATGGACCAAGACCCCATTGTGCTAGGAGCTGTACAATCACGGAACAAAAAGTCAGTCCCTGCCCCACAAAAGCTTACAATCTAAGGGCAAGGCTACACTTGCAAATGTAGAGCGCTTTGAGTTAAACCAGCCTTCGTAGAGCGCAGTAGGGAAAGCGCTGCAGTCTGTCCACACTGACAGCTGCAAGCGCACTGGCGTGGCCACATTTGTGGCACTTGCAGCGGCATTGGGAGCGGTGCCTTATGGGCAGCTATCCCACAGAGCACCTCTACCCATTCTGGCGCTGTGGCTTGTGGAAAGGGGGTGGGAGGCATTCTGGGGTCCTGTCCCAACTCCCCGTGATGCATCGGTTCACATCCCAGCAATCCCTGTGCTTCCGTCCACATTTGGCGCCATCTTTCGATGTTTTTTGTACTGCACGCTTTGTCTTCCCTTTCGGTCTGTGGGAATGGAGCCCAAACTGCTGAAGAATATGCTGATGAGTTTCACCAGCACGTCACGTTTGGCAGTCGAGTTACTCCTTAAGATCCAAACTGACAGTGAGGACTCCGACGATATCGACTCGAGTAACACATACAACACGAGATTGCTTGTGGCATTCACGGACATGCCAAACCATGGAATGCTGCTTTAGGGCTCGGGAAACAAGCACTGAGTGGTGGGATCACATCGTCCTGCAAGTCTGGGATGACGAGCAGTGGCTGCAGAACTTTCGGATGAGAAAAGCCACTTTCATGGGACTATGTGAGGAGCTCTCCCACATCCTGCGGTGCAAGACATGAGATTGAGAGCTGCCCTCATGGTGGAGAAGCGGGTGGCTACTGCAATCTGGAAGCTGGCAACTCCAGACAGCTACCAATCGGTCGCTAACCAGTTTGGAGTGGAAAAGTCAACCGTTGGAATCGTGTTGATGCAAGTTTGCAGAGCCATTAATTGCATCCTGCTCAGAAGAACTGTGACTCTGGGTAATGTGCATGACATTGTGGCTGGCTTTGCACAAATGGGTTTCCCTAACTGCAGAGGGGCGATAGATAGGATGCATATTCCAATTCTGGCACCAGCCCACCTAGCCTCCGAGTACGTTAATCGGAAGGGGCATTTCTCTATGGTTCTCCAGGCGCTTGTGGATCACTGCGGGCGTTTCATTGACATTAATGCAGACTGGCCCAGAAAAAGTGCATGACGCACGCATCTTTCGGAACACTGGCCTGTTCAGGAAGCTGCAAGCTGGGACTTTTTTCCCAGATGAGATCACTGTAGGGGAAGTCAAAATGCCATTGTGATCCTTGGAGACCCCGCTTACCCTTTAATGCGGTGGCTCATGAAACCCTACACAGGGAGCCTTGACAGCAGCAAGGAGCGGTTCAACAACAGGCTGAGCCAGTGCAGAATGACGGTGAAGTGTGCTTTTGGCCGTTTAAAGGGCCGCTGGCGCTCTCTGTATGGGAAGCTGGACCTGGCCGATGACAACATCCCCGCGGATATATCCGTGTGCTGTACCCTCCGTAACATTTGTGAAGGGAAGGATGAACGATTCACTCAGGCATGGAACTCGGAGGTTCAACACCTGGAGGCTGAATTTGAGCAGCCAGAGAGCAGGGCTATTAGAGGGGCCCAGCGTGGGGCTGAAAGGATTAGGGATGCCTTGAGGGAGCAATTTGAGGCTGAAAGCCACCAGTAATGACTGGTGCCGTGCACGGGAGTGAAATGCAGTGGTTCCAATGTTAGCCGGAATCTGTGTTTGCTACACTGACTTGCAGTACCTGTTGCTTTCCTGGGCTAAGGTATCTTTTACTTTATGCAATAATAAAGAATGTTTTCAAAGACAAAAAATCCATTTATTGAAAAGAAACACAACTGCTTGGGAAACAGAAAGGGCAAGGGGGTGGGGTGGGGATCGGTACAATCACAGATTTGCGTATGTCCTGTTATAATACTCAGCCTTCCTGTCTGGAGTGCTGTGCAATGAGTGCTGCACTTCAGGATGGCTATAATGTATGGTGATGGGGGTTGAGTGCAGTGGGTAAGGGTCTTAGTTTTCAGGGCTGGGTGGTGAAGCTACAGGCGTTGGAGGCAGCTGGTGGCGATAAGAACCCGGATGTTGGGGAAAGTGGGTTAGAGGTGACATGGGTGCACAAGGGAAAAAGTTTTGGGACAAGGGCTGCAAGGGGGACGCAGGGGGCAGGCGCAGTAGTGCTCCACTTGCATGGCTACGAGCACCTGGATTGAGTCCGCTTGGTGCTCCATGATGCTTATCAGCCGATCCATGCTTTGCTGCCGGAGCTCCGCGCTTTTGTGCCAGCGCGCCTCATTCTGCTGGTGGATCCTCCTTTCACTCTCCCTCCACTCCTGTGCTTTTAGATTTTCGTTAAGAGACTGCTGCATTATTTCATGTAGCATGTCTTCTTTGCTTCTATGTGGCCTCTTCCTAATTCTTTGGAGTCTTTCGGCAGGTGATAACACTGATGGCTGAGATCTCAAGGTTGCATCTGTAAAGGCAAAATGCAACACTTAACAGAGGCAGCATTGTTCACACCAGACAGAGCAATGATTCCCCCGTACTTAAGGCCAAGCACAGTCTACACAATAGCATAATTTGCCCCTCCCAAAGCGAGCGCACATAACCCA
>NW_020664372.1:33527465-33599482 GCF_002925995.2 Terrapene triunguis
CCCAAAGTGATTAAGGGATGCAGAATCAGGCCACAAAGTAGTAATAAAACTTTGTTGTGTCTATTTAGCTAGTAAAATCTTTAGGATACTTACTCTATGATTGTCTCTTTATCTTGCCTATGTTTGTCTTACTCTGTGTTTGTACCATGCCTATTACCCATTGAAGCCACATTCTTGGTTGGCCTCTAGTTGTACCATAATATAAACAAATAATAATTAGGGCTGTCAATTAATCGCAGTTAACGCCTATGACTAACTGAAAGCAAAATTAAAGTGTTAATTTTTTTAACGCGTTAATCGCATACCTGTGGGTGGAGTGGGATGGAAGGCATTGGCGGTAGGGAGGGCTGAAGCATCAGCCCGCAGCTCCGTGGGTGACGGGGGAGAAGAAGCCCCAGCCCGCAGCTCTGGAGGCAGCAGAATAACATTGTACAAGCCCCAAAAGCCCCAGTCCACAGCTTCCCAAGCGGCGGGGGGGAGGCGTGAGCCCCAAGAGCAGCTGAAGCCCTGAGCCCCGAGAGAGGCTGGAGCCCCCAGCCCTAAACCCTGAGAGCCCCACGCACCAAAGAGTGCTGGAACCCCATACTCCATGCCCTGAGGGGGGCTGGAGCCCCGAGGAGGGCTGAAGCCCAGAGCCTCTAGCCCTGACCCTATATCTGAAAATATAGAAAACCGCCCAAAATATTTAAATAAATGGTATTCTAATATTGTTTAACAGTGTGATTAAAACTGCAATTAATCACAATTAATTATTTTAAATCTCATGTTTAATCGTGATTAATTTTTTTAATCACTTGACAGCCATAATAATAATAGTTTTTGCAATTCTTGAATAGGTTGCATTGCTCTGAGTGCAAAGAACACATCAGTGAACACAGATAAATACATATTTTTAGAATATCTACAGTGACTTACAAGGAAATTTAATTTAGCCAATAGTAGTTTAAGAGGTGTCTTGATCACAGTCTACAAGTAACTACAGGGTACTTGATCATTCAATAGTAGACAGCTCTTTAATCTATCAGAAAAAAGTATCTCATTGGAAGGTGAAGATAGATAAATTCAGACTAGAAAGAAGGCATAACATTTTATAACAGCAATGGTAATGAACTATTGGAACAACTTACCTAGAGATGTGACACCTTCTCAACCTCTTGAAGTCTAAATCAAAACTGGATGTCTTTTTGAAAGTATTGCTATAGGTCAACCATGAGACGTGGGCTTGATGTAGAAACTACTGGGTGAGATTCTTTGGCCTGTGTTATGCAGGAGGTCAGTCTCAATGATCATAATGGTCCCTTTGGCCTTAAAAAGGAATCAGTGAATCTATGAAGTGATTCTAACTAGGCATTCTTGCTCTTGAGCAAATCCTGAGACCCAGATTCTCTGGTCTGCTAAGTCCATTTTGCATCATATAAGTAATGCAAAGAGGAATTAAAGCAGCTGGAGATGGTCAGTGGAAGATTCCACCTATCCAGGGATACTCTCTACCAGTAAAAAGCTGGCAGAAGCAGCTTTTCTTCCTTCTGTCCCCACGCTCTCCCCCCACCCCCTCCCCATATACTTCTGGTGTGGGAAAAGGCGAGGTGGCGGTAGGTAGTGGAGCAGTGCCCTGCTAAACCAAATCCTCCACTGGCATTAGGTCCCTACAGGATCCTGCAGCTCTGACTCTTGTTAATGCCAAATGTCTCAGGATCAGACAGCTGGAATTGCTCCCTGACACCTGCTCCAATCTCTACTGTGTGCAAGCGGAGCTCAGGTGAGTGGAGAATCTGTCCCAAATGGTTTAACAAACCACCCAAGACTTAATTCTGTATAATATGTTGTGACCCATTTGTTGTTTGGGTTAGTTAGTTAGTAATATGTATACAACTTCACCATTTTCAAAACACTTCAACTAAGCTATCTCTCAATAGGACCCTGTAACAGTGTTGGGACACCAGCTGGCACCTCCTACTGGTTGTCTCTGGAATTAGCTCTGTCCAGTGGAGCGCCTCCTCCTGGTGGTGTCCCATCCATCATCTTGCCCTCGGTTGGCGTCTAAGCCCGCGTCGCTCATCAGCTTGTGGCGTCCTCTTCTGGACCACTGCCCTCTGGCAGTGCCCCTCAGTCCATCCACACCCCCTTCCGGGGGGGGTGGTGATCAGCAGTCTCTCTATGTTCCAGCCACCATGTACAACCACACACCCCCAAAGTCTAATCCCTCTGGTCAGGGATCTGGTATAGTCTATAATGGCCACTCCCTGGGAGTACTGCAAGGGGGGGGACCCAGGCCCGCCCTTTACTCTGGATCCCGGCCCAGGGACCCTCTGGCGGCAGCCTCGCTGTCCTCCTTCTCTCCCCTCCTTCTGTCCACCTCCCTGGACCGCTTCCCCTTCGGCCCCTCACACCCGCTAGGCCCTTCCCCTCCGGGCCTGCAGCCTAGCAGACATTGGGCTGGAGTTCCCTTCCACTCCCCCAGGCCTGCCCAGCACTGCGCTGTCCCGGGTGCTAGTCTCCCACCCTGGAGACAGACCTTCCCCCGTCGAAGGCCTGGGACAGACCGACTGCTCCCTTCCCGAGCAGCCCTTTTATAGGGCTGTCTCCAATCTGGGCCCCGATTGGCTGTCTCCAATCTGGGCCCCGATTGGCTCCCAATAAGCCTTTCTCTGATTGGCTACCCATCTGCGCAGGCCCACTGGCCTGCTGCAGCCTAAATTCTCAGGGAGTGGGGCAGCCACCCCACTACAGACCCTAATCCTGAAAGGTACTCCGTGCACCAACAGAGGATACCACTCAATTCAGGATTGCATGTGTGTGTGCGCGTGCACACACACACACACAATTTGAGAGTGTTGGGACAACAAGGACATTTTGAAGTGTCAAAATTTCCCATGGAAGGGAAAATTTGAGTTTCAACCAGCTCTAGTCACACCATTTTCTAACACCGGCTTTCTGTCAACCTTTCTGAGTCTTGGAGAAAGGAAGAAAGAGTATTAGAATAAAATGCTGAATATAAAGAATAATTGGTAAACATGTAAGTCTATATTTGTAGTGAGATATTTTTGTAGAGATGTGAAAATACCACAAAGCTCCTAGCATACAGAAATAGCTCATTAAAATGACCTAAAGTCAATAACCAAGCAAATAATATATCTAGAATGGATTGCAAATCTGTACAAGAAAAAACACAAAGCATGCTTAAGATCCTAAATCAAATACAATGAACACACAAGCTGGAATTAGAGATCATTGCATTGTAAAACATGGTTGAAGATATTTTTCTGTACTTTACTAACCATACTCTCTTTTCTCATGTCCCCAAGTGCTTGTTCATGGTCCCAATTGCAAGTCTCACATCTGCTTGGGCCCCATGACTTCAGGTTTTAGTGTTTATTCTGTAACAGCTGATGGTAAAACAGCACCAAGATGGTTAGGGAGGAACTGATTTTTCAGATATTTTCTTTAAAATGTTAATTGCAATTGTAAACTTTTGAAAGATTATCTTGAATTTCTTTGAACTCACTTTTATTTGAAAAAAATTCTCAGTATGCTCTTTAAAAGGTGTTTCTTTGAATGTGTGTATCTGTATTTGTAACTTATCTAAAAATATTTGAGAGTTTTCTGCTCTCCTATTGATTGCTAGGATTTTTTTCAATTAGTCATTTTCTCCCTTGCCAACCAACTATACAGGGAAACAGGAAAAATGACTATGCCTAAAGTTCAGTTAAATGCACAAGCTAAACAAATTGAAAATTAGAGGAAAACATTTTTTTCAGCTGGCTTTTTTCAGCTTTAACTGTCTTAGTTGTTGTTCGTGACATAGTAAGTACAACATTTTTAGACATAAATGATTGTCAAGTTAACAGCGTCACTTGAAGTCTGCATTTTGAGCTTGATCCTGCTTCCCCAAATGTTAAAAGCAAATCTCACTTCTGTGGGACTATTCACATGTATCAAACTAAGCGTGCATTTAAGTCCTAGCAGGACTGAGATTGTGGATTATATTTCCAGCTCAGCCACATAGGTTATATTTAGGCAAGTCACTTAACGTTCTGTGCCTTTGTTTTCTCATCTGTACAATGGGGATAATGCTTACACCTACCTCAGAGTTGTGTTGTGAGGCCTAATTAACATTTGTAAAGCTTCTTAAAATTGTCAGTCCAAAAGTAAGTATTATATTTTAATTCATTAGAACTGTGTTGGGGTGTCCATGTCCATGTCCATAGTTCTCGTCCATCAGAATTAATAATGAATCTAAGATGCAATCCTAGTGTTAGGAGCAATCACATATGTATTACTGGATGTTTAGGATGAAAGATAAATGAGGTTCTGAACAACTGAGGTCACTGAAAAATTACATGGCACTTTTTGTTAGAGTAGGGGTATAATTCCCAGCATCCCTGCCAACTTCCAGTTTGGTTAATAACATCCTGTCTATCTAAATTCCCCTTGCAGTCTTATTGAATGATATTTTTCTTCATTTACTGTATTAAACTATTGAATCATTTTGCTTTACATTGTTAAAAAGGTGCTTTATTCTACCAAGTGAGTGGCTGCACTGTAGGGTGCCTTTTACACTGCTTTGCTGTGAGAACAACCACTCCTGGTCTGTTCACACACCGCCTCTAGCATGCAAAATCACTCCCAGCTGAATATACGAGTGCTTCTAATCAGCCACTCCTAAAATATATTGCAGAGAGACACCAGCAAATTCCCAGTCCTAGACTTGTCCTCAGAAATGTGCAGTTTGTACTGCCCAACTCTTTCCTTCTGTGCAGAACAAGCTCATAAAAAGTTGGTCATTTCATTAATAGAAAATGATATGCACAAATCTTATTATCTCAGATTGAAGGCTCCCAAACACTTCAATCCAAACACCCTGTTTTAGATAAACAATAAAATAAGTTTATTAACTATGGAAAGATGGATTTTAAATGATTACAAGTAATGAGGCATAAAAGTCAGAATCAGTTACAAAGAAATAAAAGGTAAAACACAAAGTAATACCTAATTTATCAAGCTAAGTGAATTTAGAGCAAATGGATTACTCTTACCATGTATTCACAGCAGTCTGGCTGGATTTCTTCACCCAGGAATACTCCCCCAGTTCACTGATGCTTCCTTTGTCTTTCAAACATTGTTAATGCCATGAATAGAGATGAGGGGAGAGGGGTGATTTGGGGCCTCTATTCCTCATTTTTATATCTTTTCCTTCTCTTTGAGAATAATCTCCAGCTGAAGTTCAGGCGACAGCAAGTCTGTCTGCCAAGATGTAAATTTCTCGCTTGCACCCTTCTTCCTGCCAAAGAATGGCGCTCAACTCAGTAATAGTCCACTTGATTATGTTGACACCTGGCTGAGGTGCTGGCTAGCCTTCTGTCTCTGAGGAACTAGTTTGGAATGCTTTACTAAACTTGGAGCATGTCTCAGTAATGTCATATAGTAAAATCTTATAACTTTACATACAATGTTGCTATACACATTTAACCAAGACAACAATGTTCAGTACATTATGAGTTTTCAAAGGATACCTCACAAGGCATACTTTGTACAAAATTTATTGTAGTCTTGTAAAAGTGGTAAACATAAGGGTACAGTCTGTCACAATCTTCTCTCCAGCATTAACTACTGAAGATGTGAAGCAGTCCCATTAAAAAGGCCTTCATCCATGGAGACTTTCCCCCAGCTCTTTTTTCTTGGGATCTCTTCCCCTTATCAAGCAGGTGGATCTCATTTGGAATCTACTCCTGCATCTCAAATCGGGATATAGCTATGGAAGAGCTTTGGAAATCAGTAATGCTCTCATTTATTTTTATACTTTTGTTCATGATTTGAAGTCCCTTGCTCTTGTTGAATAATACTGATCACACTCCTCAGTTTCTTCTTGCACTTGAGTGTGTGAGATTATCATCCTACCTGATACAGAGCCTGTTGCACAATTAAATATATGATCAAATCTCAAAATAAAAGTATAGTCCAATATTCGATGCTGCGACAAGTCATTACAGAGAAACCCATCCTAATCATTTCCTTCATTAGGGACATATATAAATGTGGGAGTGTCAATTAAATCCAGATCTCTGACACCAAACAGCTGAGGCAGAAAACACCACACACAGTAATACGGTTGCAAGTCTACTTTCTGAAAATCAAATAAGGGAAATTGATCAAGAGTTGTGTGTGCTCAAGGCTTCTGAAACTCAGACCACTTATTTAGGTGCCTAATATGAATTTAAGTGCCTGACTTTAGGCACCTACATATAAAAAAATTGGCCTAAATATAAAACACAGAATATCAGTAAAAATTTGCTGGCCACCCAACTTCACAAAGCTATTTGCCTCACACCCTAACCTGCACCTAAGAAAAAGAGCATTGCACATCTATACACAATTAACTTTGTTTTGTAGTCAACTGCCTTATCCCCTCAACTGCCTGTGCTAATGGTTAAAAAGAAACTATATATCACACAATTCCTGACCAAATTATTAAAATACCTCAGATAAAAGGAAATTTACATAAAAGTCTGTCAAAAATATGCTGGATCTTTGACAATGACATTAGTGTAAAGATCATTTTAAAAAAAAAATATTACAAGTAGCTACATATGTATCTAAAGTTGTAGAAAAAATATTTAACGTTATTTAAGACAGTTTGGGATCATGCAATTAAGACTGTAACATAATAATATACACCTCTACCCGGATATAATGCGACCCAATATAACACGAATTCGGATATAATACAGTAAAGCAGTGCTCCGGCAGATCAAAGCAAGTTCGATATAATGCGGTTTCACCTATAACGCGGTAAGATTTTTTGGCTCCACAGGACAGCGTTATATCAGGGTAGAGGTGTATATGCACAAGGAGGCAAACTTAAGGCTACACATTCCACATTCAACCTGGAATTTGCCATTTCCTGATTTTTGAGTTCCTTACCAGTTTTTATTGTAGTCTTTTTTTATTTTTGTCTTTTATATGGAATATTACATCAGTTCTTCAACAACTGCCCTGGCATTGCTCTTAACTTCAGTTCTGTCCAGTCTGTCAATCTAGGTATTCATACTGCACTGATCACCATTGTATCAGAATGGCATATTCAATGTGTTGGTTTTAGTCCTAAAGAAAACCCTGTGTGGGCTTCAGTCCTGGATATCTGAGAGAGAGCATGCTGCCTCATGAATGTAAACAAACAAAGGCCAAGGCACAAATTGAGATCAAACTAGCTAGAGACATAAAGGTTAACAAGAAAACATTCTACAAATATATTAGAAGCAAGAGGAAGACCAAGAACAGAGTAGGCCCATTATTCAATGTGGAGAGAAAGACAATAACAAAAAATGTGGAAATGGCAGAAGTGCTAAATGACATTTTTGTTTCAGTTTTCACCAAAAAGGATAGTAGAAATTGGATGTCTAACATAGTGAACGCCAGTTAAAATGAGGTAGGGTCTGAGGCTAAAATAGGGAAAGAACAAATTAAAAATCACTTAGACAAGTTAGATGTCTTCAAGATGGCAGGGCCTGATGAAATACATCCTAGACTACTCAAGGAGCTGACCGAGTAGATATCTGAGCCATTAGTGATTATCTTCGAAAACTCCTGGAAGATGGGAGAGATTCCAGAGGACTGGAAGACAGCAAATATAGTGCCAATCTATAAAAAATGGATTAAGGACAACCCAGGGAATTACAGATCAGTCAGCTTAACTTCTGTACCCGGAAAGATAATGGAGCAAATAAAGCAATCAATTTGCAAACATCTAGACGATAATAAGGTGAGAAGTAACAGTCAACATGGATTTGTCAAGAACAAATCATGTCAGACCCACCTAATAGCTTTTTTTGACAGGGTAACAAGCCATGTGCATAGGGGAGACGTAGTAGATGTGGTATATCTTGACTTTAGTAAGGCTTTTGATACTGTCTTGCATAAGGTGGGTGCAAAACCGTTCCCAGAGAGTAGTTCAAAGACAAGCTGGAAGGGCATATTGAGTAGGGTCCTATTCTGTTCAATATCTTCATAAACGATTTAGATAATGGCATAGAGAGTACACATAAAGTTTGTGGACAGTAACAAGCTGGGAGGGGTTAGAAGTGCTTTGGAGGATAAGATTAAAATTCAAAATGATTTGGACAAACTGGAGAAATGATCTGAAGTAAATAGGATAAAATTCAATAAAGACAAATGGAAAGTACTCCACTTAGGAAGGAACAATTAATTGCACACATACAAAATCGGAAATGACTGCCTAGGAAGGAGTACTGTGGAAGTGGATCTGAGGGTTATAGTGGATCACAAACTAAATATGAGTCAACCGTGTAACATGGTTGCAAAAAAAAAAAAAAAAAAAATAACATAATGGGAAGTATCAACAGGAATGTTGTAAGCAAGACATGAGAAGTAATTCTTCCACTCTGCTCCACACTGATAAGGCCTCAGGTGGAGTACTGTGTCCAGTTCTGGGCACCCCATTTCAGAAAAGATGTGGACAAATTGGAGAAAGTCCAGAAGGGAGCCACAAACATGTTTAAAGGTCTAGAAAACATGACCAATGAGTATAGCCCTAAGGATTAATCTGCTTGTCTGTATAAATATATCTTTCTTATAAAAATGAGTATTTGATGTATTAGACTTATAGATTTTATATTAAAAGTAAGTTTGGCTGTAATGCAAGAGACCTACCTACAGGCTAAAACTCTGTATGTTAAGCTAATGCGTAGTTAACACCTTTTTGAGACCCTTCCCAGAAAAAGTAAAATTAGACAAAACACCCACGCAGATGTCTAGAGACCTTTACCTAAACCAATAGTAATATGGGGTGGAAAGTAAGGGGTTTTGCCCACATTCTAACAAATTCACCACAAGTGCGTACATACCTGTCACCCATACGCACATGCATATTAGCCTATGGGGTAAGTGTACCCTAACATTTCCGTGGGGGAGGAATGAAATATGGGCATAAGAGGAAGGATTTCCGATTAATACCCTATAAAAAGGCGAGGCAGCTCGCCATTAGGCAGGCAATCTACCCACCTATCTGCTCCTGTCTACTCTTCATTGCCTCCACCTTTCAACTACGTATCAATACTTCCCATCTCCTACACGGCTATTAACTATTGGTAGGCCATCCTTCGTTCTTCATTCTTTTCAAGACTGTAAGTTAAAAAGGGATTTAATCTCATTTATATTTTATCTAGTTAAGGCATATAGAGTTAAGTTAGAAAGTGAATAACCCTGCTGTAGCTTCTTTACCAGAGGTGTGAAAAATGCCCAAGGTGTTGCCAACACCAGATTATTATCAAAACAGGGTGTAAGTATTAATCAACTTTGCAGTTTATAATCTTATAGTCTCTTAAAGAACTGTGATACAAGTATAACTCTGTAATTCTAACTGTTTTACCAAAATCAATCTTCATTGATTTTAATAAAAGGTTTTATAGCTACATCTGTCTCAGTGTAAACTTCCTGTCACACCCCCAAAGTTACTTTTTATAAACTCTGTGAAGCCTGATTTAGGACGAACTTTATCTTCTGATCAAACAAATTGGTGAGCCGAAACCCATACTAATTAATATCTACAATAATCATTATTAAAATTAATAAAATTATTAATTAAATAAATAAAATTAAATTACGTGGATAAATTAAATCAACACTACTAACACACCCCAAATCAGGCTACATGAGGGAAGATTGAAAAAACTGGGTTTGTTTAGTCAGCAGAAAAGAAGACTGAGGCGGGACATAATAACAATTTTCAAGTACATAAAAGGTTGTTAAAAGGAGGAGAGTGAAAAATTGTTTGTGTTAACCTTTGAGGATAGGACAAGGAGCAATGGGTTTACATTGCAGCAAGGGAGGTTTAGATTGGACATTAGGAAACACTTCCTAACTGCCAGAGTAGTTATGCACTGCAACAAATTGCCTAGAGAAGTTGTGGAATCTCTGTCATTGGAGGTTTTTAAGAACAGGTTGGACAAACACCTGTCAGGGATGGTCTAATTATTACTTAGTCCTGCCATGAGTGCAGGGGACTGGACTAGGTGACCTATTGAGATCCCTTCCAGTCCTATCAGTCTAATCTGCACCACATTACTTGTAGTTAGCACCAACTGACAGTGCCTAGATTTAAATATGAGGAGAGTGGTGGTAGGATATTCTCAGCATGCATGGGCTCCTTGACTTTGGAATTTTTCTCTACAACCGGTTCAACCGAGTCCAAGTCTGAAGACAAGCAAAGCCTATCTATTTAGATATGCTTTTTTTGAGGGTGCTGTTTATGGGAATTTATTTGGTAATGGAGTTATTTGTGTTAGTAAGCCTTGGTTTAAGTGACATATCATGCAGTTTTATTTATTATAAGTGTGCTCTGATGTTAATGATAGGCACATTTTATAAATGTAAATAAACAATTGTTTGCATGAAAGGAAACAAAAAATAAAATTTTCTGGAAAAGGAAAAGCCTTTCTTAACTCAGAATATTCAAGCTACAAATAATGGAGTAGGTAAGTACTGCAGCAGGCTCTATGTTCTACAGTGCTGAGCCTTGAAAGTGTTCTGCTGCTTGACTGAAATATACCATGTGGTCTGTTTGTTTGGGGGAAGGTGTGCTGAGCCTAGCGGCCTGCTAGGCAAGGCTGAGAGCTTCTTAACGAGGCTTTGATCTCTAAGCCCCTTTAGCACCCATCAACCGTTAACCTGGGGGCAGGACTACTCAGGAGCCCACTCCTAAGCAACCAGAGGAGCTAGCGAACAGGAGTGGCTAACTGGGGAGTTTTGCAAGAGAGTGTGTGGGGGGGGGGCTAAATACACTTAACATTCTTTAAACTTAAAGCCAAAAACACCCCCGATCAGCGGCGTATTATCGCCTAGGCCAACAAGGCCTAGGGTGGCAAATTTGCTCTTGCCCCCTCCCCAACTCCGCCCCTTCCCCAAATCCCCAGCCCACCTCCTCCCCTAGGCATGCCGCACTTCCCTCCTTCCACCTCCCTCCCAGGCTTGCTGCGCTGGGAGGGAGGGAGAAGCGAGTTGCAGCGCGCTCAGAGGAGGCGGAGCAGAGGTGAGCTAGGGCCCATGGGCACGGGGAGTAACGGGGGGCCAGGAACCGCTCCCCGGCCCGCCCCAGCTCACCTCTGCTCCACCGCCGCCGCCATTCCCCGAGCGCGCCGCAACTCCCCTTCTCCCCCCTCCCTCCCAGGCTTGCCGCGCGAAAGCGCTGGGAGGGAGGGAGGAGAAGCGAGTAGCGGCGCATTCGGGGGATAGCGGAGGTGAGCTGGGGCCGGCGGGCACGGGGAGTAACTCTTGGGGGGGCAGGGAACCACTCCCTGCCCCAGCTCACCCCTGCTCCACTGCTGCCATCCCCCGAGCGCGCCACAACTCCCCTTCTCCCTCCTCCCTCCCCGGCTTGCTGCGGGGGAGCGGAGGTGAGCTGGCGGGGTGGGGTGGCGGCAATTTTTTGATGGCCTAGGGGCGGCAAATTTGTTAATCCGCCCCTGCCCCTGATACAACCAAAACATCAACAAAGGAACAAGCTGCAGGAGTAAAAAGAGAATGCAGGCAGAAGTCTAGCAACAGAGTGGGGGCTATCCAGTTTATTGCACCCAATGCAGCATGTATGATTACCTGCCCTATGGGCAGGTGGCATATGTGTGCATTCAGTGCAAGGGGCTCTTGGCCCTCAGAGATCGTGTACGGGCTTTGGAGACCAGAGTGGCTGAACCGGAGGAGACAAAGAGATACATAGATACACTTTCCGGGACACAGTAGAACGGTCCCACCCCCAATCTGACAGCCTTTGTACCATTGAGGAGGATGAAAGTCTCAGGAAAGTTGAACATCCAACTGGAGCAGAGGGAAACAATCCCATAGTTGGGATCCTCCTTCCAGATCATGTCATGGTATCCTCTTGCACAGAGGATACCTCTCCAGGGGAGGGAACTCCAGTTATTGGGAAGAGAGAGGTAATAGTTATGGGGGATTCAATCATTAGAAACATAGATAGCTGGGTTTGCGATGACCGGGAGAACTGCATGGTGACTTGTGTGCCTGGTGCAAAGGTTGCAGATCTCTCGACACATCTAGATAGACTTATATGTAGTGCTGGGGAGGAGCTGGTGGTTGTGGTACATGTAGGTACCAGTGGCATAGGGAAGGATAGGAGAGAGGTCCGGGAGCCCAAATCTAGGCTGCTAGGTAAGAGATTGAAATCCAGGACCTCCATGGTAGCATTCTCTGAAATGCTTCCAGTTTCACATGCAGGGCCAGTTAGACAGGCAGAACTGCAGGGTCTCAATGCACGGATGAAACAATGGTGTAGAGAGGAGGGGTTTAGATTTAGTAGGAACTGGGAAAATTGGGGGAAAGGGGGAGCCTATACCATGGATGGGCTCCACCTAAACCAAAATGGAACCAGATTGCTGGCACTTAAAATTAAAAAGGTCATAGAGCAGTTTTTAAACTAAGGACTGGGGGAAAGCCAACAGGTGCGGAGGAGCATGTGTTTCAGACAGAGGCATCCTTTAGGGTGGATCTATTAATGGAGATTCTCTATGTCCCATTATGTAATGGCAGACAGCTAAAAAGTGATAAGTTTTTAAAGTCCTTATATACAAATGTTAGAAGTCTAAATAATAAGATGGGTGGTCTAGAGTGCCTCGTATTAAATGAGGATATTGATATAATAGGCAATGGCATCACAGAAACTTGGTGGAATAAGGATAATCAATGGGACGCATTAATACCAGGGTACAAAATATATTGGAAGGACAGAACAGGTCATGTTGGTGGGGGAGTGGCATTATGTGAAAGAAAGCATAGAATCAAATGAAGTAAAAATTTGAAATGAACCAAACTGTCCCACAGAATCTCTATGGATAGTAATTCCATGCTCTAATAATAAGAATATAGCAGTAGGGATATATTACCGACCACCTGACCAGGATGGTGATAGTGACTGTAAAATGCTCAGGGAGATTAGAGAGGCTATACAAATAAAAAACTCAGTAATAATGGGGGATTTCAACTAACCCCATATTGACTGGGTACATGTCACTTCAAGACGGGATGCAGAGATAAAGTTTCTTGACACCCTAAATGACTGCCTCTTGGAGCAGCTAGTCCTGGAACCCACAAGAGGAGAGGCAATTCTTGATTTAGTCCTAAGTGCAGCACAGGATCTGGTCCAAGACGTGATTATAGCTGGATCGCTTGGTAATAGTGACCATATAAATAAATTTAACATCCCTGTAGCAAGGAAAACACCACAGCAGCCCAACACTGTAGCATTTAATTTCAGAAAGGGGAACTACACAAAAATTAGAAGTTAGTTAAACAGAAATTAAAAGGTACAGTGCCAAAAGTGAAATCCCTGCATGGAAACTTTTTAAAGACACCATAATAGAGGCTCAACTTAAATTTATATCCCAAATTTAAAAACATAGTAAGAGAACCAAAAACTGCCACCATGCTAAAACAACAAAGTAAAAGAAGCAGTTAGAGGCAAAAAGGCATCCTTTAAAAAGTGAAACTTAAATCCTATTGAGGAAAATAGAAAGGAGCATAAACTCTGGCAAATGGAGTGTAAAAATATAATTAGGAAGGCTAAAAAAGAAATTGAAGAATAGTTAGCCAAAGACTCAAAAAGTAATAGCAAAAACATTTTTAAGTACATAAGAAGCAGGAAGCCTGCTAAACATCCAGTGGGGCCACTGGACAATCGAGATGCTAAAGGAGCACTCAAGGACAATAAGGCCATTGCAAAGAAACTAAATGAGTTCTTTCGATTGGTCTTCACGGCTGATGACATGAAGGAACATCCCAAACCTGAACCATTCTTTTTAGGTGACAAATCTAATGACACCTCAATCTGGTACGGTTCCTCAGAGGAGGTTTTGAAACAAATTGATAAACTAAACAGTAAAAAGTCACCAGGACCAGATGGTATTCACCCAAGAGTTCTGAGGAACTCAAATGTGAAATTACAGAACTACTAACTATAGTTTGTAACCTATCACTTAAATCAGCTTCTGTACCAAATGACTGGAGGATAGCTAATGTGACACCAATTTTTTAAAAGGGCTCCAGAGGTGACCCCGACCAGTACAGGCTGGTAAGCCTGACTTCAGTACTGGGCAAACTGTTGAAACTATAGTAAAGAACAAAACTGTCAGACACATAGATGAACATAATTTTTTGGGGAAGAGTCAACATGGTTTTTGTAAAGGGAAATCATGCCTCATCAATCTACTAGGATTCTTTGAGGGGGATCCAGTGGATATAGTGTACTTAAATTTTCAGAAATCCTGTGACAAGGTCCGTCACCAAAGGCTCTTAAGCAAAGTAAGCTGTCATGGGATAAGAGGGAAGGTCCTCTCATGGATTGGTAACTGGTTAAAAGATAGGAAACAAAGGACAGGAATAAATGGTCAGTTTTCAGAATGAAGAGCAGTAAATAGTGGTGTCCCCCAGGGGTCCGTACTGGGAATAGTACTATTCAACATATTCATAAATGATCTGGAAAAAGGGGTAAACAGTGAAGTGGCAAAATTTGCAGATGATACAAAACTACTCAAGATAGTTAAGCCCCAAGCAGACTGCGAAAAGCTACAAAAGGATCTCACAAAACTGGGTGACTGCAATAAAATGGCAGATGAAATTCAATGTTGATAAATGGAAAGTCATGCACATTGGAAAACATAATCCCAATTATACATATAAAACGATGGGGTCTAAATTAGCTGTTACCACTCAAGAAAGAGATCTTGGAGTCACTGTGGATAGTTCTCTGGAAACATTCACTCAATGTACAGCAGCAGTCAAAAAAGAGAACAGAATGTTGGGAATCATTAAGAAAATATTGCCTCTATAAATCCATGGTACGCCCACATCTTGAATACTGCATGCAGATGTGGTCGCCCCATCTCAAAAAAGATATATTGGAATTGGAAAAGGTTCAGAAAAGGCCAAGAAAAATTATTAGGGGTATGGAACGGCTTCCACAGGAGGCGAGATTAAAAAGACTGGGACTTTTCAGCCTGGAAAAGAGACAAGTAAGGGGGATATGACAGAGGTCTATAAAATCATGACTTGTGTGAAGAAAGTAAATAAGGATGTGTTATTTACTCCTTCTCATAACACAAGAACTAGGAGTCACCAAATGAAATTATGAGGCATCCGATTTAAAACAAACAAAAGGAAGTATTTTTTCACATAACGCACAGTCAACCCGTGGAACTCCTTGCCAGAGGATGTTGTGAAGGCAAAGACTATAAGAAGGTTCAAAAAAGAACTAGATAAGTTAATGGAGGATAGGTCCATCAATGGCTATTAGCCAGGATAGGCAGGGATGATGTCCCTAGCCTCTGTTTGCCAGAAGCTGGGAATGAGTGACAGGGGATGGATCACTTGATGATTACCTGTTCTTTTCATCCCCTCTGGGGGCACCTGGCATTGGCTACTCTTGGAAGACAGGATACTGGGCTAAATGGACCTTTGGTCTGACCCAGTGTGGCTGTTCTTATGTTCTTATATTTGACTAAGAAAGATATGGACTTTCGGAGGTTTTAACTTCAAAAGAGAGACTCCCATGTGGAAGTCTAGGGTAAAGATAGGACTATTAGTAACTAACTAATATTAATCTCTGTAATGAAATTTAATGAAGACACTAAGATAACTGGCTGAATGATGAGAACAGGTTACAGATTGCTGGGAAAGAGCTGAAGTGCTGAGCTCATTGGATTGTATCACTGAACTAGATTGCTTCAAAATCAGCAGCTCAAGAAGAGTAAAGTAGGAATGTAAGGAGTACCAGAACAAAGATATAGAGGGGGATATGTAAGCAATGAAAAGAAACTATGAGGCATGAGAGCTGACAAAAGTGACTCCAAGCATCAGATTCTGATATTGATGATATTTTGCTTTTGAGGAAAGCTCAACGAATTTGACCACACAGAAAATGGTGCTCATCTACATGGAGGATTATATGCAAGCAATGTTATGAAGCTACTATTGCTTCTCAGTGCGACACCTAGAAAATGACTAGAGTTTGGAGTCTCAAAGAATACACAAAGTGAGTGGATGCCAGAGATGAGTTGGCCGCAGCAGCAGGGCAACCTGCCTCTGTGAGACTTACCGGTGATTTTGCAAGTTGCATTCTTCAATTCTGCAACAATCTTAGGAAAGGAAGCTGTGTGTACTTCAAACCTGGCAGGAAGGTACATTATCTACGAAATTCGGAAAAATGATCCCTGTGGTTGAAATAGCTTGCAATTCCAAGTAAAAGCACCAGATGGCAGTGCTAAAGCTAAGAAAAATGTAACAAATTTAAAGCAATTCAACAAATGGTGCTCAAGCAGCCTTGAGCCTACCTTCCCCTCTTGCGAAAATATTATTTTGCTTGCACTAAAATGATGGTATCACTATCAGTGACAATATTGTTTGTCCCACATGGATGCTACAGACCAGGGTCTAAAAGATGAAGAGGATGGCACATACTATGCTGTGGTAAATGTATATATGAATTTTTAAATATGTTTGTTTTCTCTGATCAGGAATAAGACTTTTTTGTGTACAGAATGTGCACAACACATATTTCTGGATCATAACCTCTGCCAACAATCTAGACATTTTGTGTTGTGCTTCTCTTCCTGCAAGTACCTGAGGCAGCTCAGACTTGTACTCAAAATTCCAGAGCTTGCGCACACCCTTTCTGCCTTTATTCCAGCTTCTCTGCTTCTTGTCAAATAAACAATGTAGCAGCTCAGCTCTCCAGCCTTACATGCTACTATTTCAGCTTTTAAAGCCAAATTTTGGGGCAGCATTGTAGTATTCCTTCCCTCTCCCCTGTCTTTCATCTATGGGATGAAATTTGGGAAGGGAGGTATCATTCCTCAAAGAGGCCCACTTGCCAAGCTTCTTTCCCCACCCCCAGAACAGTGAAGCTAGCCAAATAGAGCAGCCAAAAGGTCAAGAAGAGACCTTCTAAAAAGCCAAAGAAGAGTATATTGGCCACAAGTGCTCCCAATACATGTACCCTTGCTATGCAAGAGAAATGGGCTCTCAGTTGGCACAGATTGTTGGAGCCTCTGCATTTTCCTACAACACCAGCCAAGACAACTCCACCTCCTAAAGCAAAGGAGAGAATTCAAAGGTAAATAAAACTGCAGAGACAAGATTTGTTAATGATAAGTGTGGAAATAATCACAATACATTGCAAAAAAGTATTCATGACAAGGGGTGCAATTCCATGAATGCAATAAAAGCAAACCCTTTATCATTCTCAGGACATATTGTAAATTAAGAACAAAAAATACATTCATGAAAGTACAGCTGCTGGACAAACCTCTGATGAGGAGGATGGATGATGCAAAATTCATTGTTGGAGTTTTTTACAATAAATGTACAAAGAACAGTTACTTACCTTAAAGTAACTCTGGTTCTTCAAGATGTTCAGTCCACATGGATCCCATTCTTGGTGTGCATGCACCCAATCCATATGAGATTGGAATCTTTTAACCAGCAGTGGTTTGGGGGGTTGTTCACACTGCCATTCAGCTACTTTGCCACACACAATCCAGAATAACAGGACTCCATAGCAGTGAGAAGGGAGGGTGCGTTGTGGGATCCATGTGGACAGAATATCTAAATAACCCACTATAATCCCCAAATCTGTGCTCCCAATTGCCACCCACACAAATCAACACAAATCTCCCAGCACAACCCCCCCAACATAAATCAACACAAACAACTACACAAAACAACCACCATACACAATAACCCCAAACACACATTTGCCACCCACACAAATCTACACAACTCTCCACGGTCTGAGAAACCCTGTCCTAGACCATAGTGAGATCAGAGGTGACTCAACCAATCACCTCCCTTACTCTACAGCTAATTTGCATGCAACAATTTTATTGGTGGCACACCCCTGCGACAGCACAGACTTTCAGCTACTCATCTATATAATAAGACTCTGGGATGGTCATTCTCTGTGTCATGCTGAAGCCTAGAATGTCTGGGTCACTGTGAAGTGATGGAAACAATTACAAGTGTGGCTGAGAACTCTTTTTGTTCAGGTTAAATTTTAACTGGATTGCATGGTCTGTTACCATCCAATTTTTAAGTTCTTGTCCATTTTGACTTTACAAATTACACCCATGCAACAGTACGGCATGTATCTATGCCATGCCAAGAATCTTAGACCATTGAGATATCAGAGGTATCTCAACCAATCACTACACTTACTCTACAGCTAATTTGCATGCAACAACTTCATTGGTTGAATGAAGGAGCCTGCATAGATGGTGGAATACTTGACCCAGCTGCCACAGTTCTTCAAAACTGCCAAAAACAACACAACCAGCACACGCAATAACCTCAAACACACAGTCCCTCAGAGCAGCACACACCCCTCATTCGCTACCTACATAAATGAACACAACTCTCCCAGAACAACACAATCCCCACACAAATCAATACAACCAGCACACACAATAATCCCAAACATCACTTTGAATCCTAGAATGTCTGTTGAGTCAGTATGAAGTGACAGAAAGAGCTACAAGCATGGCTGAAAGCTCTTTTTTGTTTAGAATATTAGCAGGTTCAGTCATCACTAGGACTCATGGTCTGTTACCACCCAATTTTTAAGTTCTCAGCCATTTTCAGCTTTTTTACATACCGGTGTATGTGAATTGCACCTGTGCAACAGCACAGGCTTTCAGCTACTAGCGAGATTTAATTTGAGAGTGGGGGGAGCCAATTTGTTCATATAACATCCTAATGCAATCTGAGATCTATTACAAAGTCTTTGTGTAGAAATGGCTTGTTCTCTAGACTTAATTCCAAAGGCAACAAAAAGTCTGAGCGATGTGCATAACGGTTTAAATTAAGAGAATAAGAGAGAGCTCGCAGAACATCTCAAGTACAGAGTTTTGCCTTGCCAGAAGATGAATGAGGCTTAGAGGGGGAAAAAATCACTGGTAAGTGTATATAATGGTTCAGGTGAAAGTCTGAAACTACTTTTGGTATAATCTTTGAGCAAAATCTTAAAGTCATTCTTCTGTTCTTATGGGAAATAGTATGTGGAAAGCCTGCCTCCTTCAGTGATCAGAACTCGATGCAGTGGATAAACTTGTTGAGCCACCTGAGGTCCAGAATAGGATGCCAACCTTTCTTCTTTGAAATTAAGAAATATGGAGAATAGACTCCTCTGTCCCACATGGGCAAAATGACCTAGGACCTCAGGAGGCAGATAACACCCCATACCTCCTGAGTTTGTACCTTCAGAGGTGCTGGGGGGGAGTTACACAAATCTTTCTGCTGATGCATTCAAAGAGCCCGGAGGCATAAAAAATGGTTTTTACTGGAGAAACCTATGACAGGCGAGTATGACTCAGAAACTCTTCCTGTGAAAGTTTGTTGTTCCCTCTTCAAAACTGGAGTTAGCTAGCGCTCCAGCCACTAGAGTGGTTTCCCGCAGGCACTCGGGGAGTGAAGAGACATCAAACCATGGGCAGATTCTCCAAAACTGTGGTGCAGATTGTCATAGTTCAGGACAACTACACCTGTATTTCCCCTCAGTGGTCCAGGAAGGGCACCCAGTCTAGGCTTCCGGCTCCCCTCGTCATCACCTCTCTTGGGCGGAGACCTGCATCTATCTCCCTGCAGAACAATATCCTGTCTTCACTGTGTTATTCCCAGCAAAAGACAGATTTGTGTAACCCCTCCCCACACCCCCAGGGTGCCTCTGAGGGTACAAACTCAGGGGGTTGGGAATGTGCTATGTGTCCTGGGTCATTCTGCCAGTGTACGTCTCCTTGCTGAACTTATGACTCCCTCTTCCCTCCCGCCCCCCGCGGTGATCTGGATTACTCAGACTGCTACTGTAATAGTGGTGCCTCCTGGGAAATGATGGGTAATCCACCACCCTAACAGTGGTTACCATGCTCCCTTCATAAATAAGTACACAGTTCTCAAGTTACCAAATAACTCCAATAAACTTTATACTAGATAAATTCATGGAGGTTAAGTCCATTAATGGCTATTAGCTAGGATGAGTAAGGAATGGTGTCCCTAGCCTCTGTTTGTCAGAGGGTGGAGATGGATGGCAGGAGAGAGATCACTTGATCATTAACTGTTAGGTTCACTCCCTCTGGGACACCTGGCATTGGCCACTGTCGGTAGACCGGATACTGGGCTGGATGGACCTTTGGTCTGACCCAGTATGGCCGTTCTTATGTTCTTATACAAACAATAGAAATTATGAACACAAAAATGCTAGACCAAGTTACACTAAATTAATACAAATATGGCTAGATTTTTAAAATATATATCCAGAGCCATCTACAGAGGATGCCATAAACTTCCCTCCTCCCCTTTTTTGGTCACTTAACACAACCACTCACAGTCTCCTGGCATGACTCTAGTTGTTATGTTAACTCCCCTAACATGTCAGTCTCAAGTCCAGGTAGCTGTCAGTGGTGCTCTTGTACATGTTGCACGTACTGTGGTCCAGTGTCTGTCTTGTCTGAGCGGTCCAATTATCCGCAAGTCTATATAAGGACGCATACCACTCAGTTTGAAATACTGAAACAGGAAGTCCCATATGTGCTTGAGCTGAAGAACAATCTGCAAATGCAGGTAATAAAATGGGTGCATAACTTGTCTACTGAACAAAAATGCAAAAGAATTTCTTAAAGGATTTGATAAGGAGTTTAAATAATTAGGATGAATTAAGAATATACAGTAATAAATCACACAGATATAGATCTTAGTGTGGCACCAAAATATGTGGATAATGTAAAGTCTCATAGAACTGAGAGAGAAAGAAAAAGCTCCACTTGACCATAGATGCTATTGAGCAAATTCAGATACCGACTATGTTAATAATTCAGTTATTAGAATAAAACCAAACAGGTCAAAGATTTGTACAGAGCTGAAAGATTTCAGTAAGGACAAGAAACATGAGCACTACCTAGCAACTGAGGAGGTGTAGTTAAAGTTGTAGTAGAGGTTATGAACAGTTTTCTATATACATAAATACACAGATGCATAAAAACAAGTCTCCATACATATCTCATAATGGCCATCAAGTTCAGAACATTACAAGTTTTTGTAAAAGACCTTTCCTGGTATTCTTTTATAGTACAATAATACAGTATGCAAATCAGTTGGTTCAACTGATCATATTTGGGATTTAAACCTTCTGTTCTCCTCTTGGGGTTTCTGGACCCTGATTGTCACACTGAGGAAGAAGACTTAAGATTTATTGGATCTACTTTTTTGAAGTTTGTGTTTTTCATGTCTATTCTGACCTGCTGGACGTCCCTGCCAGTGAAATTTAATTATTTGAAGAAAATTGCGTTTGCAATGCTTTCAGCATTTGGATCCACATACCTGTGTGAACAGGTATTTTCACACATGAAATCTGTCCTCTGTCCCTCTCGGTTAACGACTGATCACCCAGAAGCCTGTGTGCAGCTTAAAGTATCCAAATACGTGCCAGATATTGGAAAACTCAGCAAGGAAAAGCAAGGGCAAGGATCACACTAAACTGGTAATATCTGCATTTTAATTTAATTTTAAATGAAGCTTCTTAAACATTTTACAAACCTTATTTACTTTACATACCACAATAGTTTGGTTATATATTACAGAGAGAGACCTTCTAAAAACGTTAAAATGTATTACTAGTACGCAAAACCTTAAACTAGAGTGAATAAATGAAGACTTGGCACACCACTTCTGAAAAGTTGCCGACCCCTGGCCTAAAGTGAAATTTCCTGCCTCACCAGTCCCACTAGTGGAGACCTCAGGGGAGAATCTATTGTATAAAGCGGTATCCTCTGGGAGCCTCAGAGAGAGGGCCAATTCCCACAGTTCAGGTGCTGCCCCTGCTCTTGGAAGCAAGTTAGTTTTAATTAGAAAAACTAGAAAAGATTTATACTAATTACATAATGGGAAATTATGTGCTAAGAAGATTATGGGGAGATTTTTCAAAAGCACCTATCTGATTTAGGAGCATAAAGCTCAGATTTTTATAGATATTTAGGTTTTGGTCCACACAGTACTGCAAGATGTGACTGACTTAGGAGATAGGTTTCAGAGTGGTAGCCGTGTTAGTCTGTATCAGTAAAAACAACGAGGAGTCCTTGTGGCACCTTAGACACTAACAAATTTATTTGGGCATAAGCTTTCGTGGGCTATAACCCACTTCATCAGATGCATGGAGTGGAAAATATAGTAAGCAGGTATAAATATATAGCACATGAAAAGAAGGGAGTTGCCTTGTCAAGTGGGGGGGTCAGTGCTAACTAGGCTTATTCAATTAGGGTGGATGTGGCCCATTCCCAGCAGTTGACAAGAAGGTACGAGTATCAGAGGGAAAATTATTTTTTGTAGTGACCCAGCCACTCCCAGTCTTTATTCAGGCCTAATTTGATGGTGTCAAGTTTGCAAATTAATTCTAGCTCTGCAGTTTCTCGTTGAAGTCTGGTTTTGAAGTTTTTTTGTTGAAGAACGGCGACTTTTAAGTCTGTTATTAAGTGTCCAGGGAGACTGAAGTGCTCTCCTACTGGTTTTTGAATGTTACAATTCTTGATGTCTGATTTGTGTCCATTTATTCTTTTACGTAGAGACTGTCCGTTTTGGCCAATGTACGTGGCAGAGGGGCATTGCTGGCACATGATGGCATATATCATATTGGTAGATGTGCAGGTGAACGAGCCCCTGATGGTGTGTCTGATGTGGTTAGGTCCTATAATGGTGTTCCTTGAATAGATATGCGGACAGAGTTGGCAACAGGGTTTGTTGGAGGGGTTGGTTCCTGGATCAGTGTTTCTGTTGTGTGGTGTGTAATTGCTGGTGAGTATTTGCCTCAGGTTGGGGGGCTCTCGGTAAGCGAGGACTGGCCTGTGTCCCAAGGTCTGTAAGAGTGAGGGATCATCCTTCAGGATAGGTTGTAGATCCTTGATGATGCGCTGGAGATGTTTTAGTTGGGGGCTGTAAGTGATGGCTAGTGGCGTTCTGTTACTTTCTTTGTTGGGCCTGTCCTGTAGTAGGTGACTTCTGGGTACCCTTCTGGCTCTGTCAATCTGTTTCTTCACTTCCCAGGTGAGTACTGTAGTTTTAAGAATGCATGACAGAGTTCCAGTAGGTGTTTGTCTCTGTCTGAAGGATCGGCGCAAATGCGGTTGTCTCTTAGAGCTTGGCTGTAGACAATGAATCCTGTGATGTGGTCTGGATGAAAGCTGGAGGCATGTAGGTAAGTATAGCAGTAGGAGAGCACTTCAATCTCCCTGGACACTCAATAACAGACTTAAAAGTCGCCGTTCTTCAACAAAAAAACATCTAAAACAGACTTCAACGAGAAACTGCAGAACTGGAATTAATTTGCAAACTTGACACCATCAAATTAGGCCTAAATAAAGACTGGGAGTGGCTGGGTCACTACAAAAAATAATTTTCCCTCTGTTGATACTCACACCTTCTTGTCAACTGCTGGGAATGGGCCACATCCACCTTGATTGAATTGGCCTTGTTAGCACTGACACCCCACTTGGTAAGGCAACTCCCGTCTTTTCATGTGCTGTATATTTATATCTGCCTACTGTATTTTCCACTCCATGCATCTGATGAAGTGGGTTATAGCCCATGAAAGCTTATGCCCAAATAAATCTGTTAGTCTCTAAGGTGCCACAAGGACTCCTCCTCTTTTTGATTTAGGAGACTAACCCTCATTTTCAAATGTAACTCAGGAGCCTAAGGCCCATTGGTTTTCAATAGCACTTGGCTCCTAAGTACCTAAATCATTTTTAAAATGTGACAGGTTCCTAAATCATTGCAATGTTTTTGAAAATATAAATTTTATCTTTATTAAGCCTCTTATCATAAGTGATGCAACACTGTCCAAAACAATAAATTTTAAAGTAAACTGTTTAAATTATTATTCTCAATATTGTTAGAGCTAAATGGAAGCAATTTTGTAAAACTATAAATACTGACTTGATACTGGACATTTTTGAGACCAATCTCAGTAGAATCACTAGAAGCAGTTTATGGTCTGTGTGACAGGGTGGGTGGGGGAGCCCTGTTTGTCGAGCCAGGCCGTCACTGTTGGCCCAGTGCAGGGTTGGTACACTCTGTTACCCAGTCAATGGGATTCCCTGTTAGAGCAGGTAATTGCAGCATGGTGGGTTCTGGACCCCTGGTGAGGCCTAGGAAACAAACAGACCATAGCCCCTGAGCCTCCAGGCTGGGGCCGACAACAACAGTTGGAGTTCTGGCCCTCTGGGCAGGGAGGAAAAATGATCAGCCTGTAGCCCCTGGGTGGGGCGAGGCAAACAAATAGTCTATGGCCCCTGAGCCTCTGGGCGGTGCTGAAAGCAAACAACAGCCATGCCTAGTGGCCTGTAGGGAGTGGTAGGGGAACCCAGCCCCACCCGCTTCACCAGGTTCTGACCCGACCCAGGGCCCTATGAAACAGGGGACTTCCCCGTTAAGGGTTTAGGCATTGGCTTCTACTACATCCCCTGAGTCACTTCCGACCACAAATTGCATCTCCTCAGCTGGCGGCAGCCTTGTGTCCCCACAGTCGGCAAGTGATCCACAGTGTAGTCCAGGTCAATGGGCTCTGCCGCCTGGAACGTCACAGGCAGCTCTGCAGGAGCCTGCAGTACACATTGTTCCTTCTCCTTAGCTAGCCCCGACTGAGCTAGGTTGCCTCCTTTTATCCGGCTCTTCCACCGGGAGCATGCGCAGCAGGGGAAAGGGGGCGTGGCTTCCTGGGCCCACAGTGATTGATCTGTCCATGTTGGCCCTGTGTAGAGTCGGTACACTCCCCTGTCTGTTATGCAGGAAGCTGGATTAGATGATTATAATGGTTCCTTCTTCTCTTAAGATGTGTAATAGACCTTAATATCCTTTTTGGGTAACCTGTTAGCCAAGTGTTTGTTAAAAATGTTACATATATAAATAATAATAATTTCTCTAACCTAGAAGTCTTTGGCAAGAAACCACAAATTAGGAGGGACAGAACCACAATTTTTATCACTAACATTCTGAAAATAACATTTAGGGCTTGGTATTAAAGAACACTTTAAGTATGTCACTTACATGTTTTTAAAAAGTCACATCCAAAATATTAATGGGGAGGGGGAAAGCAAAATACACAACCCACAACAGTGGTGTTGTGCTGCTTATTTTTGTAACAATTCATGAATAAAGGACAGCCAAAATATAATGCTGACAGTTTTCTTCTTTTCCTGCAAAGGTCATTTCACAGTGAATTATTGTGTTCTGCAACTGCAGTAATTTTTGATTATATCCTATCATCTAATTGCACGCAAATCCCTCTTTAGAATTCTTGCCAGGGTTCACAGCCAGAGAAATCTCTATAGCAATTAAAACAGGCTGTTATTGGTGTTTAAAAAAAAGCAACCATAAACTTTGAAAAAGGGGTATATTGCAATATTGGAGGCTGTTGGTATATTACACACTGAATAATCAGGTATTTAGAAACAAAAAGTGTGGGGCCATAATTCCCCATTTTCCTCTTACACAGATGTATGAGGTGGGGAAAGATAGCAAAGAACAAAATTTGTACACAAGCAACATTAAAAGCAATATGAGTATACAGATGGTATCCTAACAGCAACCAAATGTTTGAGATGCAGCTACACAGGGCTAAAGTGATGGGATGTCCACCACAAACAGCCCAAGGCTGTAAAGCACACATGCCATCATACACAGGAAGCACCAGCAGTGATAATCATGTTGCATGTAGGGAAAGCAGCAGTAGTAAATACCCTGGTGTTTGTTGTTCATATGGTCCTGCGCTGATGGCAGGATATTTTTGTTCCTTTGCACTAGACATGCCTGACACATATCTGAGTGTGAGTTGCTATCTGCTTTGTGCATGCTTTTAGGTTTATCTATCATTTGTGTCCTATTACTGTCCTCTTTAGTCTTCAAATTATGTGTGCTCAGTAGGGCTGTCGATTAATCGCAGTTAACTCATGTGATTAACTCAAAAAATTATCACAATTAAAAAAATTAATCATGATTAATTGTGGTTTTAATCACACTGTTAAACAATAGAATACCAATTGAAATGTATTAAATATTTTGGATGTTTTTCTGCATTTTCATATATATTGTATTCTGTGTTGTAACTGAAATCAAAGTGTATATTATTTATTACAAATATTTGCACTGTAAAAATGATAAACAAAAGAAATAGTATTTTTCATTTCACCTCATACAAGTACTGTAGTGCAATCTCTGTCGTGAAAATGCAACTTACAAATGTAGATTTTTTTGTTACCTAACTGCACTCAAAAACAAAACAATGTAAAACTTCAGAGTCTACAAGTGCACTCAGTCCTACTTCTTGTTCAGCCAATCACTAAGACAAACAAGTTTGTTTACATTTACAGGAGATAATGCTGCCCTCTTATTTACAATGTCACCAGAAAGTGAGAACACACATTTGCATGGCACTTTTATAGCCAGCATTTCAAGGTATTTACATGCCAGATATGCTAAACATTCATATACCCCTTCATGCTTCAGCCACCATTCCAGAGGACATACTTCCATGCTGGTGACGCTCATTAAAAAAAATAATGCGTTAATTAAATTTGTGACTGAACTCTTTGGGGGGAGAAATGTATGTCCCCCGCTCTTTTTTACCCACATTCTGCCATATATTTCCTGTTATAGCAGTCTTGGACGATGACCCAGCACATGTTGTTCATTTTAAGAACACTTTCACTGCAAATTTCACAAAACGCAAAGAAGGTACTAATGTGAGATTTCTAAAGATAGCTACATCACTCGACCCAAGGTTTAAGAATCTGAAGTGCCTTCCAAAATCTGAGAGAAACAAGGTGTGGAGCATGCTTTCAGAAGTCTTAAAAGAGCAACACTCCGATGTGGAAACTACAGAACCCGAACCACCAAAAAAAAAAAAAAAATTCTGCTGGTGGCATCTGACTCAGATAATGAAAATGAACATGGGTTGGTCCACACTGCTTTAGACTGTTATCGAGCAGAACCCGTCATCAGTGGATGCATATACCCTGGAATGGTGGTTGAAGCTTGAAGGGACATAGGAATCTTTAGTGCATCTGGCACGTAAATGTCTTGCGACGCCGACTACAACAGTGCCATGAGAACGCCTGTTCTCACTTTCCGGTGACATTGTAAACAAGAAGTGGGTAGCATTATCTCCTGCAAATGTAAACAAACTTGTTTGTCTGAGCGATTTGCTGAACAAGAAGTAGGACTGAGTGGACTTGCAGGCCCTAAAATTTGACATTTTTGAATGCAGCTTTTTTGGTACATAATTCCACATTTGTAAGTTCAACTTTCATGATAAAGAGATTGCACTACAGTATTTGTATAGGTGAATTGAAATATACTATTCTTCTTCAAGTGCTTGTTCATGATGATTCCATTTTAGGTGTGTGCACGCCTACGTGCACAGTTGAAGGAGATTTCTGCAATAGCGGTATCCGTAGGGCCATATGTGGCGCCCCTTGGAGTGGCACTCCCATGAGGCGGTATATCAGGTGCTGCCGGCCCTGTGCCCTCTCAGTTCCTTCTTACCGCCTATGATGGTTGGTTGGAGCGCCTTGTCTTGCTTTGCAAGAGCAGTAGCGGTTATCCATTGACTGGTTTCATTGTTGTTGTACATAGTTTCATAGGTAGTTAGTGTTAGTTAGTCAATAGAGTCCCAGTTGGGACTTTGCTCCAAGCGGGGCATGCCCCGCTCCCCCGGCTCAAGTTGTGTGCATCATGCAGCAGGCCGATGCCTATCAGTGATCTGCACAATAGCTGTTTTAAGTGTCTGGGGGAAGGCCATTGCAAAGACAGGTGCCGCATCTGTAATAAATTTTGCCTGAGGACCCAGAAAGAGCGGGATATCCACTTGAGGGTGTTATTGATGAAGGCTGCTCTTCGTCCGGCATCGGAACCCTCCACCGTGGCACCCACACCCAGCACTTCAGCCTCGGCGCGCAATGCACCACCAGTGGCAGTCTCGGCCCGGCACTGTTCCATTTCGCCTGTGCCGAAAAAGAGGCTGACGAAAAGAAGCCTCTGGGCATCAAAGAAGAGAGGGGCCTCAGATAAAGGACCTGTGTCAGGCCATATGTCCACTACAGGGTTCACGGGGGTATCACAGAGGTTGGACCCACCAGCCCCGCCAGGGACCCATCCCCTACCCCTGGCAGTGGCAGGGGCTCCCAGCTAGTGATGGGGCCTTCAATGCCTGAAGTGGTCCCGGTGGCTAAGGAGCAAGGCCAACCGGCTCCAGAAGTGCCATGCCAGGTTACTGATATGGCTCCACTTGCAGCACCAAAGGGGAAAGACACCAGGGTGCTGCAGCATAGACTGGCGGAACACCCCAGGTCGCTGGATCACAGGCGCAAGTCCCTGTCGCTGCGACCTCAGGACCCGGCACCGCAGCCTAGCTCGTCGGCCAGAAGACCTAGATCTCCATCGAGATCCCCGCCTACTAGGCAAGGGACTCCAGACTCGCAATGCTGCTCCCCATAACGCTGGTACCGACGACTATCTGGCCATAGGTCACCTAGACACTGAACACCCTGTCACAGGTCTCCTCATTGTTGGTCTCTGTCCTGGAGGGCTTGTTCAGGATCTCAGTGTTGTTCGCGCTCACCCCGGTACCATTCCTCCAGCAGGCGACACTACTCCCCATGCCCTCATTGATCGCCTACCAGGGTCAGTAGGCAGACACAAGCCTCAACGGCCCCCCGTGGTCACCAGAGGGACAGTGGTCAGGGTTGGACCATGACTTTAGCCTGTTGCCAAGACGGGCGGACTCCTCTCCGACACGGGAGACTGAGGTGGCTCCAGCCACGGTGCCAACACAGCAGGGGCTGTGGGCCCCCCCAGTGGCCATACTGGAACTTGTGGGGGGGTGCTGGTGATTCTGGTCCAGGACTCCCAGTCCTCTCTGGCCGCGGACAAACCAGCAGAGGTACCACTGGTACTGCAATTGGAACACAGCACTGCAGTGGAAGCAGAGCCCGCGCACCGTACCCCGGCACCGAGGGAGCCTTCCCCCAACAAGGGAAGGGATGACACCGTCCCTCAGGTGATACAAACGTCTTTGTCGTCCCCGGATGAGGCAGTGGCCGGACCCTCCCACACCAGCAGTCCCCCGGACGATTGTAAGGAGCACCAGGCCCTCCTTAAATGGGTGGCTGAAAAGCTTGGCCTGCCGATTGAGGAGGTAGCTGAGGAGGCAGATGACCTCTTCAATGTCATCTCTGCCACCACATAAGTGATCTCTCTCCTGCCATCCATCTCTACCCTCTGACAAACTGAGGCTAGGGACACCATTCCTTACCCACACCGGCAAAAATTGCATTGCCCGTCCACCCAGAGGTGCTCAAAATAGCCAAATCGGTGTGGCAAACCCCCTCATCTATTCCGCCGATGTCAAAGAAAGTGGAAAAAAATACTATGTCCCTGCAAAGGGCTTCAAGTATCTGTGTACCCATCCCCCCCGCAGCATCATTGGTTGTGTCCACGGTGAATGAAAGGGGCAGGCAGGGCCACCCCAGAGGAACGCCGAAAAATAAGGAGGCCAAGAGACTCTACTTATTCAGCAGGAAGGTTTATTCGATGGACAGCTTACAGTTTAGGGTCTCTAACCACCAGGCCCTGCTGGGACATTATAACTGTAACCTATGGGACTCCCTTAATAAGTTCACGGAGGCCCTCCCACAGGACTGTGGAGACATCTGTAGAGCAGCCACCTGGTCATCTGTCCACACTTTTATGTCTCACTATGCACTGACCGAGCAGGCCCGGGATGATGCTGGCTTTGGTAGGGCAGTACTGCAAGCCACTAAGCTGTGAACTCCAAGCCTACCTCCATGGATATTGCTTGTGAGTCACCTAAAATTGAATGGACATGAGCAACACATCTCTAAGAATACCAGTTACAAAAAGGTAGGTAATCATTTTTTTTCTTTTTATAGTTCAAATACTTGTAATCAAAAATATAAAGTGAGCACTGTACACTTTGTGTTCTGTGTTGAATGAAAATCAATATATTTGAAAATATAGAAAACATCCAAAAATATTTAAATAAGTAGTATTCTATTATTAACAGTGCGATTAATCACGATTATTTTTTTTAATCACTTGACAGCCCTAGTGCTCAGACAAAAAAGAAATTTCAGTGAGCAGTTGTTTTTTCCAAACCATCATGTTTCAATAGTTATCGCAAAGATTATTTCCCTAGAGCTTTCAGTGGTTAAGCAGGCCCATAATTTATTCTATTTGATGGGTCCCTGTGGGAAAAAAATATCCACCTGGACTCAGGACAAACTAAAATATTTATTAATTTAGAGAGAGAGATTACTGTGCCTCTGTAACAATAAAGTAATGCATCAATGTTTTCTCATGAGGTGTTGTAGAGGACCTAGAAAATATGTTCTTCCAGTCCATTGTCCAGCTTCCTCCCCACAACCACCACTCCCCCCCACACACACTCCCTCATTCCCTGTAACTGAAATAATGTTTCCTGGGATATACATACGTATTTAAGGATGGAAGATAGAGGAGCCTGGTATATAGATTGCAAACTATGTGTCACAAATGATATTTTTTCAGCAGTATAGTGGGTACAGTGCCAGCACTTGTAGAAACTCATCTTCTAAAATAAGCATTGCCCACACGCCCTAGATATCTCAGAGTCTGATGTCACTGAAAAAGTGGTGCTTGCTATGTGACTTTCCAGACTACTGTGCTAAGAAAAAATGGGTGCAATTTTCTTTTAAGATGTGAAATCATCATGCTCTAACTGAACAGTGATATGCACACAGAAGAACGAGCTCACAAAGGCTGACTGATGACACTATCACTGCAGCCGGGAGCCCTAAAAGGAACAATGCTTGTCACAGTTCATGTATGTTAGAGCTATAAGATGTCATTTTCTGGGTTTGTATTATTTTACTGGTTGACATATATATATGGCAACTTTCACAGGTAAGAAAGGGGAAGGGCACGGAGGTAAGTTATTTTCTGACATCTAACTCAAGATAACTTGATGAATAATTTTTGACAAGGCACATATGAGCAAGTTTATTTACCATTAAGGAGAGGGTTCTTATCATTTGTGCATAGTTGACAGCTCACTTCATAAACCCCACAGCCACAGTACTGGGATTAAATATGTGCTGCCACATTTCTCCTAGTGCATACCACAGAAGACACACGTATGGCATCAGGAACTCACATAATTGTTTCCATTTGTCCAAATTCAGTCCTGAGGCAAATCCATGCACTTCAGTGAAGTTTTTCCTCATTTACACCAGGGATGATTTTGGCCCATGCCATCTACTTCAAATTCTGGTGCTGCCCTATTTTTCACAACACGTGTCACGTTGGCTGGAGTGGCTCACAACTGAGTGCGCCTATCTTAGGGCACGCTGTCAGAAAACAAGGCAGACAGCTCCAACTGGTGGTGTGTTCTATAATTAGATTTCACCAAGCTGGTAATGAATGTGAATTCCTGGATCACTGTACCAGTCTTACCATAGAGTCACAGATAGTCCCCTTAGGCTCTCCAGTCTATCTTGCCACTCAGACAAACTGAACTTTGTAATAAAAGGTAACTTACACCAAAAATCACATCACATTCAGGTTACTTCCAGTCCCAAGTGATCAGTGACTTACTCCAGATCAATTGGTACCTTAGGTCTTACACCAAAGACAATGATGGTAGCCAGTCCGATAGTTAACTGAAGATTTATTAGCTAAGAAAAGGAAATGAAAATTATTGGGAGGTTAAAGCAGGTAAAATATATGTACAAGTGAGTCACAGTCTATAATTCCACATGGTAGCAGAGATGTAGTAATCTGCCAGTTTCTCAAAAGTCTCTCAGGGCTACCCAGAATACCCAGGATCTCCATCTTCTCATTCAGCTATTCCACCCTGTTAGAATCCAAACAGTTCAGAGATGCAGGATCTTTCCCTCAATCCATACTCATAGCTTCTTCTCACAGAAAACAAGCTGACTGGGTCACTACCCACATGGGTTTTTCCTTTGATGTTGGAGAGTGAGGAATGCAATTTGAGACTTTGACCTCCCATCATCACACACAATGACCACTTGCTTTGCAATTAGCACTTTTCTGTTAAAGTTCTTTGTTTGCATTCCACAAGGCTTCTTTCTCATTTGATGGGTTATTTAGTTACAGGAGTAAACACAATGTAAATGTTTGCTAGTACATTATAATGGCATACAGATAAGTAAAAACAATGCTAGTTACATCCCATTAGTTTTCATGAAGTTTAAACTCCAAATACACTCTTATGCATTTAAAAATCACTTTGATCTATACTAATACACAAGTGAATAGTCCTGGGGCTTTGGCATGAGCTGGCACCTGGTCTACCAGCATCAGAACATGACACTATCTTCTCCTGCCAAACTCAGTCCTCATATGACAGGAACATCTAAAGAAATGTACACAAACTAGGTCCTCTGTCTTCTCTGTGGCCTCCTAAGGACACCATCAAGGAGGAAGAATGCCAAAATCATCTACCGTACTCTGATTAAGTATGGTCCAGCATTACAGATGCATTTCAATGCCATTCCCAGAATAGCAGAAGTGTTTTCAAAATTGATTTTGAATACCATGAACAATTGTACCCAGCAGAAGTTTTAACTAACAAAAATCCTTAGCTATAACACCTGGAACAATCAAAACAGTTGCGAAATATCCAAAGCAATCATGCAGTGTGCTATTGGGGAATCCAGAATGCTAGCTGGCTGATGAATCTGTAATACAGCCACACTACATGTTTTGCCAGAACTAAAAAGGGGGCTGTGTGTGTGTGTGTGTGTAAGTTTGCTCCAGAGTAAAAAAGTTATTCAATAAATGAAGAAAATGTTACTGTTGATTAACTGTGTAAGTCAAAGGACAGCAGTTTATGAGTCACATTGTGAACACATTTCTGTATCTAGTTTACTATATGCCCTGCATGAAAATGGAAGGCGAGGAAAGACAAATATTGACCCAAATGACTAACTGAGAATCTTGACTTCTAGTCTAATTTTCAGTCAGACCTGAAAACCTTAGCTAGCTGCTATGGTTTCTTACCTCCCCTAGGTGACAAGTATTTATTATTGATGGACAAGATGAGCCTTGATAGAACCAGTTCTTAATATGGAAACACTGATCTACATTCCATTCATTTAGAATGAGAATTACTCCTATAAAATGAACATGTTCTGATATGACTGTTAAAGGTGTGAAATTAATGAAAAGAGTTTGGCTTAAAATATATTAATTTTGATCATCTCTCCAAGACTTCTATGAAAAAAAATCTGTCTTATCTATACTGAGCTTTTTAAAAGACACATTCCACCTCCACACCTCCAACCCAGGGTCATTACACAGAGATACTTACATAGTGGTTTAAAAATATGTAGGACAAAATTTAATGATGGGAGCAGCAGTCATGTTTTACAATGCAAATCTAGAAGGGAAAAAATTGATATTTGCTTAGTTCTTCCTGCCTTATTATCTGGCAGCTATTTCAGGCCTCCTACCTTAACTTTAAAGATAGAAGTAACAATAGTTCTTAAATGGGTAATATTTTAATATTTAACACATCAGAGCTGATCTAAATCAGCAAGTGGGCAAAGAATATTTCTTGCTCGGAATCAGCATATTTAACGCCCTGTTATAACAGATAATTATCAGAGGGGTGAAACTGGTTGCCAATTCAAGTGCCAGATAATTTCATAGAATAATTACCAGCCTGATACAAAGGGCCATATTCATCCTCTGCGTAGGGCCAGGAAACTCCATGAGTTTCCCCTCCATTCTTCTATCCTGGCAGGATGGCTCCCTGGGGAAGGAAGCAAGGATCTTGCCCACAAATCTCATATCTATAGGAATCTGTGGAGAGCATGAAGCCGTCTGCCTGAAGGCCCTGCCTGTCCATAAGAAGCTCTACCCCGGTTTCCTGAAAGTGCAGCTCTAATGGAGCCACACTTCCAAGGCACAAAGGGAGGCTTGCCAGCATGGAGGGGGTGTCACAGACAATTTTTGACAGTCTTTGCTAACATTTCTGACTAATCTCCACTGTATGTCAGGGAGGAAATTAAGCACATCCTTTCCTTCCCACAACCCCACTCATTTCCCCTGATACATATCCTCTCTCCTCCATGCAGATGCAAAGAAGCAGGGCACTCCATTGGCTCTGAGGGAAGGTGAATTTTTGCTATAGAGGCAGCTGCCTGCCACCCCTTCACAAGAGGATCCCCTTCACATGTACAACCTCTGAAATGCTTCCAGTTCCATGCACAGGGCCAGTTAGACTGGCAGAACTGCAGCGTCTCAATGCGTGGATGAGATGATGGTATTCAGAGGAGAGATTTAAGTTTATTAGGAACTGGGGAACTTTTTGGGAAAGGAGGAGCCTATACAGGAAGTATTGGCTCCATCTAAAACGAATGGAATCAGATTGCTGACATGTAAAATTAAGAAGGTCGTAGAGGAGTTTTTAAACTAAGGGCTGGGGAAAGCTGACAAGCGTGGAGTACCACACAGTTCAGACAAAGTTGTCAGCTAGGTAGGGGAGGATTTATTAAAGGGGGATACTCTATATTCATGGTTCTCAACCTTTTCGAACTTACAACCCATTTGTAAATGTTTATGACCTGTCACGACACAGTAAATAGTCTGGGGGTGGAGACCCTGGGGCAGACATGTAACTAGGCATTTTAACGCCCAGGGCAAACAAGCATATTTGCACCCCCTACCAGAGGTGATGCATGGCAGGAGCATGTGGGGTCACGTGCCCACCCTAGATTTTTGGTAGTGTTGTCCTTCCCCCTACCCAGAGAGGCTTGGGTGGCCCACTGAGGTGAGTCAGAGGTGGCACTTCCTCCCCGAGCTCTGCCACGCGGGGCTGGCCCCATGGAGCCCCACCATGCGGGGGTGGCTCGAGCTACTTGGCATCACCGGCTTGAGCCAGCCCCACAGCTTTGCGCCTTGGATGGCTGCCTCACTTGCCCCACCCTGATTACGGCTCTACTCTGAAGTGGTTTCAGTCAAATCCTGCCCCTTGGGAGGATTGGGTCCTGCCTGACACTCACCCCACAGTGATGGCTCCTGCAGCTCTTGTGCTGTGGGGCTGGCTGGGCTTGGCTCTCTGCTCTGGATGTTGCAATCTTCTGGGTTGCAGTTCCACTCAGGTTTGGCCCCATTATATTGACTGAACCAAATTTGTGTGAATGGAGTTCTGACCTGGCTCATGGGGTTGAAGAGCCCCACACTCAAATTTGGCCTAACGAGGCTCATGACAGCTGGGCTGAACCATCATGACAGCTGGGCCGAACCTGAGTGGTGCTGGGACCCCAGAGGTTGCAGTGCCTGGAGCAGGGAGGTGAGCCCAGCCAGCCCTGTGGGACAGGAGCCACGGGAGCTGCCACGTGGCCCTTTGAAACATTCTGGCTACTCAATTTTGGGTCCCGACCTGTGGGTTGAGAAACTCTGCTCCATATCCCAGTAAAGAGGAGAGGATAGACGTTGATAAAGTACAGATAGGAACTGAAGAGAAACAGTAAAACTAAAATGAGTCCCATTCAATTACATCACATGAAGGCGGGCAACTAAATACTGACAATTTTATAAGTGCTGGTATACAAATGCTAGAAGTATAAATACTCAGATGGGTGAACTTGAGTGCCTGGTATTAAATGAGGATATTGATATAATAGGCATGGCAGAAATTTGGTGAAACAATGATAATCAGTAGGACACAGTAATACTGGGGTACAATATATATATAGGAATGACTGAGTAGGTTGCACTGGTATGGGAGTGGTACTATATGTGGAAGAAAGCATATAGTCAAATAGAGTAAAAATCTTGAATGAAATAAACTGTGCCATAGAATCTCTTTGGATAGTAATTCTATGCCCTAATAATAAGAATATAGCAGTAGGGATATATTACCGACCACCTGACCAGGATGGTGACAGTGACTGTGAAATGCCCAGGGAGATTAGAGAGGCTAGAATAAACAGAAAACCCAATAATAATGGGGGATTTCAACTATCCCCATATTGACTGGGTACATGTCACCTCAGGATGGGATGCAGAGATAAAATTTCTAGAAACCATTAATGACTGTTTTTTGAAGCAACTAGTCCTGAAATCCACAAAGGGAGAGGCAATTCTTGATTTAGTCCTAAGTGGCGCACAGGATCTGGTCCACTAATAGCAACCATAATGTAATTAAATTAAATATCCGGGGGGAGGGGGGGGAAAGAAGAATCCATAGAAATCCACCACTGTAGTATTTAACTTCAGAAAGGGGAACTACACAAAGATTAGGAAGCTAGTCCAATGGAACTTAAAAGTAACAACCACAAGAGTGAAATGCCTGCAAACTGCATGGCAACTTAAAAAAAAACACCATAAAGAGGCTCAAAGTAAATGTATACTCCAAATAAAAATTATTAAAAAGACCCCAAGAGATCCAAAAAAAATGGCACCATCGCTAAACAGAGTTAAGGAGACAGTTACACACAAAGACATCCTTTAAAAATTGGAAGTCAAATCCTAATGAGGAAAATAGAAAGGCACATACATTTTGGCAAGTCAGGTATAAAAGTATAATTAAGCAGGCCAAAAAATAACTTGAAGAGCAATTAGCAAAAGACAAAAACTAACAACTTTTTTTTTTAAAGTATGTCAGAGACAGGAAGCCTGCCAAACACTCAGTGGGGCCACTGGATGACCGAGGTGCTAAAGGAGCAATCAAGGAAAACAAGGCCATTGCAGAGAAACTAAATTAATTATTTGCATTGGTCTTCACTGCAGAGGATGTGAGGGAGATTCCCACACCTGAGCCGTTCTTTTTAGGGGACCAATCTGAGGAATTGTCCCACACTGAGATGTCCATAGAGATGATTTTGGAACAAATTGATAAAACAGTAGTAAGTCACCAGGACCAGGTGGTATTCATCCAAGAGTTCTGAAGGAACTCAAATATGAAATTGCAGAACAACTAACTGTGTTATGTAAACTATTGCTTTAAATCAGCCTCTGTACCAGATGACTGGAAGGTAGCTAATGTAACACTGATTTTTTTAAAAAAGGTCCCAGAGGTGATCCTGGCAAATGAAGGCTAGTAAGTCTAATTTCAGTATCAGGCAAATTGGTTGAAACTATAGCAAAGAACAGAATTGTCAGACACTTAGATGAACACAAAATGTTGGGGAAGAGTCAACATTGCTTTTGTAAAGCGAAATCATGCCTTGCCAATCTATTACAATTCTTTGAAGGTTAACTTTACCCACTTAAATACTCCCAGTGAATTAGTTTATGCATGTGCTTTACTTTACATACATCTCTGCAGGATCAGGGCCCCAGGGCTAAATGGGCACTCACTATTTAAAACTGTGTGATTTTGAATTATCACTAGCCACCTGATCAGGATAGCTAACCCACCCTGGCTGGATTTCAGACTGTTGGTTATCTTTTTTTAGGCTTTAAAACAATACTTCCAAAAAATCACTACATAGCTTAACAGTTATGAGTCCGTGCCCCTACAACTTAGGTCCTTGATCCTGCAGAGGTATGCATATGCTTAACATTACACACATTAATTTAATGGCACTCTCAACTGGGTAAAGTTAAGCACACCTGTAAATCTGCAGTATCACGGCCTAATGTAAGACAAGACACAAGAGGTGTGGGTTACAAATAGCAGCATAGAAGGGGGAGAGAGGAAGAGGGTGACAATAATAAATTAACATTAATAATTTTCTAAATTAACATGAAAACTCACTTATATTCAAACCATTAGTGTCCTCCCACAATAATCTGCCACAATAAATTTAACAGTTTAATTGTTAGGCAGGATTATTTTTTGTTGGTTTTATAGAAATAATCCACTTTTTGCATTGGATTGTATTTTGCATTCTTCATCTCTCTGGTATTGTACACACAAAGGCCTCATGAGGGCCAATTGTGATGACTTGGGAGGTCTATGGAACAGATATATTGCTGTAGTGAATATAGCACTGCTAATATTCTGGCTGTTCCAGCATTACTTCAGATAGCTATGATTTTATTACTGCTAATAGTATTGTGTCTAATCTGGATGTCCCAGCATTACCTTCAAGATTTAGAATGGCATATGGGAATACTTCAACTGTGTAAATGTTTAAGCTCTAATCAGTATCAAAGGAGTTATTCACTGTTAAGATCTAAGAACTGCATTTGACCTCTGGAATAGAAAGAAATAACATGAGCACTGATTTTATCAACAGTGGACTGTACTGAATCCAGAATCATGGAAGGATATTTACCTGAGAAACAAACAATGAAATCACTTTTGTTAAGAACAGTAGAATGTCTTTATATGGAGAAAATTAATTTTAGGTTCAGATGTTTTATAAATGAAATTTCAAAGTGTCAAACAAAATACCAAATAAGAGATTGACATTTACTAATAAACAATTGAAAATGCAAAGTAAAATATTCCTTCTCCCCGGGAGGGAAAAATCAAAATACAGGTTGTGTGGAGCAAAATACTTTCAAGAGGCTTAAAGAATGCTCTGTGTAGTGCTTTGATTTAAATATTGGGGGGGAAAATTACCTGTGTAAAAGTAAATAAAATTGAGTAAGCAATTCATGTGTCTGAGTTGAATGTGTCTTTGAATAGTGGGCCCAACTGCAGATCATTTGTGAAAAATGCTAACCATTACTAGATAAAATACACACAAAGGGGACACTACAGATTGGACTAAATAACATGGCATCGGGTCCCAGTTCTGGTTCTCTGGACTGTGGCAGATGCCCATGAAATATTGTTCATGTTGAGTAGATGGGTATCTGCTGCAATCCATGGGACAATTATTAAAAATGCATATGATTACATTTTATTAATAGCAGATTTTTTCATTAATTGTCTGAGCATCTGCCACAGTATTGGATTGCAGCAGTGCAATAAATTTTGGAATTTGCATGTCAATTTTTTTAGCCAAGTACCCAAAGGAAGAAAAACAGAGCAAATGAGAGCAGTTTCTCTGTAGAATAAGAGTTTAAATCCTGTTACTCTTTGTTGAAAACGACGACAACAACACAGAGAACAGCCTTGCTTATTTATCCTAAACAAATAATAAAAATAACATAGCCTTAACAATGGCAATTCATATTTGTTAATTTAGCATGAACGTATAATCAGTGAAGCATTACCTTTAAGACTTAATTGAAAACTAACTGCACAATACATAACTGTAGATATAATAATTTGTGGTTACATCAACTATTAAGGCTTGTTACTTAAATAATTCTATGCAAACATCAGGAAAAGTAATCTTCTCTGGATGGTGCCAAAAACACTTGGCTAGTTTCAATCTTAACAGCGGAGTGATTTACACATCACCATGGGGGAGGCATAGCTCAGTGGTTTGAGCATTGGCCTGCTAAACCCAGGGTTGTGAGTTCAATCCTTGAGGGGGCCACTTAGGGATCTGGGGCAAAATCAGTACTTGGTCCTGCTAGTGAAGGCAGGGGGCTGGACTCGATGACCTTGCAAGGTCCCTTCCAGCTCTAGGAGATAGGATAGCTTATTTAATTTATAATAACCATATACATGCACTATGCTCCTGTAAAAGAGGTTAATGATGAACGTAGCAGATAAAAATCAAGAGGCCTTTCCCCAGGATTCTCCAAACTATTGCAATGCAGAGTTATCAATACTGTAAGACTTACATCGTGTTACAGTGATTTTCAATCCAAACTCAACAGATTTGAATTTATAGAATCATAGGACTGGAAGAGACCTCAAGAGGTCATCTAGTCCAGTCCCCTGCACTCATGGCAGGATTAAGTATTATCTAGACCACACCAGCCATACCATCAGGGGTTTATTCACCTGCACATCTACTAATGTGATATATGCCATCATGTGCCAGCAATGCCCCTCTGCTATGTACATTGGCCAAACTGGACAGTCTCTATGTAAAAGAATAAATGGACACAAATCAGACATCAGGAATGATAACATACAAAACCCAGTAGGAGAACACTTCAATTTCCCTGGACATTCAATAACAGATTTAAAAGTAGCCATCCTTCAACAACAAAAAACTTCAAAAACAGACTTCAAAGAGAAACTGCAAAGCTACAATTCATTTGCAAATTTAACCCCATTAATTTGGGCTTGAATAGGGACTGGGAGTGGCTGGCTCACTACAAAAGCAATTTTCCCTCTCTTGGTATTGACACTTCCTCATCAATTATTGGGAGTGAACCATATCCACCCGGACTGAATTGGCCTTGTTAACACTGGTTCTCCACTTGTAAGGTTACTCCCTTCTCTTCATGTGTCAGTATATTTATGCCTGCATCTGTAATTTTCACTCCATGCATCTGAAGAAGTGGGTTTTTACCCACAAAAGCTTATGCCCAAATAAATCTGTTAGTCTTCAAGGTGCCACCGGACTCCTCATTGTTTTACTGAACTGAGTTAAAACAAATTGAATTGAGTTTAATATCTTTGGAGTTCACCATATTAAAACTGCAATTGTCTAGGTGTTATTGCATGATTGTATGCATTGCCATGGGAAGAGTAAACAGGAGAATAGCAGAGAGTGATTAGGCAAATTCACTCGGGTTGTAACATCTCCAGAGAAACACCTCCCCCTGGAGAGGTCTGCATAGACTACTTCAAACTAGATTCTCCAGGGACCAACGGATAAAGGAAGGATTTTTGGATAAATAGCCTGGTTTTAAACTGGCTCAGGGCCTCCTTCCTGATCCAGCAAGCGGACAGGACTTCTGGTCCAAGGTGAGCCCCAATCCTTAGGGAAGGGTTGGAAGGACTTGGCCTACTGAGGCCCCATAAGAGTGGGTGCTAATTCTGAGCTAAGGATATTATGAACTTGTGAGCACAAAAAGCCCCTTTGGGGAAGGGGGGGTTTAGGACTTACCTGCCAGAGCCCAGGTTGGAAACAGTTGGGGTGATCTCTGGTAAGCTTATTCACATGTGTGTAGGTTCTTTTACTGTTTTCAATATGTTTTCTCTGTAATGCTTACGCCTTAGGAAGTGCTGTGTGGTAACCTATAACTGTTTGCAATTACTCTGTTATTAGTCTCTGAAGAGAAAGCAACCACACCTGTTTAGGCAGATGGTCTTGTGCTGGGAATAACACAGTAAAGGCAGGGAAATGTTCGGCCTGGAAATACCCTGGTCAGAAGGGAGAAAGACACAGGTCTCCACTCAAGAAACACAACAGCTAGGGAGCCAAAAGCCTGAGAGTGGGTGCCCTTGCTGAACCACTAAGGGGAAACACAAATGCAGTTGCCCCAAACTGTGACAGACACCATCATCTTCCCTCTTCTCTCTATATTCAGGTGTGATGCTGTATGATTGAGATATGACCATGTATATCATTGATCATATATTGGGTGACAGAGGATGGATCACTTGATGATTACCTGTTCTGTTCATTCCCTCTGAAGCACATGGCATTGGCCACTGTCAGAAGACAGGATACTGGGCTAGATGGACCATTGATCTGATCCAGTATGGCCATATTTTTGTTCTTACAATATTGCCACTGTTAGACAATTGCAACAAATCTTGTATGAAGCATGTCATATAAGGTGTCACTAAAAAAGTTATGATTTTCTAAATAAGATTATCCTGTTTAAATCCATGTATCATCATAGTAGTTAAAGTTATGAATATTGGAGATATAGCTCCCAAATGTATTTGTTCCTGGGGTAACATCCACAAGGCAGTTTACATATCCACGCTAGCCGCCCATTGTAAATGGACTACTCAAGTTTGATGACCCATTAACGACATTTCACTCTAACAATGGGCCATAGAAGAAACTCATTCTGCCAAGATATCTCTTCCTGCCGACGCCTCAGCCTCCAAGGGGCCAATGGCTACCCCTGGTGAGTCATCAAACCTTGTAAGGACATGTGATATCCTCATTTGACCCTGGACTTCAGGGGGGAGGGATAGCTCAGTGGTTTGAGCATTGGCTTGCTAAACCCAGGGTTGTGAGGGGCCACTTAGGGATCTGGGGCAAAATCAGTACTTGGTCCTACTATTGAAGGCAGGGAGCTGGACTCGATGACCTTTCAAGGTCCCTTCCAGTTCTAGGAGATAAGATGTCTCCATTAATTTTGTGCCAATAACTTTCAGAAACTGGGCTGTGAGCTTTGTTTGAAACAGAAAATTTCCAGGCACATAGCAAAGGGTATAAAAGGCCCCTGGGATGACTTCATTTTGCATCTTTCCTGCTCTCAGTCTCTGGACTGTGGATTTACAACTAAAAGGAGCATATTGGAAAGTCCTTAGTCCACAGTTCAATCTTTTGGAAGTTACCAGAGACTTTACAAGTAGGGTTGCCAACCCTCCAGGATTTTCCTGGAGTCTCCAGGAATTAATTAAATATTATGTCATGTGATGAAACCTCCAGAAATATGTCCAACCAAAATTGGCAACCCTATTTACAAGCCAGCAGTCTATTCCATTACTGCTATAAACCTGATATAAGGACACTGCAATTATTGTATGTATATAACTAATGTGGATGTGACTCACCAATGCAGCACCTCCTGCTGGCTGTCCAGGGGATTAGCTCTGCTAGCCAGTGTGCCTCTCCTGGTGGTGTCTCACCACCATCACTTCTGCTCCAGGACCCACGTCACTCCCAGGACCACAGCGTACTCTTCATGACACAGACCTCTGGCTGTGCCACACTCTATGCTCCCCTTTCCAGGGGACCTGCAGTCTGCCATCCAGCCACTTCCCTCAGTTGTGACTGCAGCCCATTGTCTGGCCACTTCCTCAGTGGCAACAGGGGAGGGGGGGGGAGGGGGAGAGAAGACCCAGGACCGCCCACTACTCCAGGTCCCGGCCCAGGGACCCTGTAGATGGCCACCACTTGATGTGCCCCCTCTGACTCCTCAGTTCATTTCCCTGGGTTACTTCCCCATGGCTCCCAGCACCTTCTTTACTCTTGCTTCAGAGCTTCAGCCTGCCAGTCTTAACAACTAGCCAGGAGCTCTCTCTAGCTTCCCTGATCCCTGCTGGCAGTACTGCTCTGACCAGGGTGCTGTCACTCCTTCTTCCTGCTAGGAGCCTGGTTTTCCCTCTGCAAGCTCCAGGCAGCTACTGACTCTGCTCTGCAGCCCTTCTTAGATGGGCCAGCCTGGCCCTGATTGGCTGCTTCTCACAGCCCCTCTCTAATTGGCTGCCTCCTACACAGCCTCCCTAGGGCTCTATTAACCCATTATGGACAAGTGTGGGGAAGGCACCCAATCACAATGACCTATTAACCATTTTAACTCTCTTCTTCTTTTCTCAATAAACCTTTAGATTTTAGTTTAGTTGGCAGCAGTGTGATTATTGGGTAAGATCTGAGTTATATATTGACTTGGCCAAGTGGCTGATCTCTTGGGATTAGAAGGACCCTATATTTGATTAAATTGGTTTTCAATAACCATTCATCTAGTGTCTGGGTGGTGAGACAACAGCTGGAATACCTAAGGAGACTGCATTTCTGACTTCTTGTTAACCAATGTGGAGAGTAAGAAGTTTATTTTTGCTACTGGATTGGTATAATCTAATGAGAGAATAACCACCAGTTTGGGGTAAGTCTGCCCTATTTTTCAGCAGTTTGTCCTGAATCTGGTATTCTCAGCTGTGACCCACTGAGGCATGGTGACACCAGGTCAGAAACATGACCATGTTCCATCCAATAATCCCCGGTGGTCAAGAAAACACACACACACACAAAACCATATTTCATCATTTATAATAGAGAAATAGCACCCTTCCTGTGATCTACTACTATTATGAGGTAAAAACCCCGTCTGCCCCTTTCTCCCATCCCACACAGGCTGGAAACCCATTATATCTATCTAAATTTTACATGATATAAAACCAAATAATTTCCAAGAAGTATCACCACTTTCACATTCAAATAAAGCCTCAGTTTAAAATTATAAATACACATATTATGGCCTTGATTCTGCACAGAGAACCACGTGGACATTGATGCTCAGATTATTCTCAGTGCAGGACAGCAGAGCTTCCCCAGTTCCCAACCCGGAAATCCATTTACAAAAACTGAGCTTAAGATTGATTTGATCAGCTAAAGAGGTAAAAGGTTCCCATATTATGGAGCACTTAGGAGTGGAATTCATCAATAATTCCTCTTCTCTCCTAACTTTTAGATGTGTAGAACCAGAAATCTCTTAGCATACAACATACAGGCATCCTTCCAGCAGAAATTAATTGAAAACTGGAAGCAATATTAATTGACTCCTCTTCCCATCTCCAGTCCTATTTTTGGAGACACTGGTCAATTCTCTTTTATATCTTTAACAGAACTAAAACGTGGAGAGTGGGGGGAGAAGGAAGAGGAAAAAGTGAAGAAGATGGGAAAAGTAGAAAAGAGGAAGGAAAAGCAGAGTGAGGAGGAGAATAAAGAGAAAGAAAGGAGAAGGCAGGAGAAAAGGAGAAAGAATAGCAGATTAAAAAAAAAAAAGTGTTTCAGACCCCAATTCAGCAAGATACTAAAGCACATGCCTAGCTTTAATCACATAAGTAATCCCAGTGAAGAACTACTCATGTAGTTAAAGTTAGGTATGTACTGAGGTACCTTACTATATTGGGAACTAGAGTTATACACACTGAACAAAGCCACAACAAAACAGCAATTTTAAGTTATGCAACTGAGGAATGAAAAGACTGACTTGGGAACTCATACAGGTCTATTCAAATTAGAAGTTATGGCCAAGATTTTCAAAAGTGTCAAGTGATTTTGAGTGCCTTGGTTTTGGGGCCCCCTTATCACCCCTTACAGAGGCCTGATTTGCAAAGGCTAGCACTGAGCACTTTCTGAAAATCAGGCTCAATTAAAGCGTCTCAAGTTGGACACCCAAAAAATGGACACACCTAAAATAACTAGTCACTTTGGAAAATCTTGGTCTAAATTTAAAAGGGGCCACAAATATTCAATATTGAACATCATGTTATGCTCAACATTTTTTAAAATTAAAAATGGAAGGAAGGAGTTGGGAGCTGTTTCAAGTCTTATTTAAAATTCTCATGATACTGCATCAAATTAAGTTTTATTTTCTGGAAAATAAAACCTATTTATAAAATAATTCAATCTGGATGACACCGTGGTTAAAGCATTAGCCTGAAACTTGGGAAATGTGCATTCAATTATCTGCTTCACAAGAGACTTCCTGTATGACCTTGACCAAGTCACTTAGTCACTCTGTGTTTCATTTGTAAAATGTGGACAATAGCACTCACAGGGATGTTGAGAGGATACATTATAGATTGTGTAGTGCTGAGATAAAGGTAATGTAAGCCATATAAGTACCTCCGGAGTTACTTTAAGAGGTCTTTTGCTACCTTGTGTTCTAATGCTGTTCCAATTAGACAACTGAAAGACATATTGTATAATATTTGCTGTACAACATTTTTGCTATTTGTCATTTTTTCCATTATAAAGTGCAAAATCAGGTTGACAATGCGGTGGTTCCTTTAGATTCCATACTTTGCAAGACCTTATTTCCACTGACAGTTTTCAGGAAATCTCCCACCAGTGCTAGTGGGGCATTCTCAGTCCTACAAGCAACACACTCTGGGTATGTCTTTGCTGCAGAGTTAACTCAGGTGTGGCCCCTAACTCCACTTCCATCCACACATAAAACCTCCTCACTCAAATCAGGTGTTGCTTTCAACCCAAGCTAACTGGCCCATCAAGAGCTAGGCTGGAGGTTGGGTGCCCCTTTCACCTGAGCTAGTAGCCAACCCATTTCACAGTGAGGACACAGGCTAAATCACTCAAGTGCTAATAGTCCTCCAGTGCCTTCCCACAATTCCCCCTATATGCTCAGGACAGAAAAGTTCTCTTACCATTCACTGGGAAAGAATCAGCTTACTGCAGTACAAAAAACATGGGATGTGCCCCCAGAAGTGCTGACCTCACACATGGGGGAGTGCAGCACTAGTGAGAACAGAGTGACGTGAGTAGGGCTTTGCGGTGTGGCTGCTCACACCCAGACTAGGCTAATTTAGGCATTGATCATCTGAGCTAACTGCAGTGAAGACATACATACCCAAGAGGACTTCTTAATCTGTACTGGGAATAGTACTATTCAACATATTCATAAATTATCTGGAAAAAGGGGTAAACATGTGGCAAAATTTGCAGATGATACAAAACTACTCAAGATAGTTAAGTCCCAACAGACTGCGAAGAGCTACAAAAGAATCTCACAAAACTGGGTGACTAGGCTACAAAATGGAAGATGAAATTCAATGTTGGTAAATGCAAAGTAATGCACATTGGAAAACATAATCCTAACTACACATATAAAATGATGAGGTCTACATTAGCTATTACCACTCAAGAAAAAGAGATCGTGGAGTCATTGTGGATAGTTCTCTGAATACTGCATGCAGATGTGGTCGCCCCTTCTCAAAAAAGATATATTGGAATTGGAAAAGGTTCAGAAAAGGGCAACAAAATTTTTTAGGGGTATGGACAGCTTCCATATGAGGAGATAAGATTAATAAGACTGGGACTTTTCAGCTAGGAAAAGAGATGACTAAGGGAGGATATGATAGAGGTCTATAAAATCATGACTGGTGGGGAGAAAGTAAATAAGGAAATGTTATTTACTCCTTCTCATAACACAAGAACTGGGGTCACCAAGTGAAATTAATAGGCAGCAGGTTTAAAAGAAACAAAAGGAAGTATTTCTTCACACAACCCACAGTCAACCTGTGTAACTCTTCCAGAGGATGTTGTGAAGGCCAAGACTATAACAGGATTCAAAAAAGAACTAGATACATTCATTGAGGATAGGTCCATCGATGGCTATTAGCTAGGATGGGCAGGGATGGTGTCCCTAGCCTCTGTTTGCCAGAAGCTGGGAATGGGCGAAAGGGGATGGATCACTTGATGATTGCCTGTTCTGTTCATTCCCTCTGGGGCACCTGGCATTGGCCACTGTTGCAAGACAGGATACTGAGTAAGAAGGACCTTTGGTCTGACCCAATATAATCATTCTTATGTTCGTTATAGTCTGTGACTGTTTCTGAGTTAAAGGCATGACAGAAATCAGGCATGCCGATGAAGTTTACATCAGCATTTCACCAAAGTAATGTTTGATCATCTAGAGTGGGGGAGAGATGGTAATAGTCCCCGTTTTCTGTACAACCACTTTTGTTTTCTCTATCTTGTAACAACATTCTCCTACCTCTCCAACCCAGGGTGTGTCTGCCCTTACTCTAGTGCTGAAGTATTTCCCAGTTTCTTCTTTCAACAGCAGACATTTCAGATGCCTCTTTGATCTTGCCTGCACCTGAGTGAGCCCAAAGGAGCAGCATGATTGGGCCCAGATTTGCATGTCAATTGTCCATGGCTGGAAGAGTTAGACTGAATCAACCTCATAGTCTTTGAAGCAGCAGGATTTGCAATTTTTGTATAGTTTAATTTGACCAGGTACGTACTGACAGACTAAAGTCCACCTGTCTTAGTAGGGCAACGATTAAGATACAGGTAGGGCCCTACCAAATTCACAGTCCATTCTGGTCAATTTCACAGCCAGAGGGTTTTAAAACTGGTCAATTTTAAGATTTCAGATGTTTACATCCGAAATTTCACAGTGTTGTAACCCTGGGGGTCCTGACCCAAAATAGGATGTGTGTGTGGGGGGGGAGTTCGCAAAGTTGTTGTAGGAGGGGCCACCCTAACTTCTGTGCTGCCTTCAGAGCTCAGCTCAGCTCAGAAGGCAGCACTCTCCCAGCTTCCTGCAGTTAGAGGAGGTTCCTGGAGGTGCATAGGATCTCCCCCATGCTGCTGCAAGCACCCCAGCTGGGGTCTCCTAGCTGCTAGTCCAGGCCAGTGACAGAATAAGGCAGAGGACCCCAGCCAATTTGGGCCCCTGTGCCCCAGCCGTGGCAGAAGCCCTGACCGGGTCACCCTGAGCCCCAGCAGTAGCCGTGGGGGAAGAAGCCTCGAGCCCAGGTGCCCCAAGCCCCGGCTGCAGCCGCGGGCCTGAAGCCCCAAGTCCGGGCTGCTCTGGCTAGCGGGGGGGGGGGAGGAGGGGTTGGAAGCCCTGAGCCTGGGCTGCCCTGAGCTCTAGCTGAAGTGGCAGGGGGTGGAAGCCCCAAGCCCAGGTTGTCCTGGCTGGTGTGGGTATGGGGGGCGTGGAAGTCTAGAGCCTGGGCTGCCTCAGGTGAAGTGGCTGGGGAGGGGGGGCGGAAGCCTCCAGCCCAGGCTGCCCTGAGACCCATCTGCAGCCAGTAGGAGTGGAAGCCCCAAGCCCCAGCAGGAGTCGTCCTGGGAGGAAGCCCCGAGCTTGGCACCAAGAGCTGCGGGGGAGGGGAAAGGGGGGAATGGAAGCCCAGAGCCCAGCTTCTAGGCTGCTGCAGCGCAGAAGTGAGGATGTAACACCCTCATTTCTGCACTGCCTCTGGAGGTGGATCTGATCTCCCCACCAAGAGTGGCCATGCAGGTGAAGGACAACTCCAGTCCCTCCCCAGCATGTCCAGAATAGCAGCTAGGAGTCCCGCACTCCCAGCATCAGGGGAGATCAGATTTCATGGGGAAAGTCTGATTTAACAGTCTGTGACACGTTTTCCACGGCTGTGAAATTGGAAGGGCCCTAGAAACAAGTATTTTAGTCCTATTCTTCTTAGAACTTAAGGGAGCTGGACTGATTGGCTTTAAGACTTCTTTCCAGCAGGGCTCTTAGCTGAATTAATGTCCCAGATGTATTAGACATTTTCGTCCCTGATATGCTGAAACTTTGCTGGGAATAATATAGCTGTTCCTACTCCTGCTTTTTCAATTGCCCATTTAAGAGGCACTCTTTCTAATGTGCCCGTTAGAGAGGACTGAGCTCAAGGAAACAAACAACATGGCCTTGATGAATTATTACATTTGTTTAGCTATTTTCAGACTTTGTAACAATCAGAGTCAGAGTAACAATAGCCATAACTTATTAGCCTTTTAGGTTTTGAACATGTGGATCTGTGGTGGTTTTCACTCGTGGGGGTGGCGGGGCACTGCTACTGGTCAAGGCTTTGACCTTTCAACATGCAGGGGGCTGGGTCTGAGACCCTCCCACTCCACCAGGCTCCAGCCTAGGGCCTTGTGAGGGCAATACAAGGGTCTCACACCCAGGAGTATCTTAAAGCTGCCCTCCCTGGGCCACTTCCTACCACCCTGCTATTGTCCAAAGTTTGCAGTCTATCACAGGAGGCTGTAAAGGGGGTCAGCTTGCCACTTGACATCTTTTCTTGGCCAGGCATGGTGTGATAGTTCTCTCCCTCTTGGGGCAATGGCTGCCTCCTCATGTCTTGGCACTCCGGCAGGTGAGTTCCAAGTCTCTCGCCTTCCAGGGAAGTGCATAAACAAAACACGGGGAATCAATGCATAAACTGGGTTAATAGGTGAGAGGGGGAAATACCTCCCTCTCAAGGTATAATAGAAGCAGGTCCTCCCTTTCCTCAGGGAGGGGTCTTCAGACAATTGTTGAGGAAGAGATCCTGCCTTCCCTCAGTCTTTTTCTCATGAGCTGCAAGGTACAAGTCCTTTCTCATCCCTGGTCTGCTCACGCATGAGCTGTTCTGCTCCCTTTTAGCACCTCCGCCAGTCTTGACATCTCCTGCAGGGGTGGCAGGCTGGGGCTTAATCCCTTGTTGCCCAGTGTGGGATTTGTATACTCCATCACAGGATCCTGTAACTCCTTCTAAAATATGGTATTTGTTGTTCAATGTCAGGGTGTTGGAGCTTATTTTGATGGTCTGGGATTCATAATCAATATCTTCTAGAATTCTGAGGACAAAGAGATTTTAAACCCTGACTTGGTGCTTTAGTGTTTCCACTTTTCTTTCCAGCAAAGAATTTTTTTTATAAGCAATTTTGTAATTTTCTTTAAGTCTTTGAGCTCAGATTCCATGCAGCCTAACGCTGCTCAGTAGTAAAATCTCTTGGATCTTAAATTAACAACTTCTCAGAAAACTACTCTATTTTTTTTCCCTACAAAGGAGGCAGATTTTTGTTTACAGTCCATCTTAATGTGAAGGACTAAAATGATCTTTCAGTCCCCTTTTATTTGAGCTTGTATTTCACTAGTGGTTAAAATGGAGCTGTTGGCTGGATTCATATAATTCTGAGCTGTTTGATTTCCCCTTACTTTCCCTCCCTTTTTTGCTCACTCTTAAAACTGGGTCAAACAAAGCCCTTTCTTCACCTGTTTGGAGGGGGAACATTACTTATGTGCCATATTTGGCAAACTGTGTTCCAGCTGAAGCTGCTCTTTTCTGGTTGGTGCTGAGTTCTGCCCCTGAACAAATACCTAATTCTGAAGAACCCTCCAAACAGGATTTACACCTGATTAAAAATAGCATAGGTTCATATTTATTAATAGCAGCATAGCTGTGCAATTCATGACCCATTATTATTAAGTATTTGTACAGCAAGAGCACCTAGGAGCCCCAGTCACAAACCAGGACTCCATTGTGGTAGGCACTGTACAAAAAAACAAAACAGCAGCGCCTGCCCTAAAGAACTAACAGTCTAAGGCCAGGTCTACACTAGAAGTGCTTTGATGGAATAGCTATACCAGTATTCTATACTGGCAAAGCCCTCCTAATGTAAGCACAGCTCACCCTGGAAAAATGGTGCTTTTGCGGTTATAGCTTACTCCAGCCCCCCACCCCTCCCAGCGAAATAAGCTATATCAGCAAAAGTGCAGTTTTGCCAGTATAATGCATCTACACTAGGGGCTTTTGCTGGCACAGCTCTGTCAGTAGCAAATCACACCTCTGACTGACTTAGGCCTGGTCTACACCTAAAACTTAGGCCAACCTAGCTATGTTGTTCAGGGGTGTGAAAAATTCACACACCCCTGAGACATAAGTCAGCTTAACTAAGTCCCCGTGTAGACAGCATTAGGTCAATGGAAGAACTCTTCCATCAACCTATCTGCCACCTCTCAGGGAAGTGGATTACTACAGTGATGGAAAGACCCCTTCCACCATTATAGTAAACGTCTACACTACAGTGGCGCTACTGCAGCTCTGCCGCTGTAGCATTTCTAGTGTAGACATACTCTTAGCCATGATGACAAAAATCTGTACTGTAGACCTGGCCTAAGTATAAGACAAAAGACCACAAGTAAATATAGACAGACTAGGAAGCACAAGGAAACAATGAGATAATATTGATCAACATGATAGACAGTAGTCTCGGCATACCTTAGTGCAGGGGTCGGCAACCTTTCAGAAGCGGTGTGCCGAGTCTTCATTTATTCACTCTAATTTAAGGTTTCGCGTGCCAGTAATACATTTTAATGTTTTTAGAAGGTCTCTTTCTCTAAGTCTATAATATATAACTAAACTATTGTTGTATGTAAAGTAAATAAGGTTTTTAAAATGTTTAAGAAGCTTCATTTAAAATTAAATTAAAATGCAGAGCCCCCCGGATCAGTGGCCAGGACCCGGGCTGTGTGAGTGCCACTGAAAATCAGCTCGCGTGCCGCCTTCGGCACATGTGCCATAGGTTGCCTACCCCTGCCTTAGTGTTTCCTAAAGCCTAGTATGTACCCCATTAGAGGTGTGTGAGAACAGGCCTCTTAATTATTCTCGACAGTCTCAGCTTTCAATAACTAAAAAAGAAAAAAAGCCTCTAGCAAGCAGTTGCTGTCGCACAGATAGCCTTCAAAATGTGAAGTGTGTGTAACTGGTGCACAGGCTGCTCCTGAATCTGCGGAGAGCCTGAAACAAGAGCTCTGAGATGAGAACAGCACTTGCTAATTCAGATGACAGAGGTCACACTGAAATTGTCAACGTTGTTGACAATTTCACCACTTGTCGAAGCATGTAAGAAAGGAGAGGACGTTTATTATGAAGATCTGCAAGAGTGTTTCCAAAAATTGGGGGGGGGGGGGAGGGAAAGAAAGATATATGAATGAAGATGAGTAGGCCTTTAGCACCACATGGAGCATGAAGCATTTCATTTGCCTGAAAGGGGAGAGACGACACTCAGGTTTCAAAAGTTTGGGAAACATTCATATTGTTGGATGCTGACCATAAATTCTGCAGCAAAAGTCTTGATTTTATTTGCTCACATATACTGGATTCTATGGCAAACTGTAGTAGCATGAAATAAATGAAAAAAGTAATCAGATTTTTGTTGAATATTAAAATTAACTACACAATCAACGCAGTATTGATGTTCATTTTAATGCAATGACAGTCCTTTAAGGTATTTTTCCATTTATTTTATCCTGCTGCAGAAATTTCACTCAGTCATCATATTTTGTATTGACAATAGGGTAGTGGGGGATGGAGAAAAATAAGCCAAAGACTTGGCTCGCAGGAGGTTTTGGGTTCTTAAAAGAAGGCTGTATTAGCGATAGAGGGTATGTGAGGTAGCAGGAACCGGGAAGGGTGAAAGAGTCAGAAGCCTTTGTGAAATCAAGTCATCTAGCAGACCAATCAGCAACACACCTTCTTTCTATGCCTGAGGTAGGGGCAGCATTTTCTGTGGGACCACAGCACCACTCAAAGCAGAGACTAACATACTTCTCACATAAATCTAAACACTGTAGAGATCAACAGTAGAGATAGGAAACATATACAGTTCTAGCTATCATATTTCATGAGTTCCCATGCAAGTCTGTGTCTACAGCAAGTTCCTCTTCATTTATATAGTGCATGCAATATAACTAGGTCCTATTTTTCAACCTAGCCCTTTTCTCTCTCCTGGAGAGAGCAGGGGAGGCAGAGGGGCTAGCTAGCTACCTTTTGATCAGTCCCTTACGGCATAGAGCATTGGCTATAGGTTTGCTCAAGAGATCAAAGATCTCTTTAGATTAAGGACTGCATCTTCATATATGTTTGTACAGTGCCAAGCACAGCTGTAATACTAATATTAAACAGAAATAGATGATTGGCAGTGGGCAGAGAAACCATTCCTGATGTTTTGCAACATGTGTGTGTAAGCAGATAATCAGGCCATAGTTTTATTCACTCTTACATGATATTGAGCCATTGCTCCCCACCTCTGCCCATCCAATTATGCCAGATTCAGTTTCCTATTAGTCAAATTTTCCCACAAGCATCTTCATACCTTCTCTCATGCCACTTTTTATGCCTGCGAGCAGATCCTCATAAAAATCCACAACTCCATTACATTTTTATTAATAAATTAATGTACATTGAGGGTTTGTTTTGTTTTTTTGTTTTTTAAGAGAGGATGGGAGGGGAAGTAATTTCAGTTACACCCAAATAATTTCATTGATGTTAATGGGGCTGCATAGTTGTAAATGAAGACAGAAATGCAGCCTAAGGGCCAGTCCTCGCAAAGAAAGAATTCCTACTTCATGACTTCAAAGCATGGAAATCTTCATAAATCACTTCACATGGTGCCAGTTTTGCCCCTTAGTATCCTCAGTTTGCTTTAGGGGCCAGAACCACTTCTCTTTTCAAGGCGGGAAGGTGGAGGGAGCAAACTCTCCTTTCCCCTCAGAGCAATTTGTTGGAAAATTGGGAAGTAGAAATTTGGAGTTCAAGCAGTTTATACAGTCCTCCTTTGCATACATACTTCCAGGTGCATGGGGAAGGATGACCCTTAATTTACTGTACTTGGCTTCAAGGGAAGTATAACAATTCTTTTTATTTTGGATATAAATCATATCCATTAAAATGATTGTTCTGACAGAGTGATTAGGTCTGAAAACACCCACCCACCCCAAAGTTGCTGTTTTAGATCTTGTCAGGGCAGTCCCCCACATTTCAAAGGTAGTTTTCTTTAAACTGGCTTTAAGTTGTTACTGTGACTCTGAACAGTAAACTATTGTTGCAGTCATTAGTCTTTAGGACTGTAGCCTATAATACCTCTTTTGTAATAACAGCATAATTTGAAAATTGAGATTTTTATCTAGTTAGATGTCAGTAAGCAGTGATTTCAGGAAGCAGATAAAAGGAACAGAGCCAAGAATTAAGGTAATTAGTACTTAGAGTTCCTTTTATCTAAAGATCTCACGGGTTAACCTCTACCCGCCCCCATGCCCTTGTCATACTCCCATTATTCCACCCCAACACTAGCCAGTTGTACTGAATCAATAGGATATGGAGGGGGCAGAACAGCACCAATCAGACCGGTTTTTAAGTGGGCCAACACTAAGTGACTGCTGTGGGAGCACACTAGTATACACATCTATTTGTAGTTTCTAAAGTGGTGAGCATTGTTGGTGGCACTTAATCACAGTATTTAACATTACTTAAACTACTGCCCAAATACATCCCCATTACACAGAGACTGTTACTATTGTCTTACTTTAGCATTAATCATTAGTGCTCACTAGCATTAAGCATCAGTTCCCTGGAACAATTCCCAATAAGACTGCTATCCCTGACTAAACTGTATTCTATCTAAGTATCTGAACACTGAAGGGTCAAATCCTCTTTCCTCTACCTTGAGCAGTAGAGTCCCAGACACAGCAGAACAAATATAGTTTCATTGCACATGTCAGGGTTCCAAGAGTCTCTACTGAGTGAGCATCCGTGTATCCATAGGGGACATCTGGAACATCCAGTCTTGGATCCTGAAGAAGATAATTTATGCCTGCTCCTCTATGACCAACCTATTTCCTGAGATCACTTCTTTCTCTCGGTACAAAGTAAATGAAGGCTGTAGCCAGCATATTAAAAAAAAAAAAAAAAATCTTTGGGATATCTTCTCTCCTCAAATGAGGGTAGGGCAGCCTCTAGCTATTTCTCAGGGCAGGTCTTCACTATGGGAGGGGGGTGTCAATTTAAGATACGCAAATTCAGCTACGCGAATAGTGTAGCTGAATTTGACGTATTGGAGCCGACTTACCCCGCTGTGAGGACGGCGGCAAAATCGACCTCCGCGGCTCCCAGTCGACGGCGCTTACTCCCACCTCCGCTGGTGGAGTAAGAGCGTCGATTCGGGGATCGATTGTCACGTCCCGACGAGACGCGATAATTTGATCCCCGGGAGATCGATTTCTACCCGCCGATTCAGGCGGGTAGGGTAGACCTAGCCTTAGACTATTTTGGGGAGTTCCTTCTTTCCACAAAGCAGAGAAAGCAAGGCTTTCAGGCAGATTGCTGGTAAACAGTCTTTTGAAGTTTTTTCTCCCCTGCAAAGAAAAGAAAGACTCAAATGCAAACCATCAGAAAAACAGTCGCTTTGCAACTCTTTCTCTTCCTGCAGGCTAGCTAGTCAAACATAGAAAAGACAAACTCAAAGTCTTTTCATAGTATTTATCCTGTGAGGAACCGTGCTTTTTGCCAGGTTGTCCACACAGAACTGCTTCCCCACTCCCAGCAACCCTTAGCAACTTTGGCCAAGATTCACAAAAGGACTTAGGAGCTTAAGTTCAACATTTTGGCATCACCAAGATCCTCAAACCCCCTGCTCAGCTGCTGCCTAGCTCTGGATGTGCCTGAATTTCTGCCATTAAAATCCCTGAGACAGCTACATTTCTGCTGCTGGGCATGCATATGCCACCTCAGTCCTGGCAGATAGGGCCTGTCTCACACCTACGTGCCAGTGGAATCCTTAAGGTAGGTGCCCCCATTCATTAGGCATACTCAGAGCACACCTAAGTTCACACAAAATTTCCAAGGGGAGGCAGGAATAAGAGGCTTCCTTTATAACCCATAAATCCCATTGGTTAGGAGACTCACCTGGTATGTGGGACCCTGGTTACGTTCTCCCCTCTGCTTAATGAGGCTGAGGGCTTTGAACTTAAATGTTCTCTGGTGTGTGTTCTAATCACTGGACTATGGGATATTGAGGAGTGGGTCTTTGTCAGTCTCTCCTGTTGAAGCTGTACTACGGTGTATAAATAATTAAATATGCATTGGTCCAGAAAGAGTGTGAGAATAATTCTATAGCCCAGTGATTAGGGGCCCTATTTCTCTCCATGATCATATAGGGACTCTAGGCACCTAACTCAAGGCTATGGATTCCACTGGGTGGCAAGGCACCTAAGTTCCTTTATAGATTTAGCCCTTCCTTCCTCTTCCTTATAAAAACTCCAGGAAGACTAACAGATTCCAGCCATTCCCTGGATGTGGTGGCTAACCAGTAGTACCTGCTGGTTAATTCTTCCCTTCCCAGTGTACATGTCCAGGATTTTTGACGCCATCATCATCTTCCTGCTCCCACTGAGACTCAAATGAATGGTCTGCCCCAGGACAGGGTGGCATTCTAGCCTGTGTTCAGATACAAAAGAAGTTACACATTAAAGTTAAGGTGATGAAATGTTGTGAATAAATTTTTTATTCTTGTATATCTAAGCAATTTTTTTCAGTTTATGTCTGCGTATTTCCCATTCTTTCCCCTCATTTAGGGTGCAAGATTTCCACTGGTATGTCCCAGTCAGGAGGAGCCTAGAATAAATTATTGCCTGCTTAATTGAACTGATTTCTATTCATATATCAACAAGTTGAAGTAAACTTAGATCAGTAACTTTACTGCAATTGCAGACAAGGTCCCCAGGGAAAAAGAGACTCAATGACTGTGGCCATTACACAGCAAGTGACATGATGGAATTGAATGTGGTCATGGGTGAAGGCTTCAGGGACCTCATACATTTCAATGAGCCTGCCTACAAAGTGCTGCATCACACTATGTTCCCTCAAAGCAAGATTCCCAGTACGGACAATGCTCTCAATGCCAAGCCTCTAATACTCAAGAAGTCCAACCAGACATAGCAGTGCTAAGGGAAAAGCATTGCACCATCTTTAAGAACCAGTTTTCCACCAAACAAGCTTGTAACATTGGCAACAAGTTTGGACATATGCTACAAGCATATCAGAAAGCTTTTGTGGGTTATTAATATTGAAGAACTTCAGAAAATTGCATTTGACAAATTTCTTCGACTATTGATAAGTATAATAGATTTGTCGTTGGTTTGTTAATATGAGCTGAAGACAGAATTATCTTTCAACTGAAGAAAATACCCAGAAAAAAAACATGTCCTAGAGACCATTGTCCTCTAATTTGCATTAACCTTTCCAAATAGGGAAACTTGATGACTGTATTATTGCATACTTTTTCTCTGAACCAAAAAAGTGATACAATATTAACCATTACAAAAATGAATGTATTTACTTTATGGTATTGATTTGCAAAAATCACTCATGCTTCCTAAGTAAAAGGCTGTAAAAAGATTGAAGACCAAGTCAGGAAAAAAAAATGCAGATATTGTTCAGAAACATGAACCCACAACCTTTTTGAAACCAAAAATGCTGACGCTACTAATTTGAGTGCTTTATTTGGTGGGAAAGAACAAGCCACTAAAACAGGTCTTTTTTGAGCACTGAAGCAGAAGAATGGTAATCACAGATGATGTTAAAAAGGAATTTTATTTACTTTGCTGATTTCAAATCAGTTACCCATTTCAGTAACTAGAAAATATTTTTAAAAGTAAAATACCCAATGTGATAAGTGTCTTATGGTGCATGCTAGTTGTGCTAAATAGTACCAGTCCATCCAGTTATTTTCACATAACATAACAATGACTCTCAGCTATCTGACCCCCAGGATAAACTAGTCGCTTTTTTATAATCCTGCCCCCTCCCCACCCACCACCACACAGGCAGCAAGAGACAGTTTGCAAGTCATATAGATGTGATGCTATCAGAATTGATGATATACTAGGTGGTTTGACATGCTGATCAGAACAATGGTAAATTGAGATCAAAATAGCCAGAGACATAAAAGGTAACAAGAAAACATTCTATAAATACATTAGAAGCAAGAGGAAGACGAAGGACAGGGCAAGCCCATTACTCAATAAGGGGAGAAAAATAACAACAGAAAATGTGGAAACAGCAGAGGTGCTTAATGACTTTTGTTTCGGTTTTCACCAAGAAGGTTGGTGGTGATTGTAAGTCTAATGCCAGTGAAAATGAGGTAGGAACAGAAGAGGCTAAAATAGGGAAAGAACAAATTAAAAATTACTTGGAAAAATTAGATGTCTTCAAGTCACCCAGGGCCTAATGAAATGCATCCTAGAATACTCAAGAACTGACTGAGGAGATATCTGAGCCATTAGCTATTATCTTTGAGAAGTCATGGAAGACGGGAGAGATTCCAGAAGACCTGAAAAGGGCAAATATAGTGCTCTTCTATAAAAAGGGAAATAAGGACAACCCGGGAAATTACAGACCAGTCAGCTTAACTTCTATAGCTGGAAAGATAATGGAGCAAATAATTAAGCAATCAGTTTGCAAACATCTAGAAGATAATAAGGTGATAAGTGACAGTCAGCATGGATTTGTCAAAAACAAATCGTGTCAAACCAACCTGATAGCTTTCTTTGACAGGGTAACAAGCCTTGTGGATAGGAGGGGAAGCGGTAGATGTGGTATATCTTGACTTAAGTAAAGCTTTTGATACTGTTTTCCATGACGTTCTCATAAACAAACCAGGGAAATGCAACCTAGATGGAGCTACTATAAGGTGGGTGCAAAACTGGTTGGAAAACCATTCCCAGAGAGTAGTTATCAGTGGTTCACAGTAATGCTGGAAGGGCACTTATAAAGTTCGTGGATGATACGAAGCTGGGAGGGGTTGGAAGTGCTTTGGAGGATAGGATTAAAATTCAAAATGATCCTGGGTTAGTGTTTTTGTTCTGTGGTGTGTGGAACCTATCCTTGCAACAAAGCCCGATGCCAACTCTGTTCACATATCTATTCAAGTGACATCATCATAGGACCTAATCACATCAGCCATGCCATCAGGGGCTCGTTCACCTGCACATCTACCAATGTGGTATATGCCATCATGTGCCAGCAATGCGCCTCTGCCATGTACATTGGTCAAACCAGACAGTCTCTACGCAAAAGCATAAATGGACACAAATCTGACATCAGGAATCATAACATTCAAAAACCAGTAGGAGAACACTTCAACCTCTCTGGTCACTCAGTAACAGACTTAAAGGTGGCAATTTTGCAACAGAAAAGCTTCAAAAACAGACTCCAACGAGAAACTGCTGAACTTGAATTAATATGCAAACTAGATACCATCAATTTAGGCTTGAATAGAGACTGGAAATGGCTAAGCCATTACACACATTGAATCTCTTTCCCCATGGTAAGTATCCTCACACTATCTTGTCAAACTGTCTGAAATGGGCTATCTTGATTATCACTACAAAAGTTTTTTCTCTTAATTAATTAGCCTCTTAGAGTTGATAGGGAAACTCCCACCTTTTCATGTTCTCGGTATATATATATATATATCCTTACTATATGTTCCATTCTATGCATCCAATGAAGTGGGCTGTAGCCCACGAAAGCTTATGCTCAAATAAATTTGTTAGTCTCTAAGGTGCCACATAGAACTCATGGGTAATCTGTTTGCAGGAATGGGCCTTAACCTGCACCCCCCCCAACTATTACCAATAAGGAGTATTTAACACATAGGGAATATACTCCCAGTCCCTGTATATTTTTCCATGTTTACAGTATCCTTGTGTGTGTGACATGCTATTTACCTCGATTTGCAACTGTTGGGACCTATGTGTGGTTTCACTCCTAGAAATTTTACAAATAAAGTCCAGAACGGAGAAAACTGAACATCTGCTCCATCTAAAGTTCCCTTTCCTCGACTTCCCATCCTCAACAGCAAAGGAAACAACGGAGGAGCGCTCATCACTGGCTTGGTGCTCTGCTGCCCTAGAGCTCCCAGCCGCTGCAGCTCGGAACTGCGGGAGCGCTCTGGGGCTATCCCACTGCTTCGCCAAGTTCTCCCCCCCCTCCGGGGAGGGCTCCAGCTACTATCACTCCCTCCACTGCCTGCTAGGTAGCGTCAGTGTCTCGGTAGTTGGAGGTTAGGGCTTTACAGCAAGGTGATTAAAGAAGGAGCTTCCCGCTCTTTTCTCTTTGTTCCACTTATGGGATACGCTCTTTCACCAGGCGGGAATCTTCCTCTGTTTTTCGGATTTTCTGTTGCAAACCTGTGTGAACAGATGGTGGTTGATAGCACTTTCTGAGATTGTCACTCACAACCCATACGGAGCCAGGACAAAAGTTGCAGAGATAAGGACAAGGAAGGATTGTAAAGAATACGTGTATATTAATAAAACACTCACCCTCTGCGGCATCAGCCTGCATTCTTTGCACCCCCCACATCTGACTTCAAGGAGTGTTTGGGGTGTGCAAAATATGCAGGAGAAAGCTCCTTGAAGCTATAGCGGAAGAATCAAAGAGGACTGGAAAAATCAGCTGTAACGCGGGGAGTTTTCCCCTGGAGTTAAGACACAGGATCAGGGGGAGGGAAGCAAGATGCAAACGCTTCAGTCCGAAACCTCCAAGCTTCGGTGAGCCGAGCGTGTGTCAACCCTGCCCTGAGAGCGCCGCACTCGCTGCCAGGCACAGAGTGAAGCTCAGAACAGGAGTAAAAGGGGCGGAGCGCGGCACACTGCGTGAGCTGGAAGGGGGAGTTTATTTGGGGGAGGGGGCATGCGCATGCTCTCACGCCCTTTATGACGTGAACAGCCTGAATCACAGGCAAAGATCAAAGTGGGAGGCGCGCGCGCGCGGAGCTGATCTGGGCTCGGGAGCTAGCGAGCAGAGCTAACTGCACGCTCCGTAAAGCACTGTCTGGCCGCTAGGAGCCAGAGCAAAGGGCAGAGGCAGGAACCCTCCCCCCGCGGCTTTTTCCTTCTTGCCAAGTGTCCAGGGGCAGCAGCTCGAGCCGAGTTCCCTGCGCTGGGGATGAGGCGCCGGCAGGAGCAGCGGCGCACACCTGGGTAGCCGGCTGCGCCTGGCGCACGCATGATTTAGCCGGAGCAGCAGAGGAGGAGGCGGGCAGAGCGAGAGCCGGTGGGGCAGGGCAGGGCAGGGGAGTCGCTCTCCGCTTCCCTGAGTGGGCGTGTGGGCGGCTGAGGAGGAGCAGCCACTGCTCCATGGAGGCGAAAAGTGGAAGTGAGGCGAGCTAGGCAGCCCAGCCGGCTGAGTGCCTGAGCGGCTCTGGCTCACCATGGATTGCAGCCTCATCCGCACGCTCATCAACAGATATGTAAGTACCTGGCTCCCTGGGCCGCGCCGCGAACTCCCCGGCCGGCCGGCTGCTCCCAGCGGGGCGCTCCCGGGAGCCGCTTCTCCCTGGCTTGCGGGGGAGCGAAATGCCCGCGTTAGACCCACGCTGGCCCGGGGAAGCACCCCCCCGGTAACCCACAGGGCGCTGCGAAGCCCCCGTCACTCCATCCTCCTTCCCTCCCTGTGACCGCAGCCCCTTCCCGGGAGGTGCGTGGGACCGCTTGGTCCCCTTTCGGAGCAGCCGCTCCGCTCCCTGCGGGGGTGGGAGCTCGGCCGGGCAGCAGGTTGTAGTGGCAGCGGTGGCGGGCGCGTCTGGCTGACAGCACTTGCACACCCAGTTGCGCTCACGGACAAACCACTTACTCCCGGGACTCCCCGCACTTTCCAGCTCTGCCCTTCTTGCTTCTCCGCCGGCCCGTTTTCTTCTGCAGAGCGCGGCGTCGCTGGGTCAGTGTCGGCCGCTAGTTGCTTGGAGGACGTGAGAGATTTGAACTCTCCAGCAGGTGCCTCTCATGTGAACGCGCTTACGGGGCGACGTATAAACACTTGTTCTGGCTCTAATTGCCATGTGTTGCGTCGATACAATATTTTTGGCTAGTTAATAGGCTAACTATTCGCTGGTGAGTAGTTTCATAGTATAGTGTTTCGGGCTATTCAGTAAGTGAAAACTAGATTTTATGCAATGATAAATATCGCTATTGCTCGACAGTAAGAAATCCACCGAGAGATGGATGGCTGTGTTTACTAAGTCTGTCTTCTGCTTTTAGAAGCCTTTACATCTGAAATAAAATATTTGACACCCTATATCTCTCCAAACCTAGTGAAATACAAAGCCTTAAGGTAGCACTCAAAGACAATATAGCTATTTTTGTCAAATTGATTACAATGAACCAGAATAAATCTGTTCAGACAGTGACTCTCTCTTCTGTTGAAGGCTGACAGTAAGTGATCAGTCATGAGTTGGATAGTCTCATGATTTGCAGGGAGGTCAGGAGAAGCCTTCAGGGCTTATCATTGCACATGACTGAGGATGATATGATTTACACAGTTGTTAGTGTTCCCCAAATATGTATGGGAATTGTCTTGCACTCTTTTACTAAAGCAAAAGTCAGCTGTCCTACCTAAAACAGGGACAACTTACTGTACACAAAAATAAGTAATGCTACCAGAGTGGACCAGAATTAGCAATTAATAGCAAATCGTATTTAATTTAGAATTTTTTAAGGACTGAATTTACAAGTATTTCTCACAAAACTAAGGTGACATTCACTGTTAAGTGCAAAGTAATGCACATTAGAAAAAATAATCACAATTATATGTACAAAATGATGGGTTCTAAATTAGCAGTTATCACTCAAGAAAGAAATCTTGGAGTCATTGCAGATAGCTTTCCAAAAACATCTGCTCAAAGTGCAGTGGCAGTCAAAAAAGCTAACAATGTTAGTCGCTGTTAGGAAAGGGATACACTATGAGACAGAAAATATCAAAGCCCTGATACGCCCACACCTTGAATACTGCATGCAGTTCTGGTCACCCTGTCTCAAAAAGATGCATTAGACTTGGGGGGGAAAGTACAGAGAAGAACAAAAATGGTTAGGGGTATAGTACAGCTTCCATATGAGAAGAGTTTAAAAAGACCTGAACTGTTCATCTGAGAAAAGAGACGACTAAGGGGGATATGATAAAAGTCTATCAGACCATGGATGATGTGGAGAAAGAGAATCGGGAAGTGTTCTTTAACACTTCATGTAACACAAGAACCGGGGTCACCCAATGAAATTAATAGGTTGCAGATCTAAAACAAACACACAGTGCACAGCCTATGGAACTCATTGCCAGAGGATGTGAAAGCCAAAATTATAACTGGGTTCAAAAAAGAATTAGATCAGTTCACGGAAGATAGGTCCATTAATGGCTATTAACCAAGATGATCAGGGTGATCCCAAGCTGTGGGTGTCCCTAAACCTCTGACCATCAGAAATTGGGACTGGATGACAGGGGATGGATCACTCCAGAACTGGCCCTTCTGTTCATTCCTTCTGAAGCATCTGGCCCTGGCCACTGTTGGAAGACAGGCTATTGGGCTAGATGTACCACTGATTTCACACAGTTTGGCCATTACTTCATATGAGGAAAAATGAATTGACTTTGAGATGAACAAAGCCCATGGTTTTGAATTCTGTATAAAAGGACAAACAAATGATACCCAAATTAGTGTTGTATTAAGTTGGAGAAAAATTTATATTGAGGGACAAAAGAATCCGTGCTAAATCTGGCTTTAATTTTCCTCCTCACTAATGATTGGGAAGAGAGGGTAAACAACATGCTTAGGAAGTTACTACTAAAAACAAACAATACAGAGATTAGAAATATGGACAAGAAATTGAAACTAAATGTGAACTAATGCAAATTAGTACATTTGGGGATGGGGTGGGAGGGAACCCAAACCATAAATATTTTATGGGATGCGGGTAATGCTAAGAGACCTTAGGGTGTTCAATGCATGTGTGATTTTTTTTTTTTTTTGACTGCGTATTCAGAAGCATCTTGTCTTAAGTCAGGGAGATGATTTTCATTCTCTGGTGAAACAGTAGCTAAAGTACCCAGTTTCTTTCTAAGCTCCTCAGTCAGAAAGATATGGACAAATTGGAGAGAAATGAGAAGAGATTGGGGGGTGGGGGGAAACGAAGAGAATAAAATGACAGGTGTTGAAGAGATTTCCTCGTGGAAAGACTTATAAAACTGTATGCTTCAGCTAAGTGATGGTGGGTGGGTGGGATGGCAACGGTGGTAACTGTATTCACACACCTTTAGAATGTAATCCTGAAGGAAGGAGAGGCATTGCTAAATATTGTACAACTTTAAGTCTGTCCTTCAGTTGGATCTGCATGGTGGAGGATTCAGCTCAGGTGTACTCTTATGCCCATGCAGAGCCCCATTGTAGGCAGCGAGTCTCCATTTGGGTGCAGTGATTTGTCAGTGTGGATCCAATTGCAGGATCCGGCCTAAGCAAAGAACAATTTTGTATATAGCTGTGTTTTGAAAAATGATTTCTAAGTTCTAATGAATAGTCTTTCAGAGAAGTGCTGCAAACAACTTTGGTAAAACCAGGCTAGAGAATATGCTAGAAACTATTCTAAGAAGAGAGAGCGAGCGCATGTAAAAAATAATCATGTACTTGTGGGAGGATGGACTAAGTTTCTTTTTAATTATTAAACAGGCTAAACATTAAATGCAACGACTTCATAAGCTGAATTATGGAGTGTTCATATTTCTCAGAACTTTCTGCTTTAGAATAAAGTCAAGGTATGTGAGAGAATTGAAAAGATCTTTAATTCACCAGATTTTCTAGACTGGCTTCTATGCATGGCATACCTTGATCAGTTGCTTGTTATTACATTGCTTGGAGCAGGTAAACTCTTTCCTATTTTCTCTGTAGGTCTTGTTGGTTTCTTAAATTTGAATTTATTATTTTAAATGAGGAAAACTCATGGAAGAAGCTGCTGTGGACACAATAAGATTTACCACTTCAGAAAACTCTGCAAGTAGATGTCTAGCCCGTTACTTTTCCCAACTCAGTGGTTGAACTGTTCTGTTTAACCGTGACAGTAAACGTACTCTTGCAATATTAAATACCATCCCTGAAATTGATTGGCATGAATGATTAGTTCATTAGTCCATGCCATAGCAGTGCATCTTTATCACTTATTGCATAGATGATGACACCAGCACTTCTCATCTTTCTCCTCATACCAGAACTTTTTAAAAAGGCTGGTGATTGGGCGGGGGGGAGATGATACTGCTGGAGGAAAGCTATAGAAAAAAGGTCAGATTTATGTTTGCCTAAACAAATGTCAAGCTCAGACTTAGTCTGACTTTGCTTGGTAAGTTGAGGTCCTGTCACTGCCCCTGAGTCTTCTCCTGAATCATTTTGGCTACAACGGTTTTGTGGTGTGTAGTTGTCTTGGTGGATTGTGGATGGATAAATGGTTTCTAAGGTATCTGGGTGCTAGCCTACTAGAGGCTTTGCAGATGAATAGTGTTTCCCTGGCCGACTCCAGACTAAAATTGGGCTGAGTGATATGATCTCTTCAGTCTCTGGCTAGTAAACAAATGCTGCATGTTGAATTAGTTGTCGCTTCTGTGAGGTGGTCTCCATCAGTCCCAGATAACTTCCAGTTGTGTAGTTTTTGAGGTGATAAAGGCATGAGTTAAAACATCGGGATCCTTTATTCAAAAGGAAAGGTCAGTCTTCTGACTTCCCAAAAGTGGGAGGTTGTTCTCACTACAGTTGCAATCTGTGTCCAAAAGCAGTGTGAAGTCCAGCATAACTTCAAGGTTATGCAAAAACTAAGATCTGATGGTCTTAGTTCAGGGCGAAGTTTGTTTTGGCTAGTGTAGCAAAGCGCAGACTCACCCCTGCGGTGCCTCCTGCTGGTAGTCCTCAGGAATTAGCTCTTCAACCCAGGAGCGCCCTCTGCAGGCCAGTGATCCGCTTGTCGTTGGCCCCAGTGTCCCTCCCAGGACCCCGGTGCCCTTATCTCAGGGTTCTGCCTCCTGCAGTACCCCACAGTCTTGCTGGGAACCCCCACATCACCTATCCCCACATCACCTCAGTCATGGCTACTACCAGTCTCTGTTTAGCCCCCACGCCCTGGGGAGGACTGCAGTCTATCAGCTGATCATCACAGGCAACAAGGGGTTCAGACTGGCTGCCTTTACCCACCCTCCAGCTGCCCCCTGCAGGCCCAATACCTAGGAGGCCTAGAACTAGGCCCTGCAGCCTGGGGAGTTGCTGGCCTAGGGCTTCCCAGCTCCAGCTCCACCTCCCTCTAGGTCCCCTGGATGAGTTCCCCAACAGCCAGGCCTGTCTCCCTCTCAAGTCAGAGTGAGACTGCTCCCTCTGGCTTCCCTGGCCTTCTTATAAGGCCCAGTTGCTTAGTTTGGGGCATGGCCCCAGCTGCAGTCACTTCCCCCAATCAGCCAGGGTTTTGCTCCCTTTCGCAGCCCCAGCCCTCTGCAGGGCTTTTCCAACCCCTTTAGGATTGGAGCAGGTGTCCACCCTGCTACAGCTAGTATCTTCAGGTAAAACACTAGACAAAAACATTTGAATTGTTTGTCATTTGTTTGCTTATTTGTTCCAGGCATGAGGACCCTCGATAATGACATGGGCTGCATTGGCAAACTAGACTTTAACCAGTATGCTGAGCACTTCCAAATATCATACTGTGTCCATACCATCTCCCTGAGTGGTGGGGGAACACTCTAGAAGAGTAGAGGTGTTAATAGTAACAGTGTAGTCAAGTCCAAATGTGTTTTGCCTCCTTTCTGCAATTTATTCTCTGCTTCCACACATACCCTGTCCTGTACACCCCTATAGGGCTGTGGGTAAGAGAATAACTTATATGAGAGATCCCAATATGTGAACAGTTTGTAAATGCTTTGGGATCCTTGAAGATAAATTGTGCGATAAGAATATACATTTTTAATATTAAGTTTAAAATAGAATATTTCAGTGTGAGCTTTGTTTACTGAAAGCAGTGCTTTAGTGGGTTTCAGTTTGTTGAGCATAATACATGGGTCTTTAACTGAATATTTGTACTTTATTATTCATAGTTTTTCTGTAATATAGCACAGAAGTTTCTGACTAAATTTATACTGTTGTTTAAGTTTAAGCCATTCAGTTCCCTGAAGTCTTGAACATGTTTTGATTCTTATGGCAAACAGTGAAAACTGATTTCCCAATGAAAAGTTTCACTGAAATTTAACAAATACACACATGATTAAAAATCAATACAGCTTGTATCCAAAAGTTTTTGTTTCAAGTTAGACTGACTTTTTAGGAGTGGAAATAGACTTGAATTTTGGCCGATTTTACAATGAAGTTAAAGTAACTTCTGTGTCTGTGATGGGGGTATACAAACCCCACACTGGGCCCAAAGGAGCCATGCCCCAAACTGAAGGTGCACATGAGACGGGATGTTACTCGCTGCAACAGACTTACACTCTCTGTAGGAAGGAATCTGCTGATGTTCCTTCCCACAGGACCCTGGGCTAGGACCTGGTGGAGAGGGGAGGGCCTGTGTTCTGTACCATGCCCCACTTACGGCCAAGGCCCAGATGCAGAGGGAAGGCACAAACACTCCCAGCCTGAGGTCAGGAACCAGGCACAATTAACCCTCTTCTTCTCCTCTCGCTGCCCCCTCCCACCCCCCAAAACCCCCTTGGGTCAGGTGCACTACCCACTAGGAAACCCAGCCTTCCAAGCACCACCCTATCACAATATCCCTGATAGTACTCCCTGGTAACTTTTCTGGATTTACAATCACATTTTGTTTAAAAAAATGTTTCTTTCCTCTGTTGCTGTGTGAATGATTTAAAGCAAACTGGAAATCGTACTCTACAGGAGAAACAGGGAAACTGATTATACACAAACTAAAACTGGTAGTAATAGAAAAAGTTTACTATAGCTATTAACTATAGTAGACCTGTGACTTCATTTCTTTGCATTTTAGAATCCAACTTTGAATTTGAGATGGCTGCACATCTTCAAATAACCTGAAAGGTGTATTCCCTACTGTAAAGTCAACTTTTGTAATATGTAGCTATAGTTAACTGTAAACAGATAGCTTTGGCATTAACAACTGTATGTAATACTTGGGTATATTGCCACACCAATATTGAAAGCTCATTAAATCTTGAGGCTTTTATTGGTGGGTTTATTTGATTTGATGTCCCCCACACCCCCCAAAAAAGCATTCTGAATGTGTGCTTTGACAGATACAGCATAACTGTGTAAACAGAAACTTTTGTGAATGGGTTAGAGGTAAATCCTGTATTTGAAGGCAGGTCAACTTCAAGGTCAGGGCTTGAAAATACTTACTAATAACAAGGTATTCGTCTCATTGCTACCCATCGGGTCTGAATAGCCTCAGTGAAAATAGCCAGTTTTGTTAGCTTTCCCAAGCTGCAGCAGAGGTCCTGGAGCTGTCCATGTGCAGATTTGGGAAGATAGCATTGCATCAGATAATACTTGAAAGAGTTGTCTTTTCCCCCAAGGGCTAGAAACTTAATTAAGCCCCCCCAAAACTTTATTTTTCAAATATTGGTGGATATATTATGTGCCTTTCTCTGGTGAATAGTTGGGTATATTTTTCAAGCCCTGCTAACGGTGGAAAAAAACCTGACCTCATTCTTCTGTGGTGGTTTTTCATGCTTCTCCTCTCACCTTCTTGCTCTTGTAATCTGTTCTAATTCATCTCCCTTCTTAACTGTTCTATGTATCCCATGTTGCTTTCTTATTTACTTCACCGAGTTCAGTGTTACAAGTAACGTGTAATTAAAATACTTGTTTGATAGCCAACACCGCTATTTCATGTTCCAGGTTTGGCTTTAAGGTCTTTCTATTTAATAACCATAAAAAATGAAAGCACATTTTGAATTTTCATTGCTTTTCTTACCCTATTAAGCTAGTTTCACATACATGTCAGTGATTTCTATTACGCAACTGTAATCTTTCTTATACAGCTTGGACATCTTAAGAAATTTCAGTGGATTGACTGGATAATTAATTAGGCTAGGAAAAGACTTACTCTGTTTCATTAGAAAAGAACACTTCAGTTGTTAAATTGATCATAATGGGAGGGGAAAAAATCATGTTTCATGTGTATTTAATAAAGTTCTCTGAACTTTGTCACCACATCTTCCCTTAAAAATAACTCCCCTTCCCCCAAATAGCCTAGGCCTCCTGTAAAATAAGCATTTGTTCGAAATGGGGGTTGTGGGAGAATTATCCAAGGCCATCAGTTGGCTGTGGACTGGTGCAGAAGATTGCTCTGAGTAGTAATGATCTCTCAACTCCTGTGTATGTTGGGGCCTAGCACCATGGGGCCCTGATCTTGTTTTGGGGTAATGTAAGTATTTCAAATTGGATAATCAGTTACATGGAAAAATATTAGTCAGTATTAGCCGTGCTGTCACTTTTAGAGAGGAATTAAACATGCTGTGATGATTAAAAATGTCTTTAGAAAAATCTCTCGTAAAACAGGTTGATATGCAAGGCATTACTCAGATGCCATAAAGCAAGTATATCTTGCTGACATTATCAGCTGCAACTACATCCCTTTGTCAGGGATAACAACGTGAATTAGTAATCTTAAAACTTTTGAAGTTCCTGCTCCACTTATTTTCTTTCTCTCTCTCTCTCTCCTTTTTTTTTAAATGAGGTGAGAGGTGGCTCACATTCTTGAAATGAAATACACAAGTCTTGACTTTTTGTAAAATGAATAATAATTTCTCTTTGTTTACTTGAATCTTGGGTATAATCATGATAATTATTCATTTATAAGTGGATGTTACTATGCTGGCTGTAGAGCTGGACAAGCTTGAAGTTATTTGCTTCTCCAGGCAATCTGGTAAATGTCGCTCACAGCACACATTTGCTCAGATACTAAATGGTCAATAAACATCTTGCAGCCCATGGCGACTGCCTGTTCTGTATGCATGGGACAGCTGACCCTGATCTGTGGATAGGCTAACTGCTTTGATTCTTGGCAGGACTAGTTGGGTTAGAGAATCACAGTTACGAACTGCTCTGCTTTTTTGTTTATATATTAAATAAAATAACTGTCACTGCTATTTCATTGCTTTTGCTCTTCCATGTGTTCCCATTACTTCAGAATGACAAATCTGGTATGTTAAATCTTTTCTTTACTGGAAGTACAGATACAATTCTGAAAACAAAGTATCTGATAAATTATTGATTCCCTACAAAGGAAATCTCTATAAATCTTTGGTCCCTGAAGAACTTCCAGGGTGGCTATGATAGTCCTTTAAAATATTTGAAAAGTTCAACGAATTAAATGATTTCATAAATGTATGCTTTGCCCTACTTTAACAGAAGTGGGTGGAAAGTGCAGCCTTGGTTAGGTAAGATGATAGTAGTGAATAGAATTATTTCCTGGGTGTCTGGCTGGTGAGTCTTGCCCACATGCTCAGGGTTTAGCTGATTGCCATATTTGGGGTTGGGAAGGAATTTTCCTCCAGGGCAGATTGGCAGAGGCCCCAGGGTTTTTTCGCCTTCCTCTGTAGAGTGGGGTACGGGTTACTTGCTGGAGGATTCTCTGCACCTTGAAGTCTTTAAATCATGATTTGAGGACTTCAATGGCTCAGACATAGGTTAGGGGTTTGTTGCGGGAGTGGGTGGGTGAGATTCTGCGGCCTGCGTTGTGCAGGAGGTCAGACTAGACGATCATAATGGTCCCTTCTGACCTTAAAGTCTGTGCGTCTGAATGGTATAACAATGATCTTCTCTGAAAATATACATAAAGAGTTTCAGCATATTCCCTGTGTGGAATTTCATACAAGTGTTCTAACTCAAAGACTTGGGCCGTGGTGAGAGAAAGCAATATAACTTTCTGAAACATGAATTTCATGTTCAGTATTCTAGTTTTCACTTGATCTAGAATTGAATATTCATGCAGCACAAACTGGAAATGTACATTCATGCAGCACAATTTTTTTCCCTTCTATTTTGAAATTCTCCTTGAGAGAGAGATTTTTCTTCCCTGAAAGATTTGTACTGTTTCAGTGGCAAGGTGCTCAGGTACATCCATACTTTATCTTGTGATTATTCATATTGCTATCTACACACATTCTGCTGTGGTAACTTGTGCACCTCCATTTCTGCTTTTCCTCATGGTCAGTTGGCTTTCCCTGGGGTACCTTTCTTGAGTATTTCATCTCATGTATTTTCCTGCTCCCTGGAACTCTAGTCCTTCATAGACTGATCCTTTTTGATGTTGAAGGTGTGACAAAATTTACTGTCCTATTAGCCTACAGGCCTAACATTTCAGCAATGTAATGTTAGTTTAGATGTGTCATTGGGGGGATGGAATACTCTGTCCTTTGTATGAACACGAGCTGTTCCCCAGCCTATCTTTGCACTTTATTTCCAATTAAACATTGTCCACTCCAAAGGCCATTTACTTGTTGTCAAGCCTAACAACTTCAGTTTTTTATGCCTTTAATGATACAGGGGGTAAATATGAATTCCTGACGTATTGCTAAATCTAATTAGTTTCTCATGCAGTAGAGAACTATTGTAACTTTCACTCTATTCTTGTGTGTTTTGTTTTGTTTCCAGATTCTTTAAATGCTTAGTATTTTAAGGCCTAAATCTGAGGCTCAAGAAGCCTGAGAGAACAATAAATATGTGGAGAGCTATGTGGGTTCTTCTCCTCCCTCCCCCCCTCCAGGATTGGTCAACAGGTTAATCATAAGGAAAAATATGGTTTCCCCCTTTTTTTTTTTTCCTTTGAACATACAAATGAAGGTAGGATTGTGGCTGTAAACCACTTCAGTTACTGTAAACTTGAACCCACATTACAAGCTCGTTGCTATTGGTTACAAAGCATTGCTCTTCTGTGCTCACCAAGTGCACTGTAATTCTAGAAAACCTATTTCTTTTGGAGACTCTGGATTGTTCTAATATTTATATCAGTGACAATTTTCTACAAGAACATGTAACTCTGACATTTTTAGCACCAGAAATTCTTATTTTGACCTCTTCCTGTTTTATAAGACAAGAACTGTATAGATTTTGTTTTGTTTTCTGATAGGTTTGTATTTATTTTGTTTTCACAGGAAAGGTGATTTGTAGCATTACTAAATAACCACAAAACATTAGTGTGAAAAGTAAGAAACATTTTAAAAAGGCTGTTTTGGGAATGAAAAAGGACAAGACTCCAAACAGCACATCATAGATTAAAATATATATGCCCATCATTTTTCCACCTTTTGCCCTTTGTCATACAATAGTAATTGAAACAAGAAAAACAAAAGGGGAAAGTCTTGATTTTTTTTT
>NW_020664372.1:33604482-33655594 GCF_002925995.2 Terrapene triunguis
TTTTTTTAAAATGTGATCGATTAGTTGTAGAGAATATGACTGTTTAAAAGACAGATGAAAGTAAATTGGTTCTGTAACCATGAAGAAGTATGACTAGTTGGGTAATACTAGAATGACACTTGCCTCTGAGAAAAGAAAACCAAAATGTGTTTTTACAATTTCATCTCTAAATCGAATAATTGTCAGTTATCATAACTTGTATTTTCTTTAGTTTTGTTTCTAACACAAACATTAGTTCAGAGTGCAGGGACTAGTTTGTTCTCTTGGATTACGCTACTGTATTATCTCTCTGTATTCAAGTGCTGTTTAACCCTGGCATCTTTAGGGCTGGCAACCAAAAAAATGCTTCAAATTATAAACTTGTCAGAGACTGGACCTAACCCACATATACAAGGAAAGTGCATGTTGGCCATTTTCTGTTGTTTTCTGAGGGCATGGAAAATGAGGAGGAAACTAATTGCTGGAAAAGTTTAAGGGAGGGATAGCTCAGTAGTTTGAGCATTGGCCTGCTAAACCTAGGGTTGTGAGTTCAATCCTTGAGGGGACCATTTAGGGATCTGGGGCAAAAATCTGTCAGGGACAGTACTTGGTCTTGCTGTGAAGGCAGGGGACTGAAGTCAATGACCCAAGGTCCCTTCCAGTTCTATGAGATAGGTATATCTCCATATTAGCTAACATTCTGTTCTCTCCTTTTTAGAGTTGTGTAAGCCATTATTTTAAATGAAGCAGTGCCATGAAAGCTCTTACAAACCACGCTGCCGTTTAATCTTAATACAAAATGTGCCTAGGTGTAAACAATGCTATTTTATTACTGGAAATATGATACATGAAGAGGATGAGAATACTGCAAGTTAAGACTTAAGCAGTTTAACTTAATTATTCTTTTATTTATGACTTTGTCAATAACTGTTATGCTGGAGTTAGCAGATATATAATCTAAATGTTTAGAGTTAGCATTTAGTTTTGACTAAAATACTTCATTTATTGTTCTTAAGTAATGGTCAGCATTTTCCTTGTAAACCTGGAATACAAAAATCGAAAATGCTGTTCATGTTTACTGGGATTTCCTGTATCTTCTATATAACAAATGGCAGTTATGAATTAACTTTTTTTGTGTTTTCTAAAGACCAGTTTTAACTAAAAGGACTCTCTAGCTTTGGGATTTTTGTTTTCATTTTGTTGTTTTGACTGAAATTCATCAGTGAAGTTATGCTAGGAGTGAATATGGGTTTAAACCAACTTCCAGACTCTAGACCCCCTATGTGGCAACTTTTCATGAATAGTTAAGCAAATTCTGCTAAGATGGGACAGTTTAAAAATGGGAAAACATTTTTCAGACATATGGACAAACGTATAACACTTGAAGCTAAATTTACATTTTTAATCCAATATAAACTTTATATCTCCTTATTGATAAGTTTCTATAAAACAGTATAAGTATATATCGGGGTAGCTAAACTCACTGGCCATCCAAGCCGCATACAACAATCGTCAGAAGTTTGAGAGCCAAAGCACACCTGCCGGAGCTCAGGGCTTCAGCCCCACTCCTGCTGAAGCTACGAGCTCCAGCAGGTGTGCCCCAGAGGGCTGAAGCCCCAAGACCCTCCTCCCTACTGGCCAGAAGCTCCCACCCCACCACACCACTGCAAGACGTATGTTCCGAGCTTCCCCCATTCTCAGTCTGGTAGGCGGAGAATGGTGGGGCAAAGTGGGGCTTGCAAGCCGCACTTTAATGGTAAAAGAGCCGCATGTGGCTCGCTAGCCAGTTTGGCCAACCCAGTGTATATATTACAGTGCTTGCAGCTATTCCCTCTTTAGGAAAAAAATCAACAAAAAGTCTAATTGTCATTCACTCATTTGTTACTAAATCTTATCTGTCTTGTTTACTTTATATGCTCTTTGGGGAAGAGTCTGTATTCTCTGTTGTGCCACTAAGACCACATTGCTGGTGCTTGACAAATATATAGGACATCTTTGTATTATTATAGCTTGACTTTTTGGGGGGGGGGAGAATTTTGATTTGTGCATCTAGATAATCACCTTGTTTCAATTTCCATGCGTTCATTTTAAACAAAATGCTCAAGGAAAATCTTGTAAGCTGTTCCTTTTAAAAAACCAAAACAAACCATTATTCACTTCTTAAAATGAATGACTTATAGCTTTATAACAGTAGAAGTGAATGTTGAAGTAGTGTTAATCTCTTAAATGGTGTTAAGTGGTAAACTGTGAGTTACACTAGGCCATCTGGTCACTTCATTCCTGTGTCTGGCAGGAAGATTCTCCTTTATATGTGTTTGGAGGAAGGAAAGGGGAGATGTGATAAAGAAAGCTGTGACTGTTTTAGTGCACCCACAGCTTTCATTGGGTGTACAAATATGTTGATTTTGTTTTTGAAAGGCCATGCTACTCTTGAGCCATGTGATTTAACAGGGAAGGAAAGCTTGAAATACTTTCTGTTGCGGGGGGATGGGGATTCCAGTGAGCACACAGACTTAAATGTGTGACATACTATATTCATTTTTTTAGAAGATTTGAGCTCCTAAATTTGGGGCGCTATTTCTTTCCCCAAAGGGGGGTTCCAGCCATTTGAGTTTCTTTTTAAGGGGCGAGTTACCTTAGCGAGTAACTGACTGTAATATTGTGTTCAAACACTTATCTCTGGAGACTTGTGCTGACATGGGTATGTATGACTGAGATGTCCATACACATTTGTCATTGTTTGCATAATGGAAAAGTCTAAATATATTATATTTTTGTTTATAATAATAAAAAGTTCCTGTACACTGGTTCTCTGGGCCTTGCTAATTATTTAAAATGACAAAAACAGTGTGGCCAAACCACGATTGGGGTAGAAATACCAAAGGAAACTACCGACAAATATTTGAAGAGTGGATAGGATTGGTGAAGATCCTTGCCAGAGATGGGGAGAAGTTATAGCAGTGGTTCTCAACCTCTCTTCCTACTCATCCCATCAAATGTTTACTTTCTCCTTTCCTCCCTAGGAGCGCTTTGTTGCTGTGTAACAATGGCTGCCTGTTCTGTGGAGCTCATGCTCTGCTCATTTTCTCAAGTGGTGGCTCAGCGGAGAGGGGAAAGGGGTGTGTAAGGGGTGCAGGGGCGGCTCCAGGCACCAGCGCAGCAAGTGCATGCCTGGGGTGGCATGCTGCGGGGGGCGGCCTGCCGGTCGCTGTGAGGGCAGCAGTCAGGCGGCCCTCGGCGGCGTGCCTGCGGGAGGTCCGCCGTTCACGCAGTTTCGGTGACATTTCAGCGGCGGGTACGCTGAAGCCGCAGGACCGGCAGATCACCCACAGAAACGCCGCCGAATCTGTGTGACTGCGGACCGCCCACAGGCATGCCGCTGAAGGCCGCCTGACTGCCGTGCTTGGGGTGGCAAAAAACAGAGCCGCCCCTGAAGGGGTGCATTCCTCAGATGGTGGCTACTGCACTGGCTTTGCTCCCCTTCTTATGGCATGAGTGAAAAGGAAAAGTATATGTATGAACTTCCAGTGCTGCCAAGTGCATGGGTTCTTGGTAAGAGCACTTCTAACTGGATGCACCAATGGCCTCATGGGAGTTTGTCCTATAAATTGGGGCCTAATCCAGCAATTTGCTGACATCCTGTGAGGTACTGAGTGCCCCTTAGGGACCATCCAGCATTGGAAAGGAGGGGAATAAATGACCAGAACATTATCTAATTTTCACAAGTTCAGAATAATAGAGAAGAATGTGGGGTGGCATGGCAGTGGGAATGTGAGAGAATGTTATGGTGTGGAGTTATTTCTTTAATGCCTTTCATTCTTCATGCATATCTGACCTTCATGAAATATCAACTGAAAGTGTAATGACTACAGGAAAATGGAGGAGCCATTATGTGCTCAGCAATTACTCCCACACATACATTAGAACATCTTTTATTGAAGATGAATATTGGTCAGTACGCTAGAGTTATCCCTTACTCTTGTCCTTGGTAAGCAGTTATATCTTCTTTAACTCTTCCCCAGACAACCAGGAGAGACTGGTAGCAGGGAACTTTTTGGTCTAAGGCCAGTTTCTAACAATACAGCATGCAAATAATCTCAGTAGTGGATTATCTGGCTTGGAGGCAATTGTTTTCTTAATTGAGCCATGTTATATCCTTAGGTTTTTCTTCAAAGGTATTTGGGATTTCACTTTTCATTTTATTCTGAAAGCAATTGGTAAAATACAGTAACTTCTCAAGAAATTGTCTTTTAAAAATATACACAGGACTTCAGGGGATGAAAATGGTAAAGTTCCTTTAAAGGGACTCAGTGAACATCATGCTGATCAGTATGTATTGCAGCTTGAACTGCATCTTGTTCATACTCTGTAGTCCCCCCCCCCCCTTTTTTGTGTGTGTGTGTGTCTCATACTAGCAGCACAGTAAGGGGTGGGTGTAGTGTGGTAAGGTAGGATGTAAATGAATTATAAAAACTCTTGAATATTTAACTTCTGTGGATTTCATTGCTAATTAAATAACCAATATAAAAGTTATGATTCAAATAACCTATACATTTCCCCCTTCTCTTTACATGGAATTTACGTCATTGGGATATTCAGTTATCAAAATGTGTGCAGTTATACAACAAAATCATTTTTCAAGTTTCCTTATTCCATTAAGGAATTAACAGGATTTGTCTTTCATAAGATAGATCTATTCAATACCTAATGGTTATCTTAAACTAGTTTGGATGTTATAATTTATATTTGTGTAAATTGCACTCTGGGGCTGGATATTTTAAAACAGGGGCTGCAAATCTTCGTAATTCTTCCAAATTTTACTTGAAAATAACTGTGTCTAAGTAGTTGAATAACTAGTATCTTTCTAAAATCTGCAATGACTTTTTTACAATAGTTCCTGTTAGTCTGAAATTGCAATGTGAGGAGAGATTCCTTTCCAGAAGTATTAACAAGAACTTCTTGTTCTTTCACTCTTGCAGGAAGCAATCTCAAATCCGTGTGGAAGTATTGATGTAACTTTCCTTTGTAAAGCCCTTAGGAGTTATTCAAATAGCAGTTGAGGGTCAGCTGGCAAGCAGAGTCTGAAGCATGTAGGTGAACAAAATAAAATTAGAACTAGAATCTTTGCTGGCTCCCTCTGGCCACTCACTCTGCACCTGTCATATCCAAGTGGTCACTGACAGTGGTGCTCACAGTCCCTACAGATGCTGCAAAAGGCTGGTCTCCTTCACTCCCAGCTTTCCAACTGTCTCCTGTCATCCTCACAGACATTGGTTCTTTGACATTCAGTCAAGCCCTATAGGGTGTATTCGGCAGGTGGGAAAGATTTGGAAGGTTTCAGCAGACAAACTATCCCCACCCTTGACAATAGTCTGGTAATGCGGCTGGGTGGAGAAACGCCCAATATCACTCTCAGAAGTTTGATGTGTCGAGAGAAAGCCACTATATATAGACAAGTAACAATATCTTTAGTGGCTTTCCCTTGACTCATCAAACTTCTGAGAGTGATATTTGAGCTGTTCATGATGCTACACAAGAAACCCAAAGATATTTATGCCCCTTTCAATCTGTTTGCATAAAAACAGTTGGGTCCTACTTCCCATTAAATTAAAAAGAAAATGGTCCCTCCTGCCTCTTCAGAAGACATCTTGTTTTATCATCTGGCCAAACGACGACGATAAAAGATCCTGAGAGGTGTTTAAAACTGACTCTGGGTAGAGAGAAGCATAATATTTTTAATAATTTGCAAAATATGTGCTCTGTTATAGCCATACAGAATATAAAAGGTCATAAAAATTACCAGTGACTCTACTACTTGGTGGCTCTCTCAGTCCCATGCCTGAAGATTGTGGGCCTTTTATTATGGCAGTGATTTGTGTATAGATCTTTACACTATGAAAACTACCTTAGATTTACACTGAATCACCTGTTTTACCCTGAGATTATTGCTGCTGCTTCTAAATACAGAAACATCAATTAGGTAAATGACACAGGGACAGACTAACCATAAAGAACTTATTAGGAAATACAGGGAAATGTAGGAAATCACCCTAAAAAGGATGGAAGTGAACAAATAGGGGATGCAAGCACTTCACACATGACATAAATCTTCTCTTATTCTCACCCCATTCATTTTACACCTCCAAACCCAATCTCAACTCTGGTTACAAGGGAAAGAAGGCAACACTTCTCATAGAAAACTCTTGGGTGTTGGTGACAGATGAACACCTGTGTTATCTTTTATAAGGTACTGGGCCTGTGATCTGAAAATGAATCTGGCCTCAAAGTGTTTTTAGTGAACTGACATGGCTGCAGTTTTCTTAGCAGTTTGAGGAGAGCGAGCAGAGTTGACTTTGTGGAGATGGTCAGGAATAATACAAACCATATATAGGATTTTCACTTGTTTCTTTTATGGAAATAGGAATAAAAATATTTGACAGTTAAATTTCAAGTTGTTCATAGACTCAAAGTACAAGCTGTTAACTGTACTATATATAACTAATTGGTATGCAAGTTCCAGCCCAGACTGGCCATGGACTTGCGCAAACAGTCCTGAGACATGTTTGTATTGAGTCATTAGATTTTAGAAAAGACTGTGCAATTTTGGAAGTGAGTACTTGGAGGCATGAGTCAGTTGAACTGGGTTCAGACTAGTCGAACTGGCTTCAAACTACCTTATATAATCTTGTACTGTTTCTAGAAGGAATTTTTACGGTAGAGCCTCTTGCTTTTGTTACAAGATAGCAGAGGATGTAATGTGAAGAAGGATTTTTCCCATAAATGGATAAGGCTCTTGGCTGAAACATACCTTGGGATTTGACACCCATGCTGTTGGGACCAGGTGACCTACCTTTCTGAGATCTGTGAGCTGGTGTTGGTGAAAGACCTTGACATGTTTTCTGCCATAACAAATATTTTTCTATTCTGCTGTGACGTGGTTAATTGGCACTTGGAGGAGCCTTTTAATAAAATTAATCCAACAACGTGGAGGAGGGTTAGGCTGACTTCTGTTTCTGAAGGAGTTCACCACCTCTCTGGATACTGTTAACTTCCATGGCCAATGACTGCTTTTATTTCTGGATTCATTTTTAGATTAAATTGTGAAAAGCTGTTGATACATGTGTCATGTGATATAGTATTAGTAATCTCAGTGCCACCTTCTTGGTAGACTGTAATGATTCAAAAATCTAATCTAATGGTTTTCTGTAGCTCCTTCAGTATAAGTGCTGCACAGGTAAATTAGTCTTGAATAGTAACTCCGTAATGCATGTAATAAAGGATTCTGCTCTTTGTTCTTCTGGGGGATGTTGGAAGATCAGGTTGGGATATGTGTTTTGAGAGCATGTATTTTTACACTGAGGTTGCTGATACAGAGCAAACTGGACTGTTTGGTAAGCTGGCCTCAAGCAAACTATGAATTTTAATAAAGCTAAATGTGTACAGCAAGGAACAAAGAATGTAGGCCATTCTTGCAGTATGGGACAACTCTGTCCTGGGAAGTAGTGACTCTAAAAGGGGATTTGGGGGTCATGGTGAATAATCAGCTGAATATGAGCTCCCAGTGCGATGCTGTGGTTAAGAGGGCTAATGCAAATCTTGAATAGAAGTAGAGAGGTTATTTTACCTCTATATTTGGAAGTGGTACAACAGCTGCTGGAATTCGGTGTCCAGTTCTGGTGCCCACAGTTTGAAAGACGTTGATCCATTGGAGAGGGTTCAAAGAAGACCCATGGGAATGAGTAAAGTATTAGAAAAAAAATGCCTTGTAGTGTAGACTTAAGGAGCTCAATCCACTTAGTTTAACACAGAGACAGAAAAGGGATGACTTGATTACAGTCTGTACATACCTATATGGGGAACAAATATTTAGTAATGGACTCTTCAGTCTAGCAGAGAAAGGTATAATATGACCCAATGACTGAAAGTTGAAGCTAGACAAAATCGTACTGGAAACAAGACACACATTTGCTGCCCTCTCTACTCCCTCTGTCATGTAGGCTGGTCAGCAATAGTTTGGTCAACCTGGGTTAAAAGTTGCAGGCAGGTTGACTACTCTGGGCATTGAGATAGTGTCCATCCGTTGCCATGAGGCCATTGTATGTTAATGCTAGCCGCACTACCTATGTGCTGATCTGAAGCTCAATTATGAGGCATTTAAAATATCAGATTTCACATATTAGAACTTTCTCAGTGACTTTGCCTAGAAATAGGAGGTTGGAGACAAGGTCAAAGTTGGTGAGACTTTCTATATATGGTATTTGTCTCTTGGAGAATCAGATAGAGTATTGTGTGTTTCAGTGGGTTGGTGTGTGAGCTTCTCTGAAGGTGTTAAAGATTCCCATTAGCAGTGGGCATAGCTGTTCTTCTGTGGCTCTCACCAGCAAAGTGAGGTATTTATCTTTTTCTCAAGTAGTAATGTAAATATTTCTTGTTGCTTTTAAAGTTTCATTGGGTGTGATAGTGCCAAACTCTGTCAGAGAAAGCTAGTGGTCTACTGCATTTGTATGTCACTGAAAGATTTTCCTTTATTTTCTTCTGCAATTGTCGAACAGTATATTTTTATGTTTGACACAAAGTGACTTCAAAGGAAGAGTTATATTTTAACGTTAAGCTTCTTTTTATGGTGTCTTTGTCTGGGACAATATTTTTAGTGAAAGCCAGAATGTTGACTTTCACTTTGCCTTTTATGGCTATTATCCAGACCATTTGCCACTATCTTACCATCTAAATGTAGTTCTTATATCTATTTCTAACTTATAATATTTCTGTGCAGTGTTTCAGTGAGGCTGCCAGAACAACCATATGGTAAATATTTAATAAGAGTAGTAAAGACTTCTTGTTCTCAGCAGGCTGAAGTCCAGCCCAAAAGGAAATGAAATAGACTTTTGAAATTATTTATGAAATGCTGTATATAACAAGATTGTTGGCTTTATTGTTCAGTTTACTCGTGTCAACTGTGTATCATAATGCTTTCAGCTTTAAGACATAAATAGTGCAAGTGAGGTTTCTTTTAAGCATAATAAAAATCTAAATAGTCCCATTGTAAGCAGTGGATCTTTTAATGATGCCAGTTCAAGGTGATGTAGTTCCATATCCAGGATGGTGGATCAGGTACAGTAGGTGATCTCATGGCCATCTGAAACCTGGAAGACAAAACATGGATCAAATAAATGACTCATCTCAAACTTGAATGGTAATAATTCCAATTTGAAAGACTGTTTTAGAGTTTAACAGTGAAATTGTCACTTGATTTAGGAGTGGCCTCAGCTCTCTAGGGAATGTTACATCTCTTTAATTTACTGCTATTTAAAATATGGAACACCACGAAATTCATTTTGATTTGGAGTTGAAGCAACCTTTTAAACTAAAGTTAGAACTGAATAAAAACGTAATAGGGGAGGAAAGCCCACAAAAACTCTAAATTTTTGAACAGTACAAACAAGGAAATTTCTAGTTAAAATATAGAGCTCAACCTTACCTAAAAGAAGAAAAAAAATTGATGGAGGATATTTAGGATCTTGCTATAGTGGATTCAATGCCCTTTCATATGCTGATTATCAATAAGGTTTATATGAAATTACAGAAAAAGACGAGCAATTTAAAATTCAAGGTGGGGTTGCCAGGGTATATTACTGTTCTCATAAGACTTGTAAACTGCATTATTTCACAGGTATCAAAGTCCTCCTTGGAGCAGGTGAGTAATGGCTTTACAGTAAAGATACCTATCAGAAGTTAAAATATCACTTAGTAACTGGCAGGGAATGTGAGTGCCAGCAATCTAGTCTAGGTCACTGAAATATTCTGGAGGTATTTGTAGCAGCTCCATAGCTAATGTTACATTGAGCTATGCACTCGTAGTGTGACCTAATATATTTCTGTTCCTTGATGTAGTTGTAGGCATGGATGTGTGGTGTGGGGGCAGCAAGCCGTGTACAAGACTTCTGGGGGGTATGGGGGAAATAGGAGGCATGAAGAGGACCAGAGGGGAACAGAGCTGTGGAGAGGAAGGGGCCAGTGCAAGGACTCCACTTAGGGTTGCCAACTTTTCTAATCGCACAAACTGAACACCCCTGCCCTGCCCCTTGTCTGAGACCCTGCCCCTGTTCACTCCATTTCTCTCTCCCACCCTCCCTCGCTTGCTTGCTCATTTTCACCGGGCTGGGGGGTGTATGGGTGGGGGTGTGTGTGTGTGTGAGGGCTCTGGCTGGGGGGTGCAAGTTCTGGGGTGAGGCTGGGGCTGAGCGATTTGGGGCGCAGAAGGGGGCTCAGGGCAGGGGTAGGGGGTGGGGTGTAAGAGCGGGTGTGGGCTCTGGGGTGGAATTTGGGTGTGGGAGTGGGCTCTGAGTTGGGGTGTGGGGGGGGCTCTGGGCTCGGCCTGGGGGTTGGGGTGCAGGAGGGGGTGAAGGGTGCAGGCTCCAGAAAGGGGGTTGGGTGCGGGAGGGGGCTCAGGGCTGGAGCAGGGGGGTTGGGTTCAGGGTGGGGTGCAGGCGCCAGGCAGCACTTACTCAAGGCGGCTCCTGGAAGTGACAACACGTCCCTCCCCCTCCTAGTGGGAGGGGCAGCTGGGGCTGTGTATGCTGCACATGCCCACATGTGCTGCCCCCTCAGCTCCAATGGGCCACGGTTCTTGGCCGATGGGAGCTGCGGAGCCGGTGCTTGGGGTAGGGGCAGTGTGTGGAGCACCTTCTCTCTCCCCCTTCTCCCCCCCCCCCCCCCCCCCCCCCCCAGGCCATCCCTCCGCCTAGGAGCTGAGGAGTATGTTGCCGCTTCTGGAGAGCCGTGCGGAGCCAGGTAGGGAGCCTGCCAGCCCTGCGCAAACCAGACTTTTAATGGCTTGGTCAGTGGTGTTGACTAGAGCTGCCGGGGTCTCTTTTCAACTGGATGTTCAGATCGAAAACCAGAAACCTGGCAACCCTAACTCCACTGTTTCTGCATTGTGGTATTGGAACTCGAAAGGAAATATGTCAAATACTGGTATTTTAGTGTGCAAAAGATAGTCTCCCGTCCTGAGCGCTGCTGCCTCAGCTTGCTTGCATGGAAAGGGAAAAAAGTGAAACCAGTGAATATTAAAAAGGAAGGAAATGCAGAGTCTGGGTTTCACTTCCCAAAAAAGGCATGCAAACTACCTTAGCTAAGGCCTTGCAACAAAGGGCCAGCTGCTGAGAAGGTTGCCTCTAACTAGTGTCACCCTCTTGTTTTGTAGGCAAGTCTGCTGCTCCAGAGGAGTGCATTTGACTTCTCAGGGACAATGAACCTACCTAAACGGATAAGTCTTGGTCGTGAGTGGGAAGCAGTCTCTGAGGTGATGAGTGTCCAGCTCATTGCAAGCTTTGAAGATCCAGACCAGGATCTTAAGCATAATCCTATATTTGATGGAGTGCTCTTGTAGTGATGAGAGCACTATGGGGTGGTTGATGACCTGTGCTGCTCTGCAAGTAGATAGCCGCAGCGCCCATTGGCTGGGAACGGCGAACCGCGGCCACTGGGAGCTCCAGGCGGCCGTGCATGCGGACGGTTAATGTAAACAAACTGTCTTGCGGCCCGCCAGTGGATTCCCTGATGGGCTGCAGGTTGCCCACCAGCGCCTTTGAAAATCTCAGACTAAAACACTTAGAATGCAAATGTCCTAAAGATAAACTTTCCCACTCCTGGAAAAAAGAGTTTTCAAAGAACAATTCTGAGAACAAAGATAAATCCACTCCTCCAAAAGTAACATAACTCCTGAAGGCAATGAGGAGAGGAGGCTCAAACAACAAACCGGAATTATTATTTAGTATTGTCCTGTGCTGGGCAAGGCAGGAAGATGCAATACCTACCCTGAGGAGCTTACAGTTTAAATACAACTTAGATACACTAATGAAATATCACTAATTATATAAAGAATGAATGCTGTGAAATATATATTGCATGCTCTGTTACATTTAATATTTCCTGAGTTGACCATCAGATTGACTTAAAAAGTAACAAAAAAGAGCTAAAATTTTTAACAGTAATCTGCCTCTGTGTGTGGGTGTGTGTGTGTGTGTGTGTGTGTTTTTTTCTTCTTTCACTTAAAAAAAAAAAATTCCCTCTGTGGAGAATTAAGGGTGTGTCAGCACTGCAGCTGGGAGCAAGCCTCCCAGCCCAGATGGACAGACACATGCTAACTCCACTTGAACTACTGTGTGAAAAGTAGCAGTGTAGATGTTGCAGCAGGGGCAGTAGCTCAGGCTAGCAACCCTAGTATGGACTTAGGAGGATTGTACTTAGAAGATAGCCCATGTCACCGCCCATCCCACAACATCCATCCGCACCACTACTTTTAGCGCGCTAGCTTGAGCAGAGCTAGCATGTGTCTGTCAGCTGGGGCTGGGAGCCAGGCTCCCAGCTTATAGTGTAGACGTACCTTAAAGATTCTTTTCAAGGTGATAATCCTTCACGGCTATTAGCATCCAAACATGTTTACCACAACCACATGCAACCTATCAGCCTCTATTGGTGTATCTCAAAACAGAAATGGAAATAAGCCAAAAGGTTCTAGCAATGGTTGGGCAATGTTGTATTCATAATAAATGTAGCCAGCATGTTCTCTTTCCCAGCCTGGGTATGTCACAGAATTTAAGATGGTCCAGCATGAAAGTCTGGAGAGAGAGAGACTAGGTGCTCCTATATTTAAGGTAGCACTTTCAGACAGCTTTTAGGAATAAATGTGACCCATACATTATTATGAAACGCTAACAGTCTAGTTTAGAAATGAAAAATGTAGATGCTTACAGACCCAAAGTCTCCAGAGGGAAGCAAATCAATTCCTTCCACTTCTATGGGCCTGTGACAAGATCATCTTAGTTTGTTCAGCTTCCAGTCATGCAGCTCATCAGTTTCTCCATTGTGACTTGCAGTCTTTCCCCAGTCATCCTGTAGCTCAAGGCACTTCAGTCTCCCTTGCTTAGATGCACTAATTCTAGTGCTTATGAATGGCTTAGCACTCCAGCCAAATCATACAGTTCATCCCCTCCCTGTCCCTGATGAGTAAGCAACAAGCCCGGCAAACCAGCGTCCACCAACCTCATGCTGGGCCTATAACCCAACTCCACGCTCACTAGTCTTTCTGTCCCTGTTAGGAGTTTTCACACCACCTTCTTCTGTGACCTTGTAGGGGAACCCAGGCCCTCTCTCTGCTCTGGGTTTCACTTCAGAGACCCTGTAGCAAGGTCCTGTAGCTGTACAGGGTACCCTGTATTCCTACCTGTTGCTTCACACCTCCGTGGCTCTCTGCCTGTTTCTAGGCCTCCTATGTCTTTCGCTCCCTAGGCCTGCAGCAGAGAACCTCCTAGTACTTTTTGCAATCTGTCTGGCTCTACAGTAGGATGGACCTTCCTGCCCACTACATGGGCAGAATGTGAAATTCTACAAGAATCAATGAACTCAACTTGATATTTCATTCCCTCCCCCACCTTGTTTTTAGTAAGCATAAAATCAGTTACTAGTTCTAAAAAACTGCTTAGACACAGGCCCAAAAGTGTCTAATGATTCTATAGTGTGGCATTTTCATCCAAGGATACTCTTTCCTGCATAAGAAGAAATCTTATTTCCTAGGGTCAATACATCACTCAATACCAAAGACTGTGTGAACAAGTAAGTATGTGCGTAGTATTGCTCTCTGGCAACTTGTCCAGAAATCCTTGATGAAGATACTAGCTGTTTCATCAGAGGATTATTTAGTGATGCTTAACCTACACCATGCTCTGGACAGGTATCTTCTGTTTTCACTACTAACAATATCCATAGGATACCTGGGCTCAAGGGATAAAGCTGTGTATCACAATAGATGGTATGTTGGTAAGTGCACAGTCAGGGAAAATAGCAGTGGAGACTTTTTTCTCCTCCCTGTGCCATGGATTTAGAACATCAACATAGCCAAGAACAAATTGACTGTTACTCAGATACTGAGACAACGGAAGTGAAAATAAACAGGAGAGAGAGAGAGAAAAAAAGCCTTCTAACAGAGGATAAATTCAGAAAGATGCAGGATGCAATCTCTTATGTTACTCTGAAGAAGAAAGGGCATGAGACTGTTTTCAGCCTCTGGATATGATGGAACCACACCTCTGTGCCACATGAGAAGACTTAAATGTCTCACAAAACATGTTTTCAAGTCACTTTTATTTGAAGGTATAATGATTATTCAACATCTTGGCAGTAACTGCCTCCCTTAGGACATAATCCAACACTGCACAATCCTCAAAAGGTAACATCGTTCACATTGGAGGACTCAACCCCACAACATATTGTAAAATACTTTCCTTTAACATGTTTCAAGAATTTGCTTGATACATGTAAGCCTCACCCTTTTTTTTTAAACATTAGAGATCTCCATTACTAGAGACACACACCCTTGATATAATCTCTACTTTCTTTGATATGTATTGGAAGCGCCCATGTTGTAATGCCTCAGTAGACATTTCTCATATATTATGAGCAAGTTAGAACTTTACAGCCATTACTGACGTAGCTTCCCAATGCATTCTAGAACTCATAGGAGAAATGCTGGTTATAAAGCATCTTTCCTTCTAACAGAACTGAATACTGTAATGGACTAATAGTAGCAACTAGAACTAGACTCCGTTACAAGGGGGAAATAGCTCTTTTATTTCTTCTCCAGAGTACTAACCTACTATTGAGAAAGTTGAAGTGTGAGTCTATCCCTCCTCATGCCTGAGGCTTAGCAATTTCACTTTAAGACAAAATCTGCCTCTGTTAAATAATTAAAGGCTGTACATTGAAAGGCATACCAGAATTAACCTGGCCTTGAATAATGTCTGAACTTATCTTTGGACACTGAGATCAGATCTCTTCTCTTTTAAAACTATCAAAGGCAAAAAATAAATCATACAAAACATGACTTCCTAAAGCAGGTTTCCTTTAGCTTCAGTATACTCTGTGCAGACTATGTTAAACTGAATCTGATGTGTCTCTATTAATAGACAAGCAGATTTTATTTCTCCATGAGGTGTAAATTTAAAAAACAAATGATCCTGACACTTAAATGTTGATTTTAAACTCTGTGGAAAGTGGACCTGAGATCCTTTCCATTGGAACTATGAATGTTGAGAGACAAGTGTTTAGAAGATGAGTAAGTGCTAAGAGTCTGGTGATTAGAGTAATTCTTTAAGCAGATAAACAGCATGTTTACTAGTAACAGGAAATATATATATGAAAGAAGGAATTAAAACACTAGAACTTGAAAACACAAGATATTGTATTCACATGGTGGGTTGGGATAGGGTGCTTTAACCAAACATATAGGGAGTGACAAATACAGTTACCATGGTGGCATCGTTAATGTTATGGATCTTAAGCTATGTAGGGAACAACTTGGTGATCCAGAAAATATAGAATCCAAAGAGAGATGAAGTTCCTGTTCATCTGTTATTTATTGTGCTTGGATAGATGTAGGAGAAACATGATGGGGAAACAACCTATAAAACTTGTGGGGAACTTCCATTGTTTGTGAAGAATTTTACTAACTTGTACTGCAAAACTGTACAAAATATCCCTTTACATTGTGATGGTCATTCGTATACTTACTTACCTGACTAAATTGAATCACTGTAGTATTTCTTTCTTTTTCAAATGCAGATTCTGGTACACTGCACCCAAACAGTAGAAAAGCAGCTGCAATCTCTGGGCCAAATCTAGAAGTGGTATATAATTTGGATTTATACTAATTTAAATTCCTTTAGGCTTGCTTATATCAATTCTGCTAATATGTAAGGGACTCTGAGTTAGTGTGAAGGAGCCAGAAGGTGGTATAACTTGACATGTAAGTTGCATCAACCTCAGTTGCCTTATGCGGATGTAAATAGCCCTGAGACTCAAACTTGGGTTTAACTCTGGTCCCTAGCCTCCGCTGCAGATCTTAACTCATTCTTTTACTCCAAGTCTGTACAGTTCTGTATTCACTATGACTTTAAAACCTTTTCAGAGGATGTTAACCACAACTTTGCATCATTCTGAAATCCTGTTCATACTGGGGGCAAAATAAACATGCTTGGAAAAACTTGAACTTGCAACATCTGTACACTTTTTTTTTTTTTTAAATATTTATAGAACTCCAACTTCACTGTTGCACTGAAATGCTGTGACTCTTTGTGTGGGGGATTTTGATGTGTTGGTCTCACACTAGTTTGCAATACCTGGGATTCTGTTTAACCTTGGGTCCAACTGAACCAATGTAGTCTACAATTTTAGCCAACTATGGACCCGACAGCCACAAAAATTATACCTGCATCAGTTGAACTGTTCTCTTTAGCGCATCATGCCTTTAATTTGTAAACTGCCAATACACTTCTTCTTACATAAGTGCTGGTGTAAGTACTTGGAGATTGGTACTTCATGAGTCCGAGAATGCACGAGTACATCAATCATTTGTAAGGGGTGCTTTGTAGATGTGCCAAAACTACTGGAGCAGAATCAGGGTTCCTGTGTGAACAATGCATCAAATGTGTAAATCTGCCTTAAAACTAATTAATTAAACTAGGAAAAATGTTTGATAAACTACTTGAAAAACCAAACCAAACAAAATGCAAACTATTTTTAAAAATAGAAGTGCATTGTAATTTGATGTGGCAATTTAAAAAAAAAAAACCACCTAGAGAACAGAAGAAAACAAATACTGTGTAAGGCGAACAACACAAAGCTCATTATAGGCAAATGTGGCACTGTCCTTGTCTCAGAGTTTACAATCCAAGGCCCTCCACTTGGGGTTGCCTGTTATGGTAACTGCTAATGGCAGTAGCAAGTTTAGGAAGGCTTTGGCCATTATATGCAGGCAAAGCAAGATGTACTGAGACCCAGAAGATGGCGTTAACATATCTTAGAATCTCAGCAGAACACTTCCAAAATGGAGGACAAAACTGATGGGCCTGAGGATTGTTTATTGTTAGGCTTCCAAAAACAAGTTATTGGATGAGTAAAAGAACAAACTGTCAAACAAACCCATGCAGTCTTTAAATGTGAGATGGGGAAACTGAAATTGGTTTATATTATAAAACAGGCCATTTTAAGCTCTCTGAATGTCCTTAATTCCTGATCTGCACTTTCCAGCCATTCCAGTCCAAGACCTCTCCTCAACAGGAAGTCTGTTGTACTGTGGCACAGTTTTGCTAGCTAGTGATTACAGAAATACAAGCGTGGCAGCTTCCAGCTCTCAAGAGGAGATGAGTGCATAACTAGTGTTCTGTTCGGCTTGGATGAATTTAAGCTCTTAAAAATCCTCAATTTTGGGGGGCTGTTCAGGATGCACTTTTCTATAAGCCCTCTATAATATCCTAACTGCTCATATGGATGCCAATGGGAGTTTTACCACTGAATTCAGTGAGGGCAGAGTTAGGTCAATGCTGAGCACTTTTGAAAATCCCACCCTGAATAATTAAATGGAAATAGAGATTCTGTCTTCTAAAACTGCCTTTCTGTGTAGGGTGTGTATTCCGCATGCATCAGAGGTTCAGAACTGTCAGGATACCTGTCTCTCATCTGTTTTTCATCTATAGATTTCAAAGCACTTTACAGAGGAAGTAAGTATCATCTCCATTTTATGCAGATAGGGAAACTGAGGCACAAAGATGAAGTGATTTGGCCAGGGTCACACAGCAGGCCATTGCAAGAGGCACAGATATTTCTCAAATCCCAGGCCAGCACCCTACCAACTAGGCAACAACACTTCCCAATAGAACTGTAAGTAACTAAAATGAAGATAGGTTTCAGAGTGGTAGCAGTGTTAGTTGTTTTTCTCCTGCTGATAACCCACCTTAATCGATTAGTCTCATTAGAGTTGGTTTGGCAACACCCATTTTATCATTGTGTGTGTGTAATATATAATGTGTGTATATCTTCCTACTGTATTTTCCACTGCATGCATCTGATGAAGTGGGCTTTAGCCCACGAAAGCTTATGTTCAGATAAATTTGTTAGTCTCTAAGATGCCACAAGTACTCCTCGTTCTTTAAAATGAAGATGGTGATCTAGAAAGAAGTGCATGTTGGGCATGTTTGCAAATGTGTGGATATAATCTTCTCCCCACAGCTGATTACCGGTACATTTGCCTGCTTTTCCAATATATACAAGACAAGAAACTGGTCTTGAAGGATAGTCTTATCACTTAGGATTAATTTTAAACATTGAAAACGGAGCAGTAGTTTAATGCCGTCTATCTGTTTTAGAGTGCAGATCAGTTACATGTAATTGAGTTTGGTTTTAGCCTGGTAGCTTAGCTTTTTGAGGCTGCAAATAGCTACATTGTGGTAAGAGGTTAACACTGGTTGGTTGACTGGCTTTTGACTCAGTTAAAAATTTGCTTAATAGTGTCAATAAAACACTTCACAATGGTGATGCTACAGCTCAGTTGTGAGAACAGTTACCTTTCCTATGACTTTCAGCTGCTGACTGCTCATGTGATGTGTGTTCAATCCCATTCATTGTCTCCTCAGACAAGAGGATATGGAATGTTGGTTTTAGTTTTGCTTCTCAGCATAAACTCTGATAAATGTAATCTGCGAATCCTGTTGTATTAGGCATTCTGGCAGCCTCTGCAATAACTCTTACCCCTTGTACCCCAGCTCTTAAAGATAAGCTGGCTAAAGGTACTGTAGTTTGGCTGTTAGACCGTATGTGCGTTGGTGGTGGTCTTGTAATTGGTTAAGTGGGTAAATAACCATGCATGTTGTAGGTAAATCTAATGCACCAGATCACTAACAATGGTTGTATTCAACTTGTACCGTAAAGGAAAGAGGGACTGCTAAGTGCTTTTGCTTCAGAGAAAGGGCTGTGTGAAATTATAAAGCGTTTGTATGCTTAATAAACTTTTAAACCTCTTAAAAATATGTGCATGAGCAGTTAATATCTACCCCCTGAAACTTGGTATCATGTTGGATCAGGCCATTAGGAATTCTAAGGTAAAGGTGTGAACTGCTATTTCATATGCTACTGGAACTTTAGGTTTTTGTGTGTGTGTGTTTTTTAACTAAAACTGATGCAAGCTGTGAATATCAAATAAGATATTTTAATATTTTAGTAAATATTTTAAAAATAAAATGTAAACAAGTGAATTGCAGTCAGAACATATGCAGTATCTTGTAAAATATTTGTAAGTCTGTTTGCTGAGCAGAAATATGTGTTTTACACATCTTCCCTTTCTGACAAGTAGAATAGTGCTTTATTTTTGACAGTCCTGTAAAATATTTAATAATGTTGTTTTCACAGTAATGTTTTAAAACAAATTGTCCTCAAAATATATTAACATACATTAACTGTGAAAGACGGGTATTGTTTCAGAGATAGGACTCTGGGGTTTTATGATGATATACCACTCTAAAGTTGAATTTTCTTGTTTTGCATTGTTCATATGTTTAAAAGGCTGCAGTCATATATTTAAAGGGTTAATTAGGATATATTCTATAACTGGATATTCTAGAAATGTGTGTAAGTGGGTTTAAAAAAAAAAGTGCTCCACACCAGTGGCACCCTTTCCTTTTTCTCAAATACTAAGTTTCTTCTGAGAAGCAAATCCCAGGCACCAGTTTTGGAGATGTTAAAGCTTAATTTTAACTTTAAACATATTTTGAGAATGGAGGTTATTTATAAAACAATCAATAGGATTCTAAAACAATGAAAAGCTGCAGAGATTTTTCTTCAGCATATTTATGAGAATCTGTCAGGAAATGTTGGTAGCAGCTGTTTCAACAGTTAAAAATGTTAATGGCATATTGAGTATCAGCTGATACATTGAAGTTAAGTTAAAAGTATAGCTTTAACATTTAGGACAAAAAATAATTGAAAAATACCATACCAAAATGTCCTGCTCTGTTAACATTATAGACTTTGATATGGCCTACTACATGGCAATGTTTACAATTTTGCTTTAAAACTAGAACTAGTCAAGTGTGTATGTAACTTTAAATATCTAAAATTAATTATTGCTTTTGAAAGTCATGTTGCATCCAGGCTGACAATTTATGTAGCATGTTTAAGATAAATGTCATTTAAAGAGATAAATGACACTATCAAAGTTGGCCTTCATTCTAAGGTAGTCCCTTATTTTGAAAAACTCCTTGCCCCATTCCCACTCTCAAATTTCAGCATTCTTCCCATTGCTGAAACAATTGAATATAGAGTAGAACCTCAGAGTTGCGAAATCCTCAGGAATGGAGGTTGTTCGTAACTCTGAACAAAACGTTACTGTGGTTCTTTCAAAAGTTTACATCTGAACGTTGATTTAATACAGCTTTGAAACTTTAGTATGCAAAAGAAAAATGCTGCTTTTAACCGTCTTAATTTAAATGAAACAAGCCCAGAAACAATTTCCTTTCTTTTTAAAAAAAGATTTGAAACTTTCCCTTATTTTTTAGTAGTTTACGTTTAACTCAGTACTTTGCTCCATTTCCTTTTTTCCTCTCTGCTACTGCATGATTGTGTACATCAGTCAACCACACACCTCATTTGGAACCAGTCTGTTCGTAACTCTGAGATTCTACTGTACAGCCTTTTTGCAAAGCCACTATGTGACGCTGGCAAACCAGCTGCAACTTATGCCCAGGTGCCCATGCCTCATTTGGATACTGACAAATACATAGCTGGAATTAATCTGACTCATATGTGTCAGTGTTGTTAAAATAGATATTAGAATGATAAAAATGTGCTTAATGTTTAGACTTTATTGAATGCTTGTAAATTGCTGCATTCATTAATCTCACTTATAACATCTATATCCCATGTTACAAGGTAAAATGTAAGTATTTTGCATTGTAAGCCTCTGTAACTTTGTAAATCACCCAAGAGGGACCAGCTCTCCTAAAGGTAAGCTTACTTGGGTGGCAAGGTAAACCAGAGTACCCAAAGGGACTGTCTGTGACTCCATGGTTAAGCTGTTATAGTGCCTGAGGAGTTTACACTTAATAAATGATTGGTGAAATCGAAGTCTGCAATTCACAATCAGTTTGGAGTGTGTGTCCTGCTTCTTAATAGTCTGCCCTGAGATTGGTACTCATGCTCTTGAGTCACTGGAGGACAGCAAGACGGGTACCCAGAAATCACCTACTACAGGACAGGCCCAACAAGGACAGTAACAGAACACCACTGGCCATCACATACAGCCCCCAGCTAAAACCTCTCCAGCGCATTATCCACGATCTACAACCTATCCTGGAAAATGATTCCTCACTCTCACAGACCTTGGGAGGCAGGCCAGTCCTCGCTTACAGACAGCCCCCCAACCTGAAGCAAATACTCACCAGCAACTACACACCACACCACAGAAACACCAACCCAGGAACCAATCCCTGTAGCAAACCTCGTTGCCTACTCTGTCCCCATATCTACTCTGGCGACACCATCAGAGGACCCAACCATATCAGCCACACCATCAAGGGCTCATTCACCTGCACATCCACTAATGTTATATATGCCATCATGTGCCAGCAATGCCCCTCTGCCATGTACATTGGCCAAACCGGACAGTCCCTCCGCAAAAGAATAAATGGACACAAATCGGACATCAGGAATGGTAACATACAAAAGCCAGTAAGTGAACACTTCAATCTCCCTGGTCATTCTATTACAGATTTAAAAGTCACTATCATTGAACAAAAAAACTTCAGAAACAGACTTCAAAGAGAAACAGCAGAACTAAAATTCATTTGCAAATTTAACACCATTAATCTGGGCTTGAATAGGGACTGGGAGTGGCTGGCTCATTACAGAAGCAGCTTTTCCTCTCCTGGAATTGACACCTCTTCATCTATTATTGGGAGTGGACTACATCCACCCTGATTGAATTGGCCCTGTCAACACTGGTTCTCCACTTGCGAAGTAACTCCCTGCTCTCCATGTGTCAGTATATAATGCCTGCATCTGTAACTTTCACTCTATGCATCTGAAGAAGTGAGGTTTTTACCCACGAAAGCTTATGCCCAAATAAATCTGTTAGTCTTTAAGGTGCCACCAGACTCCTTGTTGTTTTTTGTAGATACAGACTAACACGGCTACCCCCTGATACTGGAGGACAGCTTGATGCACTATTACTATTGTTCCAGAAAATGGCCTGTGAGGAGGTCCTTCCTCTTTCAACACTACAGATACTACTTCTGTAATAACTGATGCTGCTTCAAGAGATATCCCTGTGGGTGCTCCACTCCAGGTGTTAGTGCACCCCTCCGCCTTCGCTCAGAGATTTTTACAGCAGTACATGCGCACTGCCTGCCTCACGCGCCGACTGAACCTCAATCACGGGCGCACAGCCCAGACTCCGCAGTTCCTTCTCTATTGTCTCCGGCCTGAGACGGAGCTCAGCAGTCTCTCTCAATTATTTCTTGCTTTAGATAGATGTTTATACAGTGACAGAGTCCTGTGGCACCTTATGCTCCAATACGTCTGTTAGTCTATAAGCTTTCGTGGGTGGGAAAAGTGGGGGATGGCAACCCATCCTTGACCTCGGGAGACTCAACAAGTTCGTCAAAAAGCAAAAATTCAAAATGGTTACCCACAATTCCAGCACTGGAGCAGGGCGATTGGGTTTCAGCCCTCAACCTGCAGGATGCTTATTTTCATGTAACTATGAATGCCCATAGGTGTCTTCTCAGATTTGTTACGGGCTCAAATACACCTCTACCCCAATATAATGTGACCCGATATAACACGAATTCAGATATAACGCAGTAAAGCAGTGCTCCGGGGGGGCGGGGCTGTGCAGTCCGGCGGATCAAACCAAGTTCGATATAACGCGGTTTCACCTATAACGCGGTAAGATTTTTTTGGCTCCCGAGGACAGCGTTATATCGAGGTAGAGGTGTAACTACCAATACATGGTTGTGCCCTTTGGCCTCTCAGCAGCACCCCACATCTTTTCCAAGACTTTCACAGCGGCAACGGCGCACCTACGGAAAAAAGGAGTCATAATTTTTCCTTACCTGGATGATTGCCTGCTCAAGGCACAGACTCTTGGGGAGGCCATCCAAGCCACGCAGATGACCATCGACTGTTTCCAGGGTCTGGGCCTACAAATAAACAAAAACAAATCTACATTAACTCCTACTCCACTTAGAGTTCATAAGGCTCACCTTGATTCCACAACTGGACTTGCATTTCTCACATCTGACAGATTAAACACCATAAAAAATCTTGTTGCCAAGTTGCAAAACAGCCTGCAGGTCACTGTCCAAGACGCTCTCTGCAACTTCTTGGCCATATGGCCTCTTGCACTTTTGTGGTCAAGAATGCATGCCTCTACATGCGGTGCCTGCAGGGTTGGATGACCACTGTCTACAGACCGAATGTGCATAGCCTAAACAGACTTCTATCCATACCTATCAAAGTCAAGGACTTGCATGGCGGATTCTTCCACACAACCTCTGCTCCGGAGTCCAGTTTGTGCAGGAGTCCCCCTCCGTTATAATTACCACAGATGCTTCCCTCATGGGCTGGGGAGCACACATGGCACACCACACCACTCAAGGACTCTGGTCTCCTACAGAAGCCTCACTACACACAAATCTCTTAGCTTCAAGCGGTCCGCAGTGCCTGCCTCCAATTTCTCCCGCACATCCAGAACCAACACATCAGGATCATGACCGACAACATCACCTGCATGTTTTATATAAACAGACAAGGGGGAGCTCAATCCCACTCGCTCTGCACGGAGGCTATGAAACTTTGGAATTGGTGCCTCCAAAACAATATCCAGATTTCAGCCTCCTACCTACCTAGTTCACTAAACACCACTGTGGATGAGCTCAGGAGATCTTTTCCCCTAGATCACAAAGGGGAGATAAATGATACCATCCTACACAAAATATTCAAAATATGGGGCTACCCATGACTGGATCTTTTTGCAGTCACGACCAACAAAAAAATACCCAGAATTTTGTTCCAGAGCAGGCCTAGGAAAGCACTCGATGGGAGACACATTCATCATCAAATGGAACGACAATTTCCTATTCGCATTCCCCCCCGATACCACTTCTTCACAGGGTATTACAAATAGGTAACACGACTGTCTGGGCCACGTAGGGGCTATTAGTAGGATCCTGTCCCTCTCCGCTCGTATTTTTTGTAACGAGGATGTCAGTTTGCCCACCGATTCCACTTCCCACCCTCTTCCGAACCTATTATTGTAATGCAGGAGTCAACTACGCCACCCCAACGTAACGATGCTGCACCTCAAAGCATGGCTCCTCAATGGCTCTCTAATGAGGAACTCGACTGCTCTGAACAGGTACAAAAAAGTACTATTACATAGATCACAATCCACACTTACCACCTATCTCCATAAATGGACTAGGTTCACTCACTGGTGCTCCACCAAGCAAACCACACCTCTTTCACTAATATTAGACAATTTAAGTTCTAAAAGATAATCTGGGCTCTCCTTTAGCTCCATAAAGGTACATCTAGCAGCAATTACGGTGTTTCCCAATAAGACCGGAGACACTATCTTCACCCACCCCATCACAAAGCGGTTCCTCAAAGGCCTCCAGACACTATACCTGGACATTAGACCACCCACTCAACCCTGGGACCTACACTTGGTCCTCATATGCTTGATGCACCATCCATTTGACCCTCTTGCAACGTTCTCCCTCCTACATCTATCCATGAAAACTGTTTCTAGTTGCCATGACATCTGCCAGACGTGTAGGAGAACTTGGCGAGCTTATGGCTGACCCACCGTACACTACCCTTTTTTTTTTTTTTTTAAGGACAAAGTCACGCTCCGAACGCATCCTAAATTTCTCTCAAAGGTGCATTCCTCCTTTCACCTCAACGACTCTATCCATCTACCAACCTTCTATCCTAAACCACATGCAAACACTATCGAATCAGCAGTGCACCCACTTGATGTGCACAGAGCATTGTCCTTTTATTTGGATAGGACTAAGCCCTTTAGAGCTTCCCCTAAACTTTTCACTTCAATTGCAGGATGATCCCAAGGCAAATCCATCTTTACCCAGAGAATATCCAGTTGGATAGCAGACTGCATCCGCTTATGCTACTAACTAAAGAAGATGAATCCTCCAACTTCTGTTGGAGCACGTTCCACCAGATCTGTGTCAACATCTGTGGCATTCTTATGTAATGTTCCCCTCACAGATATTTGCAAAGCTGCCACCTGGGTTTCAGAGTATATCTTTGCTTAAACATTATGTTCTTACTTAGGGACCCCTGACTGATGTTCGAATGGGCCGAGCTGTACCGTCTATAGCTTTCTTACCAGATCTGAAGTTCCTACCTCCTTAAGAGATACTACTTTTCAGTCATCTGGAGTGGAGCACCCACAGGGACGTCTCTCAGAAGAAGAGGAGGTTACTCACCTGTGCAGTAACTGACGTTCTTCAAGGTGAGTGTCCCCGTCAGTGATGATCTGCTTCCCACCTGCCTCCCCTCTACTTCAGAGTTTGGAGCGGTCTCCATTGTAGAGAAGGAACTGAGGAGCCTGGGCCACGCGTGCATTATTGAGGCACAGTCGGCACGTGAGGCAGGCACCATGCATGTGCGGCCTGTGTGAGTACTGCTGTAAAAATTTCCAAGCGAAGGCGCGGGGCGCACCAACACCTGGAGTGGAGCACCCACAAGGACACTCATTTTGAAGAACGTCAGTTACTGCACAAGTGAGTAACCTCCTCTTCTTGAACAAATGTAGAAGTCTCAAATGTAGAAGCCGCTTGGCTAGTGGTTCCCGCCCCTTCACCCCCCGTATTGAGCTTCATGCTGCAATGTAACCTTTGTCTGATATTAAATCACAATGGGCAGTGTTCACTGATCCAGCAAAGGACAATGTATGTGTATAACTGAAGACTGATGAATCAGTCTGAATAAAATACAAAACATCACAGAACCTGTTTTTGCCATATGAAATAATGTAAACTCCCATTTTAATAATTTTATATGCCTCTGAGCTCCTTGCTTACATCTGGAAGTCGAAATAACCACAGGTGTTTTATGGAAGGGAATGTGTCTCTCTTTATTTGAAAAGGACCTAGTACACTTCTACCTCGATATAATGCTGTCCTTGGGAGCCAAAAAATCTTACCGCGTTATAGGTGAAACCGTGTTATATCGAACTTGCTTTGATCCACTGGAGTGCGCAGCCCTGCCCCCCCGGAGCACTGCTTTACCACGTTATATCCAAATTCGTGTTATATCGGGTCGCGTTATATCGGGGTAGAGGTGTACATTACGGGTGCCTCTGTAATGTAAGTGGTGATGCTGTATTTTTTTTTTTTTATCGGAACCAAACCAGGGAACTTCACAAGACCCTGATCTCTCAACAGAAGTGGTATGAACACAGCCTTTAACAGAGGTCTGCCCTCACTAAAATAACTGCAGTATAAATTTTTAATCAAGGAAGGTAGGTACAACCTGAAAGAGGTTGCTACAGCCCTATCTGGCGGCACTACAAGTCCTGCCTATACTACTACCAAACAAAGAGTAGCCCGCAGTTCTGCACTTCATTATAGGCTTGCTTTCTGCTACTCTATTAGGGAGACTTAATACACACAAACCACACCTTGTCCCACTGACCCCCTCCTACTTTAATCTCTCATTGTCTACTACTAAGGAATCTAGGGAGAAATTTAAATACACAATACACAAGCTCCTCCCCAGACTAACAAAAGTGGTACCGTGCCCCCAAAATTAATGCTTCATAAAACTTTGAGAACAAAGTGCTTTTCCAGCAACTGTGTGACCCCAGAGAGTTTGTAGCATGACGATTGAATGAACATAATCTGTGTATTATATTTTCATTTAAAAAATAGCCAGCAATCAAACTGGTTCTTGTTTCTTTCATTCAAATAAGTTTTCCTCCAAGCTCAACACAGAGATTTACTCCTACCTGCATACTCCAAGCTTGTCCACACTGTAGGGCAATATGATGTGGGAGAGAGGAGGATTTAAAGTACATTAGCATGCTGAGTATTAATTGATCTGTGTAGACCCAGTTGGGGCACCCCAACTATTCTAGGGAAGTTTAATGTAGCACACATTAATGTGTAACACATTAATGCACTTCAGAAACTATATCCCATAGTGCAAAATTACCTTACCAGACAAACACTAGAACTCTAGTGAAATTATTTCTCTAATCTGTGCCCATTTGGGCAACACCACTCACTACATACTCATGGCTCTGCTTGCTGGTCAGTCATGGTTTGTATTCTGTGCGATCTGCCTTCAGAGACTACTCCTCCCTTGGACTTCAGCTTCATTTTACACACAGAGTTGTAATTAACCAAAACCCTACTTAGCACATCACTGTGATCACTCAGTGCTGTTCGTGACCACGTTTTAGTTTTACGGTGCTTAAAACACATTATTGCCAATTTCAAGAGATCAAAAAATCATTAATCAGGGCTGAACTTTGCCGGGGGGTTGGAGCTTCTACTGTCATCATGAAATAGGCTCCAAAACCCCATCACACATGATGAAGTAGCAAGAGTTGGCAACACTTAAGGTTGCCAGATACTTTTCATTCTAAAATCCTGTTTTCAGTTGCTTATAAATTTTGCCAAACTTTAAATGAGGCAGAAATTTTCCATGCTGGGTGTTTTCCTCAAGCTATTTAAAAAAAAAAAAAAAAAACAGCTAAACAGTCTAGCCCAGAGGTGGGCAAACTACGGCCCGCAGGCCACATCCGGCCCGTGGGACCCTCCTGCCCAGCCCCTGAGCTCCTGGCCCGGGAGGCTAGCCCTCGGCCCCTCCCCTGCTGTTCCCCCTCCCCCGCAGCCTCAGCTCACTGCGCCACCGGCGCAGTGCTCTGGGTGGTGAGTTCCTGGGGCAGCGCAGCTGGAAAGCCACAGTGTGACCCAGTGCTCTGTGTTGTGCTGTGGCGTGGCTGGCTCCAGCTTGGCAGCGCGGCTGCCTGTCCTGGTGCTCTGGGGGGCGCGGCTGTAGCACCGCTAGCCACCGGTGCTCCAGGCAGCGCAGTAAGGGGGCAGGGAGCAGGGACGTTGGATAGAGGGCAGGGAAGTTCAGGGGGGAGTGGTCGGGGGTGTGGATAGAGGGGGAACGGTGGTTGAATGGGGGTAGGGATCCCAGGGGGACAGTCAGGAAGGAGAGGGGGGGTTGGCTGGGGCGGTGGGGGACAGTCAGGGGTGGGGGTTCTCGGGGCAGTCGGGGACAGGAAACGAGGGGTTGGATGGGGCAGAGGTCCCGCGGGGTGGGGCCATCAGGGAACATGGGGGGATGGATGGGGCAGGAGTCCCAGGGGGGCCGTCAGGGGGCAAGAAGCGGGGGGGGAGGGTCAGATAGGGGGTGTAGGCCGGGCCACGCCTGGCTGTTTGGGGAGGCACAGTCTCCCCTAACCAGCCCTCCATACAATTTCCGAAACCCGATGCGGCCCTCAGGCCAAAAAGTTTGCCCGCCCCGGTCTAGCCATTTATGGGAAGGAGGCTAGGGGAAAATACTTTGTTAAAAATAATGGTGAACTGAGAAGCTCTAACAACCCATGCTTTGGAATAGTGACCTGGAATTTTGGCAGGTGTGGTTTTTGTATCAAGGATGTGCCTTTTGCTGTCCCTATGAAAATCCACTCAAATTTGGCCAGGTTGTAAACCTCTGAAATATAGCAGTTTGCACATGCTCAGTATAGACACCTTAGATTTTTAGCAGCTAAAATCTCCAAAGATTCCCTTCTTGCTGAGCATATGCCATCCTCTCTCAGCTCCTAGTGCCAGATTGCACATGTGCCACCCCATCACAAGGCCACTGAGTATGCTCCAACCCAGGGCTACAGGAGCTCAGAAGGACTTTAGAGAAAAAAGACTGGTAGGGCCAGGCACCAGAGTGGAGAGCAAAGAGCCTGTCTCTCCTGTGTTCTCAATGACCCTCCTAGTGACATCCAGGCAGCATGGAGGAGGAAGCAGCAGCCTGATTTTGAATGAGGAAGACACAAAAAATAGACTTTGGGGTGTGGAAAAGGGGCAGGGACAAAGGAATGTAGTGAGATTGGGGTTGGAGGTAGGGGAGAAACTAGATTGGCAGAGCAAGGAGACTGGGAGCTGTGGGAAGCAGGGGAGGCTAGGGATGGTGGCTTTTTGGGGGTGGGGATGGGGACAGATGCGTTTGTTCTTTCTCTGTGTGTCATGCTGAGCTTGTACCTATGCCATGAGGTAGCACATCATTAGACTACAATGGTAAAGATTGGATATGTACTTGAAAAAAGGGAGGACATACTAGCAAGTCGTGTAACTAGCATCACCTTTGACATTTTGCTAGTTTGTCTATCTACAGTTGTTCTGCTCATCTGTTTAGATCCTGTGCACTTCAGTGTACGGTCTGTTTTACTCTATGTAGGTGTAGCACCTGGCGCATTTGGTCACTTCTACAATACACAAGTAAATAACATCTGCCTTCAACACACCATTCTCTTCCTGCTTTACTAAAACAACTATTTTTTTCTTGTACCTTTCAGAGGTGTTAATTTATATTCACATAAAATGCAATTTAACTGGTTTATAAAATTTAATCTAACAAGCAGTAAGTATTTAGCTTCAACACTCCACATACAATTCATTTAGAAAAATAAATCAACAAACAGATGAATCCCAGTATTGTCACTCGAGCACTGAAAAATCATGAGACTTCCCCCCCCCACCCCCATGATGATATTGGCTTGAAAATCATGAGGTTTTTTTAAGATAGATTTGGAGTTTATTTACCTTCTAGCTTTTGCATTCTCAAACATATCTCCACAACAGTGCAGGTTAGAAACTTTTAAAAAACAATCAAAAAAACAAACAAACCCAACTATAGCTGAGGTTCTGATATAGTCACATAAAGCCAGGGCCTACAGCTTTAAGAAAAACAGAGTACTGTGAGGCTCCTGTGTGTGGGTTTTTTTTTTTTTTTTTTGAAAGTTGAGAGCGGACAACAATGCAATGACTTGAATCAAGAGTTTAAAGAGATTTAAACCGAGAAATAATTGGTTTTCCAGTCACAGGACTAAAACCACCTCTGCACGTTGACCGTCCATCAGTTGAGTGTCTGGATGTGTTGCTGGGTATGTGTCCCGGGTTCACCCCCACTCAGTGCTTTGGCTTAACATCTAGACTAGCAGAACTCTATAGGAGAGGAAAAGCAGACCTGATGTCTTTGCTATTCTCCTATAATAACTAACTGAAACAAAATTTCCATGCAAAAGACTGAGGTGAATGTGCTGCAACCCTATTCGATCTTTGAAGATCTGTGCAAGTGTAACCTAGGCCATGCCTGCTTGGTGTGGTACTTTGTTCCCCTCTAGTGGCAGCTAGACCAGCTAGAGATTGATGAGGCTGCTACAACCTTGTCTAAAAGAGAGCTGTCTTTTAGCGCATGCAGTAAAACAGGGGTAGGGAACCTTTTTTTTTTTATCGGGGGGCCATTGACCCACAGAAAATCAGTTGTGGGCCCTACACAGCTCCGCAGGGGAGCACGGAAGCTCAGTGCTTCCCCCTGCAGTGGGGTGAGACAGCGTTTACAGCTCCAGCCCCGCAGGGAGACGCAGTGTCTCGGGGCTTCCCCGGGGCTCCAGGGTGGGGCCAGAAATGAGAGGTTTGGGGTGCAGGAGGAGGTGAGGGTTCTGGCTGGGGGTGCAGGCTCTGGGGTGGGGTTAGGGATGAGGAGTTTGAGTGTGGGGCAGAGGGCTGAGGTGCAGGTGGGGGGGGAGTTTGGGTGCGGGAGCAGGGTCAGGTCTGGGGGTTGGTGCGCGGGTGGGGGTGCTGGGTCTGGGAGGGAGTTAGGGTGCAGCAGGGGGTGTGAGGTGCAGACTCTGGCCGTGTGGCACTTACCTGAGGCGGCTCCCGGGCGGCAGCGCACTGGGGATAATGTAGACTCCCTGCCTGCCCTGGCCCTGCACCGCTCCTGGAAGCAGCTGGCACATCCAGACCCTAGGCGGAGGCGCAGCCAGGTGTGTCTATGCAGTGCGTGCTGTCTGCACCTGCAGGCGCCACCCCCGCAGCTCCCATTGGCCGCAGTTCCCAGCCAGTGGGAGCTGCAGAGCCAGCGCTGGGGGCTGGGGCAGTGTGCGGAGCTTCCCTGATCGCCAGTCTGCCCAGGAACTGGGATGTGATGCCGAGGCTTGGGGCTTCTGGCCCGTGGCACAGAGACTTGCTGTGGGCTGGATTAAATTAAGCAGCGGGCTGGATCCAGTTTGTGGGCCAGAGGTTCCCCATCCATGCAGTAGAAGCTCATGCATTAAACTCCAGGGGTCCCAGGTTTGATTCCGGTTGCCGCCGACCGGGATTTGTCGGCATTACACCAGGACTTCATCTCTCACCACAAGGAGATTGGGCTAGGAGTCATGCATGTTGCTGGTGACCTGAAGATAGGGTGTGGCTTGATCTTACCTCCTCTCTAGCCTTGCTATATAAATAAGTTCTAACAACGGTGCAGGGGGAAGTAGTGCACAGGGAAACATGCTGGTGAATAGGAGAGCAAGGCCACAAAGAGGGGAATCCAAACATTCCAGAATTGGGCCTGGAGAATGGCCAGAGAGAAGAGAACAACGGGATTGAATTGCTCTAATTTTAAAGGTGGAGGTTCTATTTGAGTTTCAGTACTAATCCAATTACAGCAGTATTAATTTAGATCAGTACCGAAAAAGAACTCAAGAATGTCCTCCCAAAACATGTTAATCCTTAAAGAACTTTTTTTTTTTTTTAAAGTGTATGTGAACAGTGGAGTGGTGGGGTAGAAGAGGAATAGAAAATATGCAGTTAAGAGATAACACCATTGAAGCTCTGCTTACACCCATGTGTAAATTGCTGAAACTGATTCTGTACCAAAAATCCTTGAAAATTCTGCTGGGGTTTATTTTGTTTTTTTGGTCTTGCCTAAATTGCAAATAAAAAATGGAAACTCACACTCACACACACACAGTCTACTAAATGATTATTGGTCTAAAACTATTCCATTTTCTGTTCGGTTTCCTACTACTAACAAGAGACATTCCCATTAGATTCCTTGGTGTCTGAACATGACTTAAAAATCCATGCATATTGAAGCAGGCTCAGTTCAATGATCTAACTCCTACTGCATTATTTCATATGCCAGGTCAAATAGTATGACAGCACAACTGCAGGTTATGAAACCTTGGCATTTCAAGATCAGAGTCTTTCAAGCCTACAGAACAAAGGCCATTACCATAATGTAACCCAAAACTACTGGGCAGTGTCAAAAATATCTAACCATTGAAACATCACACCAGATTATTTGATTTGATGTGATACTGAAAGGTAGAATACAAACTAATTTATTAGATTATGGAAATGCTACCCGATTTATATAAAGTTTAACATGGGGGTTGGGATTTTATCATATTATGTTACACAGATCTTTTGATTATATCATGTGTTGGCAGCCTGCTCCTACAAAAACCAAATTGGAAATGCGTTTTTCACAAAATTACAGATTTTAAATAGGTTTTAGTTCAACAGTTGACAGCCTTATGGTCTCAAATTTATACCTCTCAGATGAACAGGTCATGCCCTTACTATGTATACAAATGTATTTATAAGAGAATAATTCTCCTCAGAAGAATGCCCCATTATTTTATTTCATTGCATTGTGCAAAGTAAGTACAGCACTGAAATAATTTATCAAGACTTAGCTCTATAATAAAAATTTTTTTTTCACAGGATGCTCTCACAAAATATAGTACCTTTTTATAAAATAGAATTGTGTTTATAAAATCAATTATTATTCTCTGTGGATTACATCAGTGAAGGGAATATTTAGGGTCGTACCGGGGAAATCCTACTGTGTATAAGGATTTATCATAAAATTAAAACTTCAATCAACTACCTTTCACAAAGGAATATCTTATTTTAATCACATGGTAAATACCATATTATCTTACAACTATAAAACTGCTTAGAAATGGATTCTTTACTCACATAAAAATGTCAATAGGGAAGAAAGGAGAGGTAGTAATGTAATATAATTGTGGAAATCAATTTGGCAAAACCCTTCCCTGACTCCTCCATAGAAGAAGGGAGGAAACCGGTTTGCTTTGTTGCATAGCTAGTGAAGGAAATTTAAGGAAAAGCTACATTCCAAAGTTTCTGAAGAACTTTTATTTTCTTTTAGAAAAATTCAGGATTACATAGAATAAACACTAATCTTATAGTATTGGTTTGCAAACTTCTTTGATCAAAATACTTTTAAAGAAATCACACCACTGTTGAGGTTTAGCATCACAAATGTGGACAAGTTTTTGAACATGTGCATTCTAAAGTTATCTGAAGCAACTCAGTTTATATCAGAGAATTTAATAGAATACAAAATAGCTAATTATTTAGTCACTTTATTTATACAGAAGCATTATGCACTTACAAATGTCCTTCAACCAAAAAAGAGAAACACCAGACACTTGTGTTGATCTAATTTCCCCCTTTTCTCTAGAAGATCATTTAGAAAGTGAACTTCTCTACTTCAAAAAAAGTGTATCCAACACTGATGCTATCTTGCACCCCTCCCCCCAAGTTAAAATTCTATAGATAACCAATAGCATAAGCTGTATCACAACATTACTTCAAAAGCACACTAAAATTGTCATGCCTTTCCTCGTAGGGGATGTAATTACAAAATGGACAAGTACAAAGTCCGCGATAGTCATGTTGGACATTGTGCCAACCGATGAGCAAAGTCCTACCGATGGTGTGCCTGCTAATGTAGAAGAAATTAATTAGTATGTAGGCATACACTTCAGTAAGTGTTGTTCCATTGTAGCTGAACTTGAGAGTGTTCATGATCCAGGTTTGTCATAAACTCACAAGGTGGTAATGTCTCCAGGAATCTTCACCACACAGAGCAACATGCAATATTGTTTTATCTTGTATATACCATGTGTATGGCTAACTAGGTAAAACTACTGATGCTTATGGAACCTTAATTAACCAGTTTTTCTATTTAGTGACACTGATTTGGACTGATACCATGCTTTTATTATTTTTCCCTTTTTAACTGGAAAAAAAAGTTCATGTTATCTGTGTGTTTCCTTTCACAACACCAAGATTGGATCATGCTACTATGGCAGTGTCCTGTCCTGATCAAAGACCCCCAGTCATGTTTTTTTAATCTTAAAACAATGAATTTCCATCATACACTGAACATTATAGGAGCACATGGCCCTGGGTTTTATAATAAAATTAAACAGATTTCAATCTTGGAACAGAAGTTGTACTTAAAAGCTAGTAGGTTTTAAAGTGTTCAGTAATTTTTATTAAATATGTGAAGAATGACAGACCCTCAGTAACTGCAGCAGTTCCAAGCACCATTATAACTGTTAACATACATGTAGGTTGAAAAGGTCTGATATTATCAGAGTCTCCATAGATTCATATGTTAATTCATCAGAAAATATTTCCTCAGGAAATACACTAGTCCTTTTGGCTCTTAGAAAATTTTATTTTGCCTAAAGAGTTTTCATTGCTCCAGCAGCAGAATAAATGCCTACAATTGATCCTTTTTTTTTTTTAACTTCACCTACAAGGTCCACTTCTTTCAGTGTGATATAAAGTGTGACATTTAATAAAGCTTAAAATCAAGATTTACTGCATACATTGTGTAATTTAGACTATCAACATGCTTGTAATATTGCAGTTTCCAGACTCTTAACAATGCAAAGATATTTCAAGAGTTGTTATGAATGAGATGGCCAAAGTGCAAGCCACAGAAGAACCATCTCTTTGACCAGGAAGGGTTAAGAATCGGCTAAGACAGAAATAAGGTGAAGATAGAAGATCTTACCGAAGGGCTGAAGCTTTGTAAGAACATCTGAGTCAGAACAGAAATCTGATTGAAGTACTCGAATGTATTCAACACAGGGGATGACAACTTGGGATGCACAGGATTAGTTCACCACGCAGACACTTGAAAGGCTAGCAAGTCAAGGTGGGACATCAAATTGTCATAAAGCAAAGCTTGAGAGCCACTTTCATCAGACGAAGGAGCTTGGGGTTAAGCTTCCACAAATCTATAGAGTCCTCTAATGATCCTTGTGAAGAAGGATGGGGAATGAGAAGGTGTGGGGACAATGGGTAGCTGAATAAAGTTTCAGAAGGACACATGCCTACACTTAATCTGTGGTCCAAAGCTTCCTGTTTTAGTACACTTGACCTTGCCAATGGATACTTGTGGGTGGAGGTTCACCCATGTGATCGGCCTGAGGCGTATGTGGGACAAGAGGGGGTGATTCCAAGAACTGTAATGAAGGTAAAGCATTGCTCCCAGTGAGTTGTTCAAGTCAGTTAAATATTTTCTGTCCTCATTCTCCTCTATTCTAATCAATACCTCTATCCCAGGAGACTTCAGTGAGAGTGGCAGAGATCTGGAATCTCTCTTTCCTATAAGGAAACAAGAAAGACTCAAGATTACAGGGAAACTACAGTTTACTGTCAATGTCTGGTAGGTTATTAGCAGATTGGAGACTCAGTTCTCCTTTGATGTTTATCTTTACAGTGCTTTCCAAATTGCAGCGTAGGCCAAGGTCTCTGTTTATCATTTTTCTGTGGTAGAACACACATGCAGATGTAAATACTTATTGCAGTCTATTGCAGTCACGAGAATTATATATTGTAAATCTATTTCTTTTAACAATTTATCTTGGAAACCTTTGGAGAAAGTGTTACTACCTCTTGATTTTTATATACAACCTCTAGAGAATCAGAGTATGAAACCACCATTCACCTCAGATGGGGGCCTGATGCAAAGTCAGCAGAATCAATGAAACTTTTGATTGGTAGAAATCAAAGAGGACATTTTCAGTTCTGTCATACATTGCGCATTTTAAAATGAATTTGAATGTAAGATGAAGAATTAGAATCTAAATTAAAATGTTTCAAGATACTAGATACTGGAGATTCCAGAAATATTTTTTGATCAGAGCTCTATTTTGTTTTTCCAGATATTTTACAACTCTCTCCAAAAATAGGGGTCTCTAAAAGACAAAATACTGTAACATCTCCCTCAAATAGATTAAACATTTTTTTAAAAAAGATATAAAACTTATGAAGTTCCAGAAGTTTAACACTAAGTTCTGGAAATTTCCTTTTCCATAATCTTCACCAATATTTAAAAACAGGGACATAGGTCAATATGAAAGCTTAAACCACCTAAACTTGCATCTTAGCACTTTAAATAAGAGCAGCCTGACATTCAGAGATGCAGATACAGCTGCAAAGTCTTTGAAAGTCAGGCAGCTTTTAGTTAAGTGCTTTAGTCACCTAAACGTGAAAAGGTTTAGCCAAATCTTTAAACTTCATTGGCCACAAATCTCTTTGGATGGTGTGTATATGCGTGGAGGGGAAATTCATTTTGTAGTAATTCTGTGGATTGTCCCTTTTGAGAATTTCAGTACGTACAAGACTTGCAAAGTTAAGAAGTGCCAAAATTAAAGTTACTCATTCAACCTTAATGCAGCCGCTTTGTGTGTATGCATTATAATACAGTCTTTAGTTACACAACCACATACTATTTTTTCCACTCCCATCCACTTATCTTTATTGTTAGGGTAGGAATATATCTTTGCAGTGATTTTATTTGACTGAGATAGAGCTGATGGTCTGCTCTCTCCAGAGAGTAGGTGTGTGACTGCTTCTGGTTAAGCAAAGTAACCTGAGAACAATGAGTATATAAATAGATGTTTGGTTTCTTTGCACTGCATGCCTAGATCCTTTAATTGTTTAAGAGTCAAGTAAATACATTTCAGAAACCTACAAGCAAAAAGCAGTTTGCCCTAATACACAGAACTGGAGTCAAGGTAAACAGTACAAACAAAATAAGTTCAATATCTATCGTACATGGAATATCAAAAACAAAATAACAAAATTGAACATATACAGAAAACTACTGAGGTATTAAATGCCAACATTTAACCAACTTTAAAGGAAACTCTTTTGGCATCTTTTCATGATTTGGCCACTAAAAATGACAGGAGGGTAAGAGGTTGTTTTTTTGGATACATCTATCACTATTAATTTTCTTATGACCTTCATGGAACTGATAATAGAGGGAATAGCTGTTTCCTTCCTCTTAGTACCCTTCACAATCACCTTTAATTGCATCTGTTTTAGAAACATTTTGAATTAGCAGAACAGAAATTAAGTCCAGTTCTTCACCACATCCTGCTCCTTACATTTCATTGGAGATGATTTTTTGAATGTAATAAAACCACTACAGACTAAAAATGACACATTTGGAGTCTGTTAGATATTGTTTTTCAAATACAATGCTAAATTTAGAATTGCGTAAGAGAGGGGGAAGGAAAAATTGATAAGACCAAGGATTTCTCTTCATGATGTGCTAGCCTCTTCATGTGGTGATAGCATTGCAATTCTAGCTGGAACATTTATAAAAGATAATGTGCGTGTTGACTTGGTATTAAAACTAATGGAAAACTATTAAAACCATCACTGAGATTTTTGGTATTCCCAAATATATTGCTGTTGAGGATCTGTTAGTTACATATAAATCTCTTTTAACTTCACTGATAGTAACTGACCCTTCTTTAAACACACGAAGAGTGTATCATATATGTCTTGAAAGAAATTCTCCATTTTGATAATTCAAGTTCCATTAGTAGCATCTATTTTATTCATTTTTGTAATATCACCCGCCAACAATCTGTTAATGAGAGAGGTCTGGAAATGAAAAGAGAATCTGAAGTTTTTCTTTGAGTGCTTGCTCATGTCTATGCCTGTGCCTGTAAGTGATCCCGCAAAGCAGCTGCCTCAAGTGCTTGGGGGAATCACACATTAGAGACAAGTGCCGAATTTGTAAAAAATTCTGGCCCTGCACACAAAAGGAGCGGGATATTCGGTTATAGGCTCTCCTCATGGAGCCCGGCCTCCGTGCAGCCCCGCCAGGAATCCCCAAGTACCTCGGCCTTGGTGCACAGTGTGCCCCCAGCACCAGGCTCTGCCTGGCACCGTTCCCAGCTGCCAGTGCCCAAAAAGCATGGCTCCCTGGATGAGGCAGTGGTGGGACACTCGAGCATTGGTGCTAGAACGTTTTTTATAGTAGGGTGCTGAAAACTAGCAAAACTATCCCCAAACTTTTTACTTCGTGGCCAGGAGCAGGGCCGGCAGCTGGGACCACGCATGCACAGCTGGGACCCCACATAAAACCTGGGAGTGCTGCAGCAACCCCCGCACCCCTACTTCCTGCACCTATACCATCAAGGGTCAGTCTGCCAGATGATTTCAAAGAGCACCAGGCCCTGCTGCATCGGGTGGCTGAGAACTTGGGCCTGGAGGTGGACAAAATGGCTGAGCAGGTGGACGCCTTGTTTAATGTCCTGTCAGCCTCTACCCCAACCTGCACTATGGTGCATGATGCTGTCCTTAAGATTGCCAAGGCCTTCTGGCAAACTCCTTCCTCCATTCCTCCCACCTCAAAAAGGGCCAAAAAGAAATATTTTGTCCCGGCCAAAGGGTTCAATACCTCTACACCCACCCTCCCTCTGATTTGCTGGTGGCCTCCGTGTCCCTTTCATTGGCCGAACGGGCATACCAGCTCGACCCCCAAAAATAAAGAGGCCCAAACGGTTGGACCTATTTGGGAGGAAAATCTATTCGATGGCCAGTTTTCACTTCCGGGTGGCAAATCATCAGCCCCTCTTGGGCCATTACAATTTTAACTTATGGAACTCCCTCCATAAGTTCATGGAGTCCCTCCCACAAGGTGTGGTCCAAGAATTTGGCAACCTGGTGGAGGAGGGCACTGCAGTTGCTCCCTCCAGATGGCATGGGATGCAATGGACTCGGCAGCCAGGGTGGTTGCTTTGGCAGTGGTAATGAGACGCAGTTCCTGGATTCAGACCGCCGGACTCTCCCAAGAAATGCAGACCTCTATTCAGGAGGTCCCATTTGATGGGAACAGTCTCTTTTCTGAGCAGACGGATGCGATGCTGCATGGGCTAAAGGACAACAGGGCCACCGTTTGCTCGCTGGGAATGCATACACTGCAGCCTATGAGGAAGCAGTTCCATCCGCCCCCACCACCTAAGCTTGGCAGTCTTGTCCAGGGTCTGCAAGGAGAAGGAACCAAGACTTTATTCAGCCACCGTTGCCTTTCCTCCACCTGCTCACCCATGCAGCCTGGCCAAGCAAAACACCCTGGGGGCCAGAAGTGCTTGTTTTGAGGGTTTGGTCGAGAGCAATGCCCCGGTTACCTTCCAGGATCAATCGTGCTCTTTCCTCAACCGTCTTTGTCCCTTCTGTTCGGCCTGGTCCCAAGTCACCTCGGATTGTTGGGTGCTGGACATAGTGTCTCAAGGTTACACTCTGCAGTTTACGGTTGCCTCTCCTTCCCCCCACCCCTTCCTGTCCCTCTTCAGGGACCATTCTCACAAGTAATTTCTTGTTCAAGAGGTCGAGAACTTCTTGCGCATGGGGGCTGTGGAGTAGGTCCCTCGGGACATGGCAGGGAAAGGTTTCTACTCCTGTTATTTTCTAATCCGGAAAGCAAAAGGGGGCCTTAGACCCATTTTGGACCTGCAATGCCTCAAAAAGTCTCTCTCAAAAAGTAGAAGTTTCTCATGGTTTCCCTCGCCTCTATCATCCTCTCCCTGGATCTGGGAGACTGGTACGCCGCCCTCGAGTTGGAGGACACCTGTTTTCATATTCAAGGTCATAGATGTTTCCTCCATTTTATTGTGGGCGAACCCTATTTCCAATTTACAGCATTCCCCTGTGGGCTCTCATCAGCCCCAAGGCTCTTCACGAAATATATGGCACCAGTGGCCGCTTACCTGAGCGGTCCAGGTCTTCCCGTATCTCGCCGATTGGCTCATCAAGGGCAAGTCTCAGGATCAAGTGCAGACAAGCCTCGATCTGGTGTGTTCCATCTGCCTTGACCTGGGGCTCTTGATAAACGAGAAAAAATCAACCTTAAGGCCAGTTCAACACCTAGAGTTCATAGGGGTGATTCTCGACTCCACGTGAGCCAGGGAATTCCTCCCGGAGGCACGTTTTCAGGCCATGTCGGATCTGATCTCCCATGTGAAGAACCACCCGCTCACCATGGCTCACATCTGCCTGTGGTTGCTGGGCCACATGGCCGCCTGTACATACATGGTCAGTCATGCCTGGCTCCACCTTCAGCCTCTGCAAGTGTGGCTGGTGGCAGTTTACACCCCCAACTCACACTATCTAGACTGGGCAGTCAGGATGCTGGATCACATCCTGTCATCCCTGGAGTGGTGATGCAGAGAGTTCCCTTCGCAGCCCTGTCCCTGTCACCGACCCTGGTCTCAGATGCTTCGGACCTGGGCTGGGGAGCCCACCAGGGTGAGCTCAGGGCCGGTGGCTGCGGGACGATCTGGCCCTTCACATCAATATCAGGATGCTACGGGCAGTTCACCTGGTTCACCTGGCCTGCCAGGCCTTCTTGCCCCACCGGAGGGGCAAGATGGTGCAGGTCCTCATGGACAATACTGCTGCGATCTATTACATCAACAGGCAGGGCGGGGCCAGGTAGTCACCCCTTTGCCAAGAAGTTCTCAGCCTTTGGGACTTCTGTGTGTCATTCATCTGGTAGCCGTGCACCTTCCTGGGACCAAGAATGCACTAGCAAATTGCCTCAGCAGGACCTTATCATCTCGCCACAAGTGGTCGCTCCATCCGGAGGTGACCAGTATGATCTTCTGAAAGTGGGGGACTCCCCAGGTGGACTTGTTCGTGTCCTACCAGAACAGGAAATGCCACGTGTTCTGTTCACTCCAGGGGATGGACAGGAGCTCCCTGTCGGATGCTTTGCTGCTTCCATGGTTGGGAGCCCTGGTGTATGCCTTTCCATTAGTGTCATTGATCCACAGAGTCCTCCATGAAGATCAAGCGGGACAGGGCAAGAGTTATCCTGATAGCCCCCGAGTGGCCTCACCAGCACTGGTTCGGCATGCTGCTGGACCTTTTGGTAGCCGCACCACTGTGACTCCGTCTGCTCAGACCTGCTGTCCCAGAACCACGGCAGTCTCCTGCACTCGAACCTGGAGGCGGTGCACTTGACAGTGTGGCTGCTGCATGGCTGAATGCGGACGAGCAGGAATGCCCAACCCGGGTGCAACAGGTCTTGCTGGGCAGCAGAAAGCCCTCCACCAGAGCAACTTACCAGGAAAAGATTCATGTGCCGGGCTTCAGATCAGTACGTCCGGGCTTTGCTGCAGGTGATCCTGAATTATCTTCTGCACCTCAAACTTCAGGGCTTGTTACTGTCGTCGATCATGGGCCACTATTTCGACTTTTCACCCACCGTTCCAAGGCAGGTCGGTCTTCACGCATGACATGATGGCCCGGTTCTTGAAAGGTCTGGAGTGTCTTTACCGTCACATCCGGGATCCTGTCCCTCCCTGGGATTTGTATCTCATGCTGTCAAGGCTCATGGGTCCTCCCTTTGAACCTCTGGCTTCCTGCTCTCTTCTCCTTTTCTCCTGGAAGGTTGTGTTCCTGGTGGCAGTTACATCTGCCCGCAGAGTGTCTGAGATCAGAGCATTTATGTCAGAACCACCCCACATAGTGTTCTACAAAGATAAGGTCCAGTTGCAGCTGCACCTGGCGTTCCTGCCCAAGGTAGTTTCCTTGTTTCATACTGGCCAGGACATTTTCTTATCGGTCTTCTTTCCAAAGCCCCGTAAATCTGAAGAGCGCAGCTTACATGCCCTGGACATCCGGAGGCACTGGCCTTCTACCTCAATAGGACACAGCCATTCCGTAAGTCAATGCAGCTGTTTGTTGCGGCAGTAGTCAGGATGAAAGGTCACCCAGTGTCTGCTCAAAGGATTTCATGCTGGATCACAGCCTGCATCCAATACTGCTACGATCTGGCGAATGTGCCTCCACCGGCAATAGTCAAAGCGCACTTGACTAGAGCACAAGCGTCATCGGCAGCCTTCTTGGCCCAGGTGCTCATTCAAGAGATCTGTAGAGCTGCTACCTGGTCGTCTGTCCACAGGTTTACATCCTATTATGCGCTGACCTAGCAGGCCCAGGACGATGCTGGCTTCAGCAGGGCAGTGAGTGCTGCAAGCTGCCAGACCATGAACTCCGAGCCCACCTCCATTGGCACTGCTTGTGAGTCACCTAGAATGGAATCGACATGAGCAAGCACTCGAAGAAGAAAAAACGGTTACCTACCTTTTGTAACTACTGTTCTTTGAGATATGTTGCTCATGTCCATTCCAATATCCACCATCCTGCCACTCTGGAATTGTCGGCAAGAAGGAACTGCCAGAGGGCGAAGGGTCTGCAGCGCCTGATATACCGGCACATGAGCATGGCACTCAAGGGGGCGCCACTGCTGACCCTATGGATACCGCTAAGGAAAAAAATCTCCAACTGCGCATGTGAGTGCGCGCACACCTAGAATGGAATGGACAAGAGCAACACATCTCAAAGAACAACAGTTATGAAAGGGAGGCAACCATTTTTTCATTGAAATATCACTTCCCTGGTATTGCTAAAATAACTCATAATGGCAGAAAAGTAACTACATTATCTGAATTCTCGTCTCATGTTTCCAGACCTCAGTATTTTCCCCACTAAATTTAATCAAATTAAAAATGTCTATTTTATACTATGTCTGTTTTTTAAGCTGAGAGAGAACTTTGTTTTTGTATGTGAAGATCTGGATTCATATGTCAGGTCTGATATATTTTTGTTCCCTGAATATCAGTAATGTCATGTTAGCTTAAAAAAACAAAAACCCCTCAGCTTTTTTATTTTTATGTTTAACTATTTGTATGGATCTCATTTTTGAGGACTCTTCTAGCAGGATTTGATATATATTATATTTCTTGTTTGAATGCATACTTTAAATTATTTCAAAAGCTTAATAAATGTTTTCTCATCACAACCGTGAGGGGAGTTATCGAGTGTTTGAAATAACATTTTAGTAGTATTGTTTGTAGACCTATTTGCCATGTTGTATTCCTTGCCTTGTCTTTAAAAGGGAGAGGTTAGCTCTCCAGTTTAAATTTTTCATTGAAGGATCTGGATCTAGTATGGACTAGTTTGCATTTTATATGTTAAAACTTCTAGTTGCTTTTTTGTGTTTTGTTTGCAACTGTGGTAATACAATCTTGGCAGATAAGTGTTTTGAAATATTTTCCGGGTTAAGTATTCATAGCTGTGCTTTTGTTGCATGTTAAGACGTTCTTCTTTTATGCAGACTTCATTACCTTGAACAAATTCTTGTGGAAATGGCTATGACAGGATTAACATTGCAGAGGTCTGGAACAAGTCTGTCTTTAGGGACTGTGACTGTTGGAAAGATTTTATTTAAGGGCAAAATATTATTTGGCCTTATTTTGTGTGTGTGTAAATCTTGTTTCTAGGCTGAAATCTTACATGAAATGCATCCTAATGTCTCATCTGATATGAAATGTTGAAATGAAATGGCTTGTGTAATTAGCAGTCCCATCAAGTTAAAAAAAATCATTGTGATAATGAAGGTGGGGAGGGGTAGCTCCCTTTGATGGACACCCAGCCAGCCAGCTGTAAAATGCCTCCTGGTAGCTGTTCTCTACTTGCTTTACCTGTAAAGGGTTAAAAAGTCCCCCAGGTAAAGAAACAAAAAGTGAGCACCTGACCAAAAGAGCCAATGGGAAGACTAGAACTTTTTAAAATTGGGAAGGAAACTTTCCCTTTGTCTGTTGTTCTCTGGGCTGAGCAGCAATGCTATAAGCAGGAATGCTGTGTAAGGTTTGAACCAGGTATGAAAAAGTATCTTCCATAGCTAGAAAAAATAATTTGAATAGGGAATGTTTAGTTAGACACTATCAGGTTTATTTCTTATTTTGGCTTGTGGATCTCCTCTGTGCTAACCCCTGATGCTTTTGTTTGCTTGTAACCTTTAAGTTGAACCCCCAAGAAAGCTAGTTTGGGTGCTTAATTTTTGGAATTGCTCTTCTAAAATCTAGCAAAAGCCTAAGTTCCAGATGTATTTTCTTCCTTTTTGTTTTTAATAAAATTTACCTTTTTTAAGAACAGGATTGGGTTTTTGGTGTCCTAAGAGGTTTGTACATATGCTGTTTGATTAGCTGGTGGCAACAGCTAATTTCCTTTGTTTTTTTTCTTCAGCTCTTCCCCGAAGGGCGGGTGAAAGGGCTTGAGGGTACCCCACAGGGAGGAATTCCCAAGTGTTCCTTTCTGGTTCCAAGGTTGTTGGGTTTTTGTGCATTTGGGTGGTGGCAGCGTTTACCAAGCCAAGGTCAGAGAAAAGCTGTAACCTTGGGAGTTTAATACAAGCCTGGAGTGGCAAGTATTAATTTTTAGAATCCTCGCGGGCCTCTACCTTCTGTACTCAGAGTGACAGAGTGGGGATTCAGCCTTGACAGTCATATTTAATCAAACTAGAACAAAATAATTTACCAAAAGGAGACCATTAGATTTTTCTGTATTTTCTGCCCTTCAGTGTGGTTTATCACTTTTTTTCTTTTTACATGTAAAAATACTGTCTCCTTTCCAGTCAGTGTGTTGGTTTTTTTCCTTCCTGATATCAGATACACCACCTGTGACATCAGGTTTACTGCCAAATTTATCTGATTTGGAACATGGCTACTGATAATGCAATCTTCCCCACGCTATCCTGTTGTTTACTTTCATATCTGAGGGAAGTTATTGCTTGAGCAATTAATAGTGCGTCATGTAGACACCTGGCTGAAGCGATTTATACATTTTTAACTCTGTTATTCTAACTGAAGGAACCATTTTACTTTCCTTATGGGTTAACATCATTATTCCTTTCCATAAGTAGATTACCATCAGTTTTTGCTTTCTTTGTGCCTTTTCCCCTTTACCTTAAGTGTATTGAAATGTTTATGAGACTTAAAAACAAAATACGTACCTGGTTGTAAAGACAGTCCTTGGAATATTTCCTTCTGTCCATCTCAAAAGGAATCTTTGAAATTCTGCCAATGTCTTATGTAAATATTTATCTTAAATAAGAGTGACCTTTGCCATATCATTCCTACAGGATACCAGTGTAGTGGGAATTGCTATCTGAAATATAGTATGGCTCACTGAAAGATCCTTCAGAATTGGGAATATCTCCTCCATTAAAACCTGAGGGTACTCTCACTTATGCTTTGTTTGAGAAGGGAGAACATTTCCAAAGATACCGTTCACTTTGTTAAATCCAGATATAGAAACATCGTTGTAAAATGCACCTGAGCAATTGTGGCAATGTATGTAAATAGAAAATCTCTCCTATTATTTTGATGAAAATGTTGTCTGAAGCCATTGGAATTATAAAAGAAAAATAGTGTAAGAAGCTCAGGCTTTCCATCACATGGAAAATGAGGACACCAGTTTTACTAAGCCTTGCATACAAAGAGAGCACTCTACCATCTCAGCAAATTTTTTTTATAGACATTAATTCCGTTCTCTAATTCTACACAGCAGTTCCTTTCTCATTCTCACTCACCCATATCCTTTCTCTGAATTTAGAATTTATTTTGATTTCTGATTTTGGTATCAGATCTATATCTCCATATTCCAGAAGAGCTCAGTCTTTCCCTCTGGTGGATAGCTCTGAACAATCATGTCTGAAATGTATTTAATAATGCTAATAAAGTTAGGCAGCACGATGTAAACTTTTAACAATCACTACAGTCTACTTGATACTGTGTGAACCACATTAACATGTATGTTTATAGTAGGGCTGTCAATCGCAGTTAATGCATGTGATTAACCAGCCAAAATCTGAAATGGTGCCCCTGGTGAGCCAGGAATGGCCAGATGGGCTGCGGAATGGCCATGGGCTCTGGCAAGATGCATCCCCTGTGTGAAAGCATGAAGCCTGCCTTGAGAGCTGCAGGCTGAGTGCCAGGCACCACGAGCTGCAGCAGTAACACAGAAGTACGTAACATCCAAAAATATTTAAATAAATGGTATTCTATTATTTAACAGTATGATTAAAACTGCAATTAATCACAACTTTTTAAATCTTGCTGGTTAATTTTTTTAAATCGTTTGACAGCCCTCGTTTACAGTTGTGCCAAGTAAGACACTTTTTTTTTTTTAAACAGTCAGAAAATGAGGTAGAGTGGTAGTATAGTCAACAGTAGAAAGCTTAGTATCGGCATAACCAGAGCTTGAAAAACAGGTTTGGCCACGCTAAATTGAAGTTTTGCCAAGTGGGATATGTAGGGAATTGTTCTTTCTCTGAGAATGAGGAACTGGACTGGATTTTATCTTGTACTTAATTTGAGCCAGATAGCCCAGGGTTGAAAGGAAATATATATCTTCACTCCACTAGTTACCACCGAATATTTTTCTGTGAATGTTACTTTTAGTTAGGGATTCATCGTCTGAAGCCAGCAATATTCCTGCACACATCAGTGTATCATTTTATTAATAATAGTTATTTTTGCAGTTTGCATAGAATCTTATTCTTCAGCTAATCCAAACGTGCATTATAGAGAAAACTAAGAAACCTGTGGGAGTCATGCTCTCCCCTTGTAGTTTGCTGTATTCTCAGAATCCAAAGCTTTTATTAATTTAAAAAAAAAAAAGCCCTTCTAATTGTTAAGATGACCTTCAGAATGTAAACAGATGTACTGTTGTATTGCTTGCAGCCTGCCAAACTGAGATAATAGTAATGAGAGGTGTGAAATGCTTCCATTCATCTAAATGGGGTACTAATTTTGAAACCTTATTATGATGTGTTGCCAGTGCTGTTTAACTACTTGACTGCATAATGATATACCAGGTACATTCATCAAATATGACTGAATACATTCAGTGTATATTGTGGCACAGGAACATTTCAAGCAATGGGAAAGGATAGCTGAGAAATTGGGTTTATCTTTGATTGTTAGAGGATTTATATCAAACTGAAAGCAAAATTCCTACCTACAAAAGTATGCTTGCTCAGTGAACTCCATTTAAAGCGTTTTTCTGAACAGCTGTTTCTAGCCTTTTATTTACATTTAAAATTGTGTATAACTATTACTTGACAAACTGTTTTTTATCCAGTATACATGCAGTTCTTTTAGAAAAAATTTAAGAATATGAAGGAAAAAACATCTCGGCAGATCTTATTGTGGGTGATCACAGTTTAACCTGGTTTCCAGAAAATTCTTAGTGACAGGTTGTGTGTGTAGGCGAGGATGGATATGAGCAAATTATTTAATGCCCCTCTAGGTTTTTATATTGTCAAATAAAACTTCACATCCACTGTAGGCAGCATGCCTTTATCTGTGAATCTTCCAGGATTTGCTGTTCTTTAAATTTCAAAACTTCAACTTTTCTTTGCAAATTAATTTGCAATCAAGTCTGTAAAATTTATGGGGGGAAGATAGAAAGAGTTTGGGCTTGTTCTTTGTTTCCTATACAGCAGTTTCACTGCCAGTCTTATTTCTGCTGAGCTTATGTTTAGATCTGATGGTTTGGAGTGTTTGTTTTATTAAAAGCTGCATTTTTTGTAGTAGTTACAGAATACCAAAGGAAAATTATTTTGAATCTTTGTAGTGAATTGATACTCTTAAGTCAATAACTTTTTGATTTGACTGTGGGCTAGTGAGAGATGTTCTTATTTGTTTTAAAAAAGTCCATGTGCAGATGTCGTCATCCCCTAACATTTATAAGTGTACTCTTTTTAAAGATATAAAGTGTGGCACAGTATTAATGACATATACTTATTTTGTAGGAGATAATGCACACTTTTATTTTGAATCAATTGCACCATAAACCGCAAGTTAATATAATATGCAGTCAGTTCTGCTGCCTAAGTTATTTTGAGCCATGTTACACTCCTATTGGAGGGATTTATACATTGTAACTTATCAGAGGACTGTTGGTTCTTTAATGTTCTCTTTAAAAAGAAAATGTTTAAAAATAAAGTAACTTTTTAAAACTTTCCCCTAAATATTGGGATTGTAAAAAACAAAAACAAACAAACAAACAAAAAAAAACCCTAACCCTGTCTAAATATGTTAAAAAATTATTTTTTTTCATTCAATTCATAATGAGTATGACAGTTCTCGAGGGGGGGGTGGAAATGTTTCCCTGCTTGGAATAAAACAGTTGAAAGCTGGTGGGATTCCTACATCAACAGAAAAACCTTTTTCTGGCGGTGTGGGCTGTGTCTAACTACAGGGCTATGCTGGCATAGCTATGCTGCTGCAGTGTCCATAGTGTAGACCAGGGTTTTTGGTATAGACCAAACATTTTGCCTGTGACCCCCCATTTTAAGACTTACTGTTTCCTGTGACCCCAGACAGCAACAGAGAAACATAGCGACCAAGGAACTTACACATTAAGTACACTATTTGATGCTCTCTAATGTGGCATTAGAGAACACCATGTGATATAGCAGGCATTTTGTCCTTTCTTCATTTTTGACCAAAACACTGATGAAGCATAATCAAAGAAAGCCTCGTCATATTTGCAAGCACATTTCTTGGATTCTAGTTTTTCGTTCATAACTGCATCACTAGACTCACTGCTGGAAGTTGACGCAGATACTGTCTGTAAAAATGAGTCCATTGTGCCTCGTCTTCAAAAAGTTAAGCAAATGAGGCCAGGACTTACGAAGGCCTTGTGTGTTGATATTAGGGCAGCACTGAGACAGTCATTTTATGTCACTGTCATTGAGTGCTAACAGAATACTCAAGGTGGCATAAAAGAAGATATGGGCCCTGCCTTAGCTTACAAGCCACTGCAGTTTCCATCTCAGAAAAGCTAGCACAGGCTCCTACCAGCTCAAACAGAGAGGCTGCTCTTTTGATGAGGCTGGTGCCCACAGATAAGGCTCTTCTGCATTCAAGTATCTCAGCTGGATGCTTGCGTAGTTGGATGGTGCAAATGACCAAATTAGCATCCACACAGCCATCTCCGCACAGCCAACGCGTCCGGTTTTGCTCCACAAACACCGCATCAGGTATTGTAAAAGGTCCTTGCTATTATGGCAGCTCAGCTAAGAAGACAAGGAGGAGTCTAGGTGTATCCTTACTAGATGACTGCCTAATACAGAGCTCCTCCCAACAGCAGGTCAGACTCTCTCTCTTCAAAAGACTCTTGACATCTTCTAAGGGTCTCAAGGTCAACAAGGACAAATCCAGACTGACCCCAGTGCAAAGCATCAAATTAATAGAAGCAGTATTAGATTCCAGATTGGGAAAAGTGTATCTACCTGAGAGATTCAAAACAATGGCAGACCAGCTTACGGGAGCTCCAAGTGCAGCCCTCAACATCAGTGAGAACCTGTCTGAAGCTTCTGTGACTTTTTGTCGTACACGTTTGTCACACAGCATAGTGGACTTCACCTTTGTCCACTACAGGGTAGTTGAAGTGAGCATATCTACCCAACAGAGACAGCCTAGACAAGATGGACTCCCTCCCTGGCTCCTGGGCACCCTGCCTACAGGCTGCAGCTCTCTGGACTCTGAGACTCCCTAGTAGCCTATCTGGCTGCCGGAGTTGGGGCTTCAGGGATGACCAGCTCCCCAACTGGTGGAATTCCTGGTCTTCCTGGCTTTGTGGGTGGCCAGTTCCTAGATCCTGGGGTCCCAGACTCTGGAGGTGACTGGCTTCCCAGCTAGCAGGATCCCTGCTCCCAGGGTTTTTGAGCGGATGTCTCCTTGGGTAGTCTGGCTCCTTGGCCAGTCCACTTGGCGGGCAACCTGGGAAACCAGCTAGCTGGGCAACTGGGCCTCCCGCCCAGCAGTTTGGAGGCTGGGCAGGTAGCTGGCAAGCCAGAAACCTCCATGCTGATTTTTCTGAAATGGATTTTTTTCTCCTCTTTCCTTCCTGTTTATAAAACAAAACAAAACAAAACCACTCCATTCCCATTCGGAACAAAAAACCCTCAATCTTGAGATTTTTTCATGGAATGGAAGATCTTTTTTCCCCACCCAGATCTACTAGTCACTTTTGAAGACCTGAGGGCCAATGAAGTACATCACACTCAGTTCTCAGTGTGCTCTATAGGCACCCAATTTTGTTCAGGATCCAACTCAAGGTTTTTATTCATTTTTAAAGTGCTATCTTAGAATGCCTTTTCTCTGACTCACCCTAAAGAGTCGGCTCTTGGGTGACTTGTTGGTGAATCATTTGTTATCTAGGGGTAAGGCATTCTTGGTCTTTTGTTAATGAGCTCCTTACCACTGAAGAACAGGATGGCCCTGACAGTCATAAGAACCAGGGGCGGCCTGGAGCCAGCCCTGATCAGAACACAGTGCAAGACTGATTCTTTGGCAGAAGCCTTTCCTTGGAGGGTGAACCCGGGGGGGAGGAAATGTTCTCATAGGAGAGAGAACAAAAACGGCAAAGGAGAAAACTTTCAGTATGTAATTGAGGCAATGGTAATTCAAACAGTGATAAAACCAAGGATACCTTATTAGACTACTCTTTTTTTTTTTTAATTTAGTTTCCTGCATGGCACATAGATACCATGGTTATGAGAGCATCAGAAATGTATAGATGGAACTATTGCAGCATTACTTGGCCCTTATATGCACTTTACAAAAAAGAAATGGCCTTAAGTAGTACAGGATATGTGTCGTTTACTGTGGTATTTTTCTTCCAGTATACAAAGGTTATGGTGACAACAGCTATAATGAAGATTTAATAAGGACATGTAACATAAGAGGCTGTTTCTTACTGTATTGTGTTGTGACTTAACAGCTTATGCTATAGTTTACTTTTCTTTCATGAAAGATGAACTACTTTTATTAAAGGCTTTTTCTTCTAGAATAATGCTGAATAAAATTCCTGTTGCAGCTGCTTACATCATATTGTTTTCAATACAGTTAGAAAGGAAACTGTGAAATTTAAAACATGGAATCTTTTTTTAACTTGGCATTTTGTAGTAGTGTCTCTGATGTGATCTAATTGAAAAGATCCCCATCAGAAACTCTCTAGTAATGTTTAGTTTATAAGCTTTATTTTTTACAAAAGCAAAGCTAGTTTTTCCCCCCGCTCTATGGAAATGTCTTAACACTAGATTTATACATAATGTTTGTAGAAATTTTGTTTTGCTCTAATGAAAAAGTCTTATGTGTAACAATTGGTGCATTGTTAATGTTCAGTCTCTTATGTGGTTTACCAACACAGCTTACGAGCTCAGGTTTCAACTTCTGTCTACTTCAGGTTTTCAAGAACAAAGAAAGCAGCATAATCTTGTAACA
>NW_020664372.1:33660594-33693210 GCF_002925995.2 Terrapene triunguis
GGGGGGGAAGGGTGTTTTGTTTCTCCTCTGTAAATCAGAAAGTTCTTTCTAAAATTATGGGTTGAGCTCCCACTGCAGGTTTAATATATCATCTGCTACATCTTACAGCTAGGTTTTTCCAGTATGCTGAAAGCAAAATAAATTAACCCTTCTCATTTGAAAACTGCCCATGTATGGATCTACTGCTGTTGGAATAAGCAGTCCCTCGGAGTTTCTAGAAAGCTGTGTCCGTTGGAACCCTTTTGCAGAGTTCCGATGATATAAATCAAGGAGCGACACCAGCCACCCTCCATTTCCTTTTCACCAACAATGCAGCATGTTCAAATGCTGCATCCTCAACACTTCCCTAGCTTCTCCTCCCCTTTCTCTGCCCCTTTTGTGTGCTATTTTTTGTTTTTGTTCAGTGTCCAACTTGGAAGTACAACCTTGTGGTCACTTCTAACTGGTAATACTCATTCCTTTCCTGGTTGTTTAATCTTCCACGTGTGAGTATCCACGTGGGCAGTTTTCAAAGGTGAAAGCCTAGATGGCTCCACACTCTGCCCCCACTGCTTTGGAGCCTCAAAATAAGGATTCCTGAGTTAGTGGCAGAAACCAGGAGGTGGCTGGGCCACTCCCGCTCTGACGTTCCTGGAACCCTGCACGACGCAAAGGGTTGGGGGAAGTGACTCTTAACGGGCAGCACTTTCTAGAAGATTCTGAGATGGTGGGCCAGACATGCAGAGATGCTCGTATTCTAAGAGCGTGGCTCCATATGGGCAGTCTTCATCTTGCAGAACCACAGTTACTATGGTAAGAACCCTTTTTTTCTCCTCATGTGGGCTAACTGGTGGTCTCCAGAGGTCAGTACAGAGGGGATTCGTGACTGCCAGCCTTCTGTAAATGCCCCGGCTTGACAGATTAACGTGTAACTAGCTCTCTGAAGCCATAAATCTGCATCTACAGACATCTGTGTATCATTTAGTCTCTAGGATGTCCTAGCAGTTCTTACCTGTTCTTAGTATGAGAGAAAGCATTCCCCTTGTGGGTGGAAAACCTTCAGTTAGCCCAAGGAGACTTTTTTAATGGGCCTAAATTCTTCTTGTATTTAACCATATGCACTGACTCTTCACTCCTTTCACCAGTTAATCCCTCGCTCTTTAATGTCAGTTGCTTAACACAGACTGTCACTGCTAAATTAGGTAAAGTACAGAATGTAGATAACTCACTCTGTTATACTAAAGAATTTCACAAAACAAATTGGAACTGGGTTTGAAAGACTTGCACCTTTTTGTCTCTTATATTATCTCAAGATTGTTTTGATTGCTGTCCACGTACATTACAGGGTCCCTGTGTAAAATTGCATTTATTATAATAAAATGTTTGGCAAAGCTAACCACCGTGTTCTACTTTAGAATACTTAAACTCAAGAACTTTCTCTTCAGATTTGGAGGTCTCCATAAAGAGGTTGTTTCCTTTCTGAAAAGAGGTTGATGAAAGGGAGGAAGGTTTAAGGGAGTTTAATTTTTAGGAAAGGTGCCAGATTTGACATTTCTGGAACTGAAGTATTAATAAACAAATCTTTTTCCCTTTAACTAGAAACCACCGTATCAATGCAGCTCCAGTTCACTACCCCTCTCCATACCAGCCAGGCCATCTTAGAGAGGGGGAGCTTGGGTATTAGCAGTATAGAATGGCAAATTGTCCCATACCGACACTGTGTAAGAGGGCTGTCTTAAAAAGGTCCAGTACTTTTAAAAGGAATTCCAAGTAGAAAAATATTTTTTCTAGAGAAAAGTAAATACTCAAAGTGTGATGCTAATCTGAAGAGAGTTTAGGAATGGCACCGTGGAGTTCAGTTTTCAGTTTTTGCATCTCAACTGGGGGGAGGGATAGCTCATGGGGCAGGGGATAGCTCAGTGGTTTGAGCATTGGCCTGCTAAACCCAGGGTTGTGAGTTCAATCCTTGAGTGGGCCACTTAGGGATCTGGGACAAAATCAGTACTTGGTCCTGCTAGTGAAGGCAGGGGGCTGGACTCAATGACCTTTCAAGGTCCCGTCCAGTTCTAGGAGATAGGATATCTCCATTAATTTAAACAATATTGAATCAAATACACTCTGTTGACAGGCGGTAGAAGTATGGTTTGCTTTTTGTTATCTTACCTGCCAGCCCTGCAAACTCAACGTGAAAGTCAAGCTGGAGTATTCCCATCTTGTGTATCATCCCCAGGAACTGACCATGTTCTGCATGCCTAATTATGCCCTCAGTTACATCTGTGCATCTTCACTACAGTCAGTAGATTCGCACAGGTGAATCTGATTGGAAATTGACAAACAATTCTCTTCATGATACTCAAGAAGGGAATAGAATCCAACATACCTCACTTGTCTCCGTTTGCTCTGAAGAACTGGAGTGAAAAATTTAAAAAAATTCGTCAAAGTAAACAGCTATGACTGAATACACACATAGCAAATCTTTTAAGACAGTGATTTTTCCACACATTCACTTTAAAACTAAGACTTCACTTTGAAGCCTTGTTTACACTAACAAATCCATTACTATATTCAGCAACTGTGCAGCTGCTAAGTGCTGCTAAAAGATAGCAAAAAGTTACCCTAGACAACAAAGGGGAAGGAATGCAAATCAGGATAAGTAAAGAACACATCAGAGATCTTCTGACCAATTAGAATGAATTCAAGTCAGCAGAGCCTAATACTATTCACCCCAGGGTACTGAAGGAATTAGCTGAAGAAATCTTGGAGCCATTGGCAATAATACAGCAGAACCCCATTTATTCAATCTCATTGGGATCGGAACCAGATCGGATAATAAAAAAACTAGATAATCCATAGAACGGGAAAGTGAGATGCTCCAGTGCCATTTAGCAATTACAGACGAGATCGCCCACTTTTGGCCCTGGAGTCCTGGTTGTTTGGTTCATGCGGAGAGCTGGATAATGGAGGATCTGATAAACAGGATTCTATTATATTTGCAAACTCATGGATGGCAGGAGAGGTCCCGGGAGACTGAAGAAGGACTAACATAGTGCCCATGTTTAAAGAGGAGAAAAAGGCGGAGCCAAGGAACTATAGACCTGTCAGCCTGATCTCAATACCTGGGAATCTACTAGAGCAATGTATACTGTAAAACATTCAATTTGTGAATACCTGGAAGATGAAGGGGTAATCCCTAGCAGCCAGCATGGATTTACTAAAAAAAAAATCATGCCAAACCAGCTTGATTTCCTTTATTGACAGGGTAACTGGTTTGGTGGATGGGGGAAATATGGTGGACATACCTGGACTTCAGCAAGGCTTTTGACAGTCCCACATGACATTCTGATAAGTAAGCTGGAGAAATGTGGGCTCAGCTGAACTACCATTAAGTGGCTACATAACTGGTTAAACAGCCGTAAACAAACAGAGTAACTATTAATGGAATTATGTCAGATTGTAGGGAGATCTCAAGTGAGGTTCCACAGGGTTGTTTAACATTAATGTTTAACAACATTAATAAACCCTGTTTATTAATGACCTGGATTTAGGAATAGAGCATACTGATCAAATATGCAGATGACAAAAAGCTAGGGGGAGTTGTCAATACTTTGGAGGATAGAGCTAAAATTCAGAGGGATCTTGAATAATTTTGAGAACTGGGCTATAGACGACAAAATAAAATTCAACACAGATAAAGGTAAGGTGCTACACTTGGGAAGAAAAACCAAATGCACAAATACAGAATGGGGGATAACTGTTTTGGCAGCAGCACTGCTGAGAAGGATCTGGGATTTGTGCATGATCACAACCACAACCTGAGTCAGCAATGTGATGCTGTTGCAAAAAAAGAGAAAACTTTAGGTTGCTTTAACAGAGGCATAGTCACAGGAGGTGATAGAACTGTTCTACGTGGTGCTGATTAGGCCTCAGCTGGAATACTGTATACAATTTTGGTCACCACTGTATATTTACTTAGCATGTACATAGTCGTCTAGCATCTTCAGTGGCATGATGCAGTTCTTCTAGGCCACCGCTGAACCTAGTCAGCAGGCATTCCTCGACAATGTGCATCATCATCTGAGTTGCACCGCTGCTGCACAAAGGGCTGTCACGAAGCCCCAGTGATACTGGTTGGCTGCACAGAGACCTTACCTGGTCCAGAACCTGTTCAACAGGGACCATTGGCGACGGGGCAGGTCAAAACCAGGTGGGCAAATTGTGGGGTCAGCAATGAGGGACTGGTTGGGGATTATAACAGATATCCATTCCTCTCACCAGAGTGTTTCTGCGCTAACATCCTGACGTGGCGGTTGAGACCATAATGGGCAACGTGACGACAAACATGCATCTGGTGGCTTAAAAAGGTCATTGTGCAGCGGCAGGCTTGAGTTAGCACGTACTTTCTCCAGTAACTTGCCAGTGGCAACCTCTCATCTGATAGGAGGAGGAGCAATATTGCTCAGAACTGAAAGCCGTCGGAATGGAGTTGGACGCAGGGTGCCGGAGATGATACGCATGGCGGCATGTAACTGCGTATGCACCAGTTTGGTGTGTGACGATCGACTCCAAATTGGTGCGCAGTACTCCGCCACCGAATATGAGGTGGGAAGAGCTGACATCCACAAAGTTGGAGCATGAGCACCCCATGATGAACCTGCCAGTTTGCTAAGAAGATTGTTGCATGTCTTAACTTTAGCTGCTGTCTTCTTCAGGTGGGCATGGTAACTTAGTGTGCAGCCTAAGGTCACTCCTAGATAGACCGGTTCTACTTCATGCTTCACCTTCTGACCATTCAAATAAACATTCAGTTCTAGGATTGCGCTGGCGTGATGAAGATGGAACAAACTGGAGACTTTTTATGACGCTTGGCTGGAGGCACCAAGTCTTACAGTAGAGTCAGCTAACTTTATCATGGTTTAAGGTGGCATCAAGGATGTAGAGAAACTGGAAAGGATCCAGAGGCAAGTGATGAAGATGGTCAACTGGATGGAATTCAAGCCAAATGAGCAAATGCTGAAGGAACTGGGTATGTTCTGTTTGGAAAAGAGGAGATTAAGGGGGGACATGACAGCAGCCTTGAAATACTTGAAAGGCTGCCATAAAAAAGATGGAGAAAAGCTGTTCTCTCTTGCCACAAATGGCAGGCTAAGAGGCTATGGGTTCAAACTACAGCACAGCAGATTTAGATTAAATCTCAGGAAAAACTTCCTAACCGTAAGAATGGTAGGACAATGGAACAGACTGCCTAGGGAGGTTGTAGAAGCTCCTTCACTGGAGATTTTCAAAAGGAGGCTGGATCACCATCTGTCTTTGCTGGTTTAGACGACAAATCCTGCATCTTGCCAGGGGGTTAGACTAGATTACCCTTGCAGTCCCTTCTAACTCTGTGATTTTATAGGGGCCATGAATCTATATAAGCACATCATTAAAACCTGCTAATTCTGCTAATATGCAAGCATCTCAAGGAGTCAATTATAAATTATAATAACTCAAATGGGGGTGATGAACTATGTTCTGAGTGTAAGAGGTAATTACCTACTTTGCTGGTTAATGTAAGTTGATTATGTGCTTATGTAAGAGGATAGCTAGTGAGACTTGGAACATTTGACTTACCCTGAGCCATCACATGTAGTTAGGAGCTACATGTAATGGAAACAACTTCTGGAACTATTTTTTGTTATAGCAGTGAATGAGGTGTTCACTCTGGTTTGGGACATGTAGATGGTTAGGAAGTTATCTGGCTTTTTGAATCACAAGCAAGATAACTGGGTTTAGGTTTTTAATTAAAAGGGGAGATTTTGATTTTCAGGTGGTGGATTGTGGATAATGTCCTGCTAAAAAGGTAGAGGGTCTCACTCATGGGTAGCACTGCTGGATGTACCTTGAGTACGGAGAAACCTGATTCCAGTTATAAACATTTGGGATGCAAGCTTTTCTGATAGTTTCTGATGTATCAGAGATATTACACTTTAAAATGGGTAGCAGTGGGTCTTTTTTAGGAGCCCTGGGTCTCTAGTATTTTTTACATTTCCCTTTTTAATTTTTTTAAAGCTTTTGAGGTTTGTTTAATTTAAACCTTTCCAAGCTCTTTAACAAACAATTCTAAACTCCTACAACAATTATAGCAGGTAATTTATTTTGCTACATCATTTAAGTGATCATATATATTTTTTTAAGTATTTTGAAATTACTATTTCTGGACACAAGTTTTGAACAGATTCAGTGCATACATACATATAACTAATAGAAAGCTCATGTACTTCATCCTCTCAGTCTTGCTGCCTCTAGTAATGGAGTAGACGCTCCAGATCAGAGAATCTCGAGTATTTCACTTTAGCACAAGAATCCAAGAGGACATTCTTTCACTGTTTCTTTGTGCCTCAAAATTGAAAACAAAATAATATTCATAGGTAAGCCAGAATAAATCAGATACACTGGACAGGGTACATCAACAATGTACATTTTCCCTCACAGATACAACAAATCAAAAGGTGAAGGTAAAACAAACACTTAGCATTGGGCATAAAAGGAGGTTTGGCCCTTTAAAGGAAAATTACAGGCTTTAGAGTGTTGCTAAGGAAGCTTACATAAACACGAAACTGCACACTTTTGGTAGAATACCATGGTGGCAAGGTTGGGAGAGTCAGGAGATACCTTTAAGAGAGAAGGTTGGCCATGCCCTGGGTTTAAGAGCTACAGTGGTAAGGTGGCCCATATATAAATTGCAATGAAGTTTTAGAACATTCTTAGGCTTTCCATAATGGTAATTGGGATGAAATGGGGAAATGTCTATTATTTCTCAGGCATGTTAGATGTTACTTTCTTGTTCAATTTTGTAGTGCTGCCTGCCTGAATACTTAGCATTAAAATCAAAGATGGCTGTAAATGGGTTGCTAAAGAACCCAGGAAAGGAAAAGCAACGACAGAGAAAACCCAGCTTCAGGTACACACCTTCAAAGCAGTCATGAGAACCACGTGGCCATTACTAGAAAATGCTACTTTCAGATGCCAGCAAAATTAACAAGTTTTGATTTTGCCAAGGCTGAGAGCCTAAAGATCAAAAGACCTGATTGGTGCTCCTTGAAGGAGGGAAGAAGGGAAATGATCAGAGGGTGGCCAGGATGTGTCAGTGAGTAGGCTGAGAGTCTGACTAAAAACACACAGAGGGAGAAGGCTGCAAGCAGCATAGGTAGGTTGTCCCAACTCAGAGGGGAATAAGCCAGATCTGCCTTTCCCTCATCCCAAGCTATGGATAGACAGGTTAAGTTTAGGTAAGGAAATGTGTTGGCACGTCTGCTATTTTAAATCCACTTCTATAAGTGCTGTGAACCTTTGGGGCAAAATAAATCACGCTTTGTTTTAAAGACAGTGTTTCTGCATCACTGCAAACGTATCTTGTTACAGGCTCCCAAAGAGAAACCCTTGCAGGGTCTGACCCCAGTTGGACCTGCTGACATAGTCACAGTGGATACCTGCGAGGGGAGGAGGGGCTGTAATCCCGGTCTGACAGCAGGCTAAATACAGAATTTCACCCCAGAGAAAATGAAGGCCTGACACCTCTGGGGGTGCACTCCAAAACACCACAAGTAGGGACAGCAGTTCAGCTAACCCAGAAACCATGACACTAGTATTCTTTAAGTCACCTGCAATAGCTTCTGTATTTTTTTAAGCAGAGATAAAATACTCTGGTTTAGACTATCTTTTTGTTTTTAAGTAACAGAGGGGTAGCCATGTTAGTCTGAATCTGTAAAAAGCATCAGAGGGTCCTGTGCCACCTTTAAGACCAACAGAAGTATTGGAGCATAAGCTTTCGTGGGTGAATGCCCACTTGTGTCTGATGAAGTGGGCATTCACCCACGAAAGCTTATGCTCCAATACTTCTGTTAGTCTTAAAGGTGGCACAGGACCCTCTGATGCTTTTTGTTTTTAGTAGTCTTATGATGGATGTAACTCGGTTTTACTTTGAGAAATATTTTTTTGTTAGTGATAATTTACTGTAGCATTAACTATGTCACTATGATGAAGCAGCTTGCTTTAGGTAAAATGATCAACCATTTGAACCACATATGTAGGATACAACCATTCCCTCGTCCCCTCTTGTGGGGTAGGGGCAAAGATAGCAAAGGCAGCCCTGAAAGACATCCCTTCTCTCTCTTTCTCCTAACACACTGATCAGTGTGTTAACATGGGGATGGGGCAGAGTGGATAAAACTCAATGATTTTTTTGAAAATGTTTAAAACAACAAATCAGATATTTTGATTGTTTACATTAATTATTTTTAAAAAGAAAACCTGTTTGAAATGAAATCTGAATTTAATACAAATTATGTTAAAGACTTAACTTACTATAATCGTTTAGAACATTAAAAAAAAAATATGCTGAATCCATGAGCCACTATCAAAACTTCAGTGTTAAAGGCTGCTTTTCTGTATAGAAAATCGGGAGTGGAGGACAAATCTAACTTTTGAGGTCAAGGTTTATAAATATGATAGAAAACATAACTTAGACTGTCTCAGTTTCAAGAGACATAGGCAAATAGGAACTTAACTTCCAGTCACTTTCACTTTGGCATATTTGAAAATGTCCCCAGGCTGCAATGATCAGTTTAACGCACTATTTATTAATCAGAGGGATTAACTATAATTTAGTTGTAAATGTGAAACGTGTTTTGATAAAAAAATATATGCATCCAAAACATTGAAGGTTGTTTTGTTTAATAAAAATAAATTTGATATGCTGTTCTGTGTTTAATTAAATTCCAGTTACCATCCGAATGCAGCTTGACAAATGGACAAAAAGTTAATTATCTAGTAAATAAACCATGTATCATTCACCATTTTCTAACATACAAAAATAATACAGTTAATCTGGAAATATTAAGATATACAATTTCTTAAATAAATGTATACAGTTATAGTGTTTATAGTGTAACCTTGGAGGTAGCAAAAAGATGTACCGCATCTAGCATAAAGCTCTATGTAGTTGTAAATCAACATTTCAATCGTTATATCAACCAAGGATAGTGCATCTTTCTTTAGAAAATAACTGAAATTGACTAAAAATCAATTCTATAAAATTGAGGTTTTGCACTTGGTGATTTAAGTTACCCATTTTTCAACCAGGGGTCCAGGGCCCCCTGGGGGGCTGCGAGCAGGTTTCAGGGGGTCCACCAAGCAGGACCAGCATTAGACTCACTGAGGCCCAGGACAGAAAGCAGAAGCCCCACTATGCAGGGCTGAAGTCCTCGTGGGGCTCAGAGCCCCACCACCTGGGGCTGAAGCTGAAGCCTGAGCAATTTAGCTTTTCAGGGCCCCCTGTGGCATGGAGGCCCAGGCAATTGCCTTGCTTGCTACTCCCTAATGCCTGCCCTGGCTTTTATATACAGAAAAACAGTTGTTGTGGCACAGGTGGACCGTGGAGTTTATATAGCATGTTGGGGGGGCTCAAAAAGGAAAAGGTTGAGAACCCCTGATTTAAAGTCACCTTGATTTAAATCAATCCACCCTGGGGTGGGGAAGTAGAAGGAGAGAGATTCATGGCTGGGGGCCTCAGAGGGTATTAGGAGGGGAATACAAGTATCATAAAATAATCTGTGCTGGAGAAGGCCCTAAATCCTAGGGAACCTTAATTTAGGGATGGAGCAAAGAATCATTTCACCTACCTTCCTGATAATCCTGAATTCGTCTCTTAGAAAAGGGCTAGAGTTTTATTGATGGTAATATTGCCTGTTGATCATGTTCATAGAGGGAAATTCCATCCTTGCGGACTTGTAAAGCTGAAGATACCAAAAAGTTAAAATATAGTAATCCAATTCTGATAAATTTTATGACAGTTCTACAGGACACCTTTTTTCAGTATCCCTAAACACACTGAAACTGTGCTGCTGATCCCTTTAAGGTTCTAAATGCCTTAAGACGACTGGACTTGATCAATGACCAGGAAATTATCTTCCAAGTTACTGTCAACCTAGGGAAGTCAGTTCAATATATAGGTAGATTAATGAAATCTTTTGGTAGGCAACTAGATTATTGTGATATGAAGTCATATGTTCAACAGTAACTATATTTTATTCTGCTTCATAGAAGGCTAATTTAAGGAAATGTACTAGAGTCCACATTGTACTTCATGATAGTGTGTCTGTTAAAATCAATACTTCGAGACTCTCCCATCACATATCTCCCCTTCAAACAACTAATTCAGTCAATGCAATCAATATTGTTGAACAAGCACCACCCTCTTGCCAGGACAAGTGTGGGAAACAAATCTTAAAAAACAAAAGAGGTTAGCTAGTCTATTGCATAAAAAAGAAAATCAAGTGGTAGAAACTGGGCAAGGAGGAAACCTACACAAACAAAAAGCTCTGTGTGCTTAGTGGATTTCAAGTACTTAGTACTTTCAAGGGCACGCATGCCATTATATCAAAGCACAAAACTAAATTTCTTTAATTGTACTTAGTCCAAATATTTTCAACATCTTTAGTACATGCCACTTCAGACATTTAGTATATTTTTTCATTATCACGCATTTTAAAAATACTCTTCTGAAGACTGACTGTAACTCTGGAAATACTATTTAAATTACAACCCATTATAATAATTAGTTATTTTCCAAATCATTATGTGGGAACTCCCACATTTTTCACTGCAATATCAGATTTCACTTGAATAGTCTTTGGACTTATCCATGCAGTGGCTCAGCATTCTTCCTGCCTTCAGATATGAAAATTAATTTAATTCTGTGTAATCATAGATTAAGGCCAGAGGGGACCATTTGATCATGTAGTCTGATGTCTTCTGTAACACAAACTAGAGAACTTCATCCAGTTGCTCCTGTATTAAGCCCAATAACTTGTGTTTGACTAAAGCATATTTTCCAAGAAGGCATCCAGTCTCAATTTTAAGATTTCAAGAGATAAAGAACCCACCACTTCTCTTGGTAGTTTGTTCCCTCACTGTTATAAATGTGTCTTATTTCTAATTTGTTTGGCTTTAACTTCTAGCCGTTGGGTCCTGTTATACCATTCTTGCCTAGATTACAATGCCTTTAAAGCCTAATATTTTTTCTCCATGAAGGTACTTGTACAGAGTAATCTTGGATGGGGCAAACAGATTGAGTACTTTAGGTCTCTCACTGTAAGCCATTTTTTCTAGCCCTCAATTTCTGTGGCTCATCTCTGCATCCTCTCCACTTTTTCAAAATCCTTTTTAAAATATGGACACCAGAATTGTATATATTATTCCAGTATCACTCTCACCAATGCCGTATACAGAGGTAAAATCACCTCCCTACTTCTCCTTACTATTCCCGGTTATACATCATATAAATATTGTAGGTATGTACAGCATTATCTATCAATATATTTGTGCCTTGTTTATATGTCTATATAGAGATTTGAGACTGAATAAATGGAGCGGGTTCCCCCACAATTTTAATACTAAGGTTCCTGGCTGCCATTGGCCCGGCTGGTTGTGTATTCAGGACCCTTAACAGAAGATAGCCCCCCACCCCATCTCACACCAAAAAAAATTCTGGCTGCTAGGCAGAAGGTGGTCAAGATGGAGCCATGCAGGTTCAGTGGCTCCTGGCTAGGGTTACCATACGTCCAGATTTCCCCGGACATGTCCGGCTTTTTGGTGCTCAAATCCCTGTCCGGGGGGAATTTTCAAAAAGCCGGACATGTCCGGGGAAATAGGGAGGCATAAGCCAGGGTCCACCCAGCCCCAGCACGACCCGCCGGATCCGCAGCGCAGCCCAGCCGCCCCGGCTACATTGTAGCGAGCTCGGGCGGCAGAGGGGCCGCTGCTGCCCCCGCAGGCCGGGTAGACCAAGCGCCCCAGCCGAGCCCGCAGGACCATGGGGAGGCCGGGCCCAGCCAGCGGCTCGGGCTTCCCTCGCGGGCGGGGACCCCCGGCCACTGGGAGACCCTTCCTGCGGCCCCGTCGCCCCGCGCGGCTCAGAACCCGGCACCGCGGGAGCTGTTCCAGCGGGGACAGGCCGGGGAACGTGCTCGGCAGCGGCAGGGAGTGCGGCGTGTGCTGGGGCTGCAGGGACCCGCGCCGCCCCGGTCGCTGCTGAGCCTCCGAAGCCCCCACCAGGCAGAGGCTGCCGGGTGAGCGGGGGAACAGGGGAGGCAGGGGGGTGTAGAGGCTGCAGGGTGAGGAGGAGCAGGGCAGGTAGGGGCATAGAGGCTGCAGAGGCAGGGGAGCGCAGGGGCAGGGCAGGTGGGGGGCGCAGAGGCTGCAGGGGCAGGGGGCACAGGGTGCAGAGGCTGTGGGGGCGGTGGGGGGGTGAGTGGGGAGCAGGGGTCACAGAGGCTGCAGGAGCGGGGGGGTGCAGGGGCTGCAGGGCAAGTGGGGAGCAGGGGGAGCAGGGGTCACAGAGGCTGCAGGGGTGGGAGGGGTGCAGGGGCTGCAGGGCGAGTGGGGAGCAGGGAAGCACTTAGCAACCCCCAACCAAGATCAGAGCGGGAGGGAGGAGGGGGAATGCAGGGTGCTCAGAGGAGGGGGCAGAGTTGGGGCAGGGACTTTGGGGAAGGGGTTGGAATGGGGGCGGGGAAGGGGTGGGGCCGGGGGTGGGGAAGAGGCAGAGTTGGGGCAGGACCAGGGCCCCCATGGAGTGTCCTCTTTTTTCAGTGTTGAAATATGGTAACCCTACTCCTGGCCCCAGTTGCCACTGATGTTTCTTGTGGTTCAGGGGATTCCCTTAAAGGGGCAGACTTTCCAAAAACTGTCCTGGCTGGTAGAGAAAGAAGGCAGGGGAGGACCCTTTCTAAAAATTAGATGCTTTAGCCAGCCACCTGTGTGTAACCTACCCACAAGGTCAGCGCTGCTCTTTTTTCCCCCTGGAAAATATTTGTACTTCTCAGGATTACCTCAAATCTTTTCAAAACAAAACAAGTCTTTGGCCAGTAAAAGGCAAAGGGGGGAGAAAACATTTATACACCCACATATCCATATTCACAGTGATGTTACAAATTTACATAATGGATATTCCTTTAACAAAATCATAGCTAAACAGTCTGATTTTAATCTTCTTATTAACATAGTAATCGCCAAATATCCCAGTTGGTATTAGGGTCCTGGTGTGCTAGAAGCTGTCTAAACACACCATAATGCACAGTGCCTACCCTGAAGAGCTTACCATCTAATTTAAGAAAAGATGCAATGACTGTGGACAAAAGAGTAGGAAGGACATGGGAGGAAGGACAAGGGTAATGATATCAAAGCCACTTGGTTACATATGTTAATTATCTGGTCACCTTGATGGTGGTGAATAATTTCTCTTAAAATTTTTTAGTACTTTTTCTTGTTGCCTCTGACCTAGCCATTGCTATTTGGTTGATAGGTTGTAGACATTATAGCAGAAGGTAGGGTATTGAGGAGTGATTTGAAGGAGTAGAGAATAGTGGCCATATGTGTCTGTTCAGGGTGGATACTCTTTGCATGGGAAATTGCATGATAGAAATTGGGAAGATGGCTGTGGGAGAAGTGTATAAAACAGGCAGCTGAGGCTGATGTTATTGGTAGAGTGGGGGGCGGGCAGAGGGCAATGCAATAAAAGACACAAGTAGTTACGTGTAAACTAAATTTTAAATTGCTTTATGAACCGAAAAGTAGGATAGGATTGTAACACTGCTGTTTATTTTATATAATGGTCAATTATCCAGGAATCAGAAGAAGGTAGGTAAATATTTTTAAATATGGTCCATGAACTACATTGAGGTCTGTTTCTACAATCTAACTTGTATTAATTTGTTGTTTGTCATAGCTCAAGCTCAAACCTAAATCCACTCCATTTTTTTTCTTGTTAGTATAATCCCCTGTGGGGCTGAGGTGGGTGAAGAGAGCTCACAGAGAAGAGGGGACATGTAGTAATAATGATTTAGTCATGGATGTTCCCTGTCTCTTAGCTGTAGGTGAAACTGGAAACTTCTTTGTCTGTGATCACAGCTGTTTTCTTCATTCCTGACTTGACCAGTAGTACTGGGAATCAGTCTGAGATTCTCAAGAACAGTTCCGTGCGCAACCCTTTGGAGCATGTTGAATCTCCACTTACCAAATGTAGTTATTTTTGATTTCCAAATCAGTGCCAAATGGGAACTCTTTCTAATAACAAGAAGGGGTAATTGCCTCTTCAGGTTAGAGCATAATATTTTTTTCTTATCAGATGGCTACAATCTACAGTTTATATAGATGAAACCTCTTTTTCTTTGCAATTCTTTTATGCAGAAGTAGACAAAAATAAGACAGATGTGGCAAAATACAAACTATAAGATAATCTCATTTGTATTAATATCCTTTGGGCTATATTTGAATTTTTATTTTTGGCACTATAGTTTTGATGTCTTGCCCTACGTCTCTGCCTGCAGAACAAATATGTGCCAGGATAAGTGTTTTGGCTTACATAGCATGCATTTACAACCACTTCCAAATTTACACCTTTTTATGTGAGTGCTTGCTTTTTAACTGATCAAATACTTCAGTTGCTGAAGTCCAACATACTGCTTCATTCAGTGCCATTGCTGGCAGGGGGAATGACTAGACTAGCGTTTTTTTTATCTTGAGTTAATTTATTATGATGGACTTGAACTAGGTAACATGCTTAAACATGCTAGTCAGGACACTTGGCAAACATTTATTCCACAGCATGCATGTTTGTGGTTTATCCTAGGTCAGTGGTCCCCAACCTTTTTCGTCTGGCAGGTGCCAGACGACGAGCCACGGAGGACCGTGGCGGCAGACAAGCATCCGCCGAAATGCCGCCGACAAGCGGCAACGTAAATAGGCATTGCCACCGACAAGTAGCGTCATCCAGAGGCGTCGCTGCCGAAATGCCACCGAAAATCGGCAGCATTTTGGCAGCAACGCCTCTGGATGCTGCTGCTTCTCGGTGGCATTTCGGCGGATGCTTGTCCGCTGGCCAGTATGCGGGCGCACTTAGACGCCCCAGCGGGCGCCATGGCCCCCGCAGACACCGCGTTGGGGACCCCTGTCCTAGGTTATCCCCCTAAATATCAATATTTTGAATAGGGTGAAGCACAAACATTTGTGTCTTAGGGATAAATGTCCAGGCTAGCATTTAGAAACATGTTTGCTGAGTAATTGGTAGTCAATTAATTAATTGGTAGTCAATGAATTCATGTTAAACTCTAGTCTAGACTAATTCTCAAAAATGCAAAAGAAAATCCAAGCAGTACATGTTAAACAAGAGGTTTATACAACCAGTTGCTCAGTAAACCTGGAGTCTTCTGAAAAGATCTATAACTAGACAAGTGTGGAACAAAGTACTGAATTTTCAGGGGCATATATTCTCAGAAGAGGGCTTTGAGTGTAATATATAACAAGTTTTCTTGGATATTCAATGTAAACTTAATTTATACTAATGTATTTTGTAGTCAGTCTTATAAAGGTAGCTTGAGTTTTTCATCACTGCTTTTTGTGGCTCCACTTCGCAGTAGCTGAGCCTTTGCTGTTATAGTTTCTGTGATTTGGCTTAGTTCCAGAACCCCACTTAGACACCAGGAGCAGACTATATGGCCAGGGAAACACCCTGGTGTGGGAAGAGGCAGATCTTATGCTCAGTAAAACTTAAAAACAAAAACACTTTTGATTGCGTACTCAAGACAAGGCTCTGAACAGAAAGCAAATGATTATAAAAGAATTATTTCATTAGATTAAAAGCCCCTTTCTGCTGAATTTCCCTCATTTTAAATTGTATTATATGTGTGTGTGTGTGTGTATATATGTATTTTTATATATATAAAATACACACATTTTTATATTTGTGCTTACTAATAGGATTCAGCTGCACCAGCTTGTAGGTGATTTGGCCTGTGATATGCAAAAAATCAGACCTTATGATCACAGTCGTCCCCTCTGGTCTTAAAAATCTATATATTTCATCATCTTATTCTTGAGCGTTTGAGGAAGCAACTCTGAGTCCTAGATTCCCTCTTCTCTGTCTTCATAAGAGAAATTTGAATATGTAGAACTCATAACTTTGAAGCTCCATTTTGGGCTCTGAAAGGTTTGTAGCATTTCATACTCTCATGTAAAGTTCCTTATATGAAAGAACGTCTTGCCTCTCAACAGGCGCATTCCCTCCTGAATCCCTTTTACAGTAGGGTAGCCGAGCAGTCGCAGTGCAAGTTTTTCCTATGCTGCCCTGCCCTGCTAACATAATGGGTTGAGATTGGTTACATGTTCCTGAAGGGAGGCTCAGTTTTTAAAGGTTTCTTTAGGGAGCGGGCAAAAAGGAATATTAAGGATATGGGTTAAAGAGTTTTGGAAGACCTTTTGGTTAAGGGTGGAGCACATGGGGAGATATAGTAAGAAGAGACCACCATTCCATGACCAGCTTGTCTCTACAGCTTCTTATCCTTTTCTATAACCACGATTCTCCTCCCCTCCTGTAATCAAACAGTGCATGGCAGCAATTCAGAGACTGGAGGCGTATGCTACCTCGTGTATTGTTTATATATGTTTTTGCTGTTTGAATAGGAAACTGCTACATCAAAATGTTGTTTAACCTTTTTCTATATCATTGAACAACAGACGCATCTGGAGGCTGTGATTACACTTATCTTCTCACCCCAGACAAAAGTACCTAACCTCCCTTGCCATTATCAAAATAATTGAAACTCAAAATGTACTAATATTAAAGTACAGTTCCATACATGACTTTATAGAAAAATCTTTCCTAGATGAGAGACGACAGTTTTTTCATATGTTAAATGCTACATGGTACGTCAAAAGTGTTTTTCCCATCTCCATTCCCCATGTTGTGTAATTATATTGGTGTCATCCACACTGTGATATTCAAAGGTCTGTTACTCTGAGCACATACCTGAATGATATAATGTATGGTTTATATTTAGAGTGGGAAGAGGCTACTATTTCATTAAAATAAAGAAAATTAGTTGAACCCCATCAGCTACTAAGATGACAGTCACAGTTTATAACACAGTTTGATGTGTTACAGTTTGAAGCTTACATTGTTTACCAGGATTTACATTAGCCATGCCCCTCCCTTGAGACACTACATACAATCCCACAATAATACATACATATTTGCATTTTTTTAATACCATGAACTCCTAAAGTACTGAAAAATGTAACTTAATCCAATAAGGTTTGTCCAGGCATTTGCCATATTGTCACAGGCAGGTACTGTTATCCTTTCAGTTTTAAATGCCTAACCACAAGCCCTTAAGCACATCTAACATTGATGGTAATTAGCCTCAATGAGCCTTTCTGAAAACACCTCATGTTTTGGGTTTAAATCCTTTCAGGGGAGGGATGATGGTAGGGCCCATATATTCCCCCTCCCCACCTGGAAGTTGTGTGATCTCAGATTCCTACCCAATATCTCAATTAGGATTTAACACTCTCTTCCTCTACCATTAAATATAGCCCCATTGCAAGCAGACACCTTTGTCACACCATCATAGCAATAGAATACACATGCACCATGAATTCCATGGGTCTCTAGCCCAAGTATGCATGTGCCTTTGTAGGTCAGGCCATGAAACATTGGATTAGTGGGTGTGTATTAGTATCAAGAACTACCCTTTCACCCCTCGGGAGAAAGGGTAGCTATTCTTCCCTTATTCGCATAATGCAGGGCATATTGGGTGGCAACAGTGCAGGCAGATTACAAAGCAAGTATCACTTTAATCCATTTTAGAGAGCCATAAATATAGCTATAAATTGGGTTTATGGGCAGATTATTTATTCAGAATGCACCAGAGCGATTCATCTCCCATAGTAGCTGCTGTGTCTTCTACCTGAAAAAAGGGAGACACCGAATACCGTGTGCGGGAAAAGACACCTTTGTTATCCTAGTTTGTAAATGGATGATGATGGTAGATGGTAGGCAATTATTTACTGTACCTGGTACCCAATTAACCATGTCTTATTTCTGTTACTTTAGCCCAAACCTTAAATAAGCAAACCCTGGTATTTTGAAGGATCACTACAAGTTTAACACAACAACTCTTCTTTCTCACGATTTCATTCTTTTTGGTTTCATGCTTTGGGCCTATTTCTCAAAAGTTGAATTTCTCAAGTGCCCCTCAATTTCATTGTCAGTAGTAGAAGTTCTTTAATGTGGAATATGGTAAACTGATGTTCAGTGTTTGTACCAAAAACTGCACCAACAAACATTTAGGGTATTGTTTATACTCTCAAGAGTAGGTACATTCAAAGATAAGATGGAACTTCTATCCTGGTTATTTTGCCTATGTACACTTTTGGAGTGTAGTTCTCAGCAGCAGATGAATTAGGTATTGGATTTTCTTTACATACCTGTGGTAAGGTATATTGAAATCAGTGTTAGGTTCTGAACTATCTTTTTGTGGATATGAAGTAAACAGGCTATCATGACACACAGTTCAGTGTTTAATTATATTACAAATATATGTTGGTATTTTGTGCTGAAGTCTGGCAGAAGAATGTCTATATTCAGTTCATACTTCTGCAAATATATTCACATTTGTGATTTTTTAGCTTTTCTGAATTGTGGTGGAACTCCTTCCTAAATAGTCAAAATAAGAGTTTGCATCTGATTTCTCCTGCTCTCATGTTACTATTTTTTTTTTTTGGAATTATACTTTCATTGCTTTGAGAATATGAATGTCAAAGAAAGATTAAGAATGCAAAGGAAAGTTTGGAATGTGAAAATGAAAATCTTTGTGTGAATATCCAACAAACTTCTGAAATGTAAATAGTACTGAAAAATAGTCAATGTTTGCTATGTTAAATATTTGACTGGCTAATGGATAAGTGCTTATCCTTCAAATGAATCTTTTGATGTCATTAAATGCAATACATTGTGAAATATTCGTACTTTGATTTTGTATTCGGTTGTAGATGGAAAAAACTATACTCTTTGAAAGAATGAAAAGTAAACATGACTTAAAAGCTCAGTACATCAAAGGAATTTCTTAAATATTTAATCTTTAATTGAATTGTTTCTTTAATTGCTGTGAAAATCAAACTTATTCTACAAATGCTGCGATTAACATTATTGTAAACCTTTTTATTTATTATGAGTCTTCATACTCCTGACGTTAACACACACTAGAGATGTCAAACATGAATTTGCCACTCTTTCAGCGTGAGACATTCACCAGTATAGGTATTACATGAAGTCTGTGATCCAGATGCTGTTAGTTTGAGTTGTATATTAAAGATCCCCACAACTACACTCAGGGATCAAAGAGGGATATATCATCAGCAACTAATATATATAATGGTAGGTAAAACTATAAAATGTAATTTGTGGGTGGTATTAGAATTTAAGTATTTTTCTGCTGATATATTTAAAATCTGAGTTCTTCCTTTATATTAAAGGGTCTGATTGGTATTTTAGGTTCCTTTATCATGGCAAAATTGCAGTGGAGTATTGTTTTTGTAAATATGTGAAATTCCGTCAGAGAACAGTCTGTTTTTCATATAGCTCTGAACAAATTTCTCATCTAATTTTTATAACTTTCTAGAGTTATAACTTTCATAGCAGATCAAATGTGGGTTAGCATTCTCTAAACCAGACATTACATAACCAAGGATTTGCTGGCAGTCTACTGAAGATAGTCTGGAAATACAGGGAACTATTTAATAATACATTGTAAGATACTATTTATCACTTATCCTAAAGAGATAAGTGATTTTAAAGCTGTATGTACAGGAATAACTGTGTGCAGGCTGAAATATAGCTACCCTTGTGTTGGAACATGACAGTCGTATAATATTTGAGTTGCTAAATAATTATATGCTATCCAACTGACACTGCAGCGGAAATTTAAATAGGAAAAATGTAATAATCCATATTAGAATTTGGCCAGGACATAATTTTGACATAATTTTGCCTAAAGGAAAGGACGGGAACTATAGCAAGTGATCAGGCTGTTGGTTTTAATCTTTATCTGAAAAAGGCAGCCCAAGCAACAAAGTGCCTAATGTATTGCTGGGGCATTTGGTCTATACTGACTGATAGTGAAGAGTACCAGCTACTCAGTCAATAACACCACACCCAGAAGCACTTGGTTTTGCTTTAGAGACCTCCCATTAGTGTAGTATCTCTACTTAGTTTAGGAGATCTGATGAACTTGCAGCTCAAGTTGGTATGGCTATACACATTAATCAGGAGAAACTTGAACACCACTACTTTGTTCAAAAGAGGTTTAAAGTGTGAGGGTTTGCTGCAACAGTGTATTGTTACACAGATTATTCGATAGTGGCACTTATCTTGCTTATATATAAATACTTTTTAGGTTAGATGAATGACTATATATAACTTGACTTCTGTATGCATTAAATTCTACAAATATATTTCCAACTGTAATAAATACATCACATTTCAGTGTTCATTCTATAATATTTATATATCTGGAACATATGATATTTGACGCATTCTGATGAAGCTTGGTGCCAAAACGGATGTGATGGTTTACAGTCTGAGTTGTGGGATTTTGGCAGTTTGATTTAGTAATGTAAAACTGCATAAGTAACAATTTGTCCGCCAAGATTCATTCAGCGTATTCAATTGTCTTTTGAATTTCTGAGACAGGCTGATGTTTGAATATGCTTACAAGAAAGCAATGTCTGAATAGTAAAGAAAAAGTAGATGTGTGAAATGATGAACTGTTCATTTCAAAATTGGTCCAGTTCATTTTGTGGTAAATGTCCTTAGCATAAGGTCAACATCATAATTCTACAAAATATCTTATTGGGTGTGTATATATATACATACACACACACACACACCATTCACAGGTTGGCTAACTTTTATAATGGAAATGGTCAACACAAACACTAAAGCATTGGGATTTTACATATAGAACACTTCGACTAATTGGGGCATTTTTTGATTTATATTGCTGTTAGAAAGTATTGGAAGGCTTCAACTGAACAAATTTTAGCCAATTAATTACTTTGTGAGTTGAGATATTAATTGTTATTGCTATGTGATTTGTTGCCCTCATTAAATGAAACTGTCTTTCCTAACTGCATAACTGTAATCATAATCACTGGGCCTTTGATTCTGTCAGGGAGTAGGGAGGAGTCGTTTATGATATAGGCCTAGGTCTTGCTAAGAAGTTTAGGGATTTTGGGGTGGGGGATCTTTAAAAAAAAAAAAAAAAAAAAAAAAGTCTTACAGGTCATCGAGTTACATCCTGTCTGGGATGTAATGACTAGGAAAATAATTAGATTATTGTAATTGAGCCTTGAGACAGAATTTAAGCTAACTTCCAGCATATTCACACACAATAAATGTGGCATATGAGTTGATAGTCTTACTGCTACAGAGTTTTGAGGAGCTCTTTCAGTGGCGGTTGTCACAGGAACTGGTCTTTCTTAGGAGGCCTGCGGGTGGGAAAAGCCTCAGTAGAAAGAAATCTGGCTTGTATGCCCTTAATTCCTCTCTCCCCAGTTGTGCTCCCTCTCCCCAACTGTTTCCCCAACACCCCCTTCCACAACCAGCCCACAGCAAGAGAGACCACAGCAGCCACCTCTTCTTCCTCTCCCACTGGCTCTTCTTTTCTCCTAGGCAGTTAGCTAGCAATGAACAGGGGCAGAGAGGTGTCTGATTGCCTGTTCCTCCCCACAATACCTAGAAGTACCTGCTTCTGCATGTTCCCAGGGACCTTTATCTCCTGGGTCAATGAGGAAGACAATTACATGGAGGTGTCTGGGTCAGCTGGTTGAGTAGCCTAGTGTGTTGCATGTCTAGGCAGCTGGAGTAGTTGGGTAGTAGAAGTTTGTTAGTTGTGTGGGGCTGCTGGGGAGTGAGGAGGGATCCTGTGGTAGCTTATACTGTGAGGAACCCTGGACCAGTATTGGACTCCTCTCCCTGTGCTGCTGCAATCTCCTCCCTGGTTAAGATCCAGCAGGAAGAGCGGTGAGATGGGAAGCAGGCATCACAGTGGCCCCAGGTGGTGGGCAGATAGCACAACTGGAGGCAAATGCCTCCTGCTTGTCCACAGCTCATTAGCCATGTGAAAATTAGGCTAGGCAGAATTCATTTTTTTTTTTTTATAATTGACAGGTCAATGTTTATTTAAGCATTTTAATAATTTTATTGATTTAAATGTTTACAGTTGTGTGAAATTATGGGGTTTAAGCATTTTTTTCTGTTTTTATCAATTTAAATTGTCAGTTGTGGGGAAATTAAGGGGACATCAGCTAATAAATATTTAATGACCGTTGCTGAATTTCCAAAAGTTGAAGCTACCTAAATGGCGCCTCTGTTCCAGGTCCATTAAATGCCAGCGTAACACGTTTTATATACATTAAGGTGGGACTGTATGTTCTCAAGCAGCATTTTTTTCTTTGTCTATCTGTAAAGTTTGATAATCAAAATATTTTTCATTGGTTTGTGTGTACAGTGAAATTGACATTTGCTGACATTTATTGATTAAAAATCTAATCCTTATTAGTCTAGTGATACTCCGTTTGTGATGCAGGTTTGGACCCAGCTGTAAAGAGTGTAACAAAGTCCTTGTCTTTTTTTCTTAATTGTCTCTTTGCCAAGGTTTGTTTACAGTAGGTCTGACCAAAGAGTCCAATACATTTTTCCTTCTCTCTATGTTGCTTAAAATACTAGTGCTAGGACTCTTGTCTGAGGCTTGGGGAAATCTGCCTCTCTATCTGGTGCAGTGATGGTGGTAAACATTGTACAGCAAAAAATATTTACAGTCAATATTATATGAATGAAAATTTGCTCAGTCAGTTGCTTGCAAAAGAGCTGAATATAAAAGGTGTGTAAACAACAAATAAAATTTGCAATCCTTGAGGGGGCCACTTAGGGATCTGGGGCAAAATCTAGTACTTGGTCCTGCTAGTGAAGGCAGGGGGCTGGACTCGATCACCTTTCAAGGTCCCTTCCAGCTCTAGGAGAGAGGATATCTCCATTTATTTATTTATTTATTTATTTGCCATAGCACTTGCAAAGAATTTTCCCACTATTGTTTACTTCTAGGCATGATTCTTTAAAAGCTGACAAAATATATTACTTTTACTTAATAATACATTTTTAGAACGCAGCCCCTCTGGACAGTCTGAAAGTACTCTAAAAGCAGGACCACTTCTGAACCAAGGTTCTCGTTTTATCTAATCTCCTGAATTTTTGTGTGTGGGGAGAATACGTTCTCTTACCCCGCCCCCCCTCCAAAAATGCATTAAACTGTGTTTTTGAAAGGGTTGCTTACTGGAACTGTTGCTTGATCTGTCTTAAAAATGTAGTATCTCAGTATTAAAAACTTAAAATACAGAGATTTTGATATTTCCAGAATTTTGCTACTTATTTTTGCATTAATGAAGGGACAAATCACCCCCCAATCTCAAACAACATAAACACTATTTTCAGAATGTGATATGCTGCAAATAACAGCAATACATTTAAAAAATTGAAATGTTTAATTTTGTAGTTTGACATTGTCTCCTTACTTTCTTTTGATGAACAATTGTAAATTCAGTGTTCCCCTTGCAACTAAGAGGATGAAATTGTCAGTCCTCTGCGGCGTCTTATGCAAGTTCTCTTAGTTTAGCCACTACTGCATGTAATTCTTAGCACCGCTATCAGTTATCTTGTAAAAACTGAAAAGGTTTCTTGATACTCTCTAGTCTTCATTAGCTCCAGGAGCAGGAACTCCACATCCTCTTCATAAACTCAAGTTTCAGCTGTTGTCATTGTCTAAGGGCTAGCTAGGTATAAACTTGACTTATAATTAATTTAGATGCCAGGGCTGCCAAGTAGCATGCATCTCATGTGACATCTTATGCCTGCCAGCCCCCCTTGTCACTCCTGCCCACAGTGCAGTTGGATTCTCATGCATCCATCTGGTTTGCAGACAGGCAGGAAAGGTTAATCTGCAGTGACTCCTCCTAACTGTTGGGGGCCACGCAGCCTCTCTGCCTCAGCTCTTTCCGCTGGCTTACAGCCACCATGGAGCACAATATGGAGCAGGCAGGAGGGAAAAATGAGGCCCAAAGCACTCCCTTAGATGTCCTGTCACTCCCATGTTCCCCAGACATTTACTTCCTACTGTTTTCCCCACATTTCCTTGATCTGGGGTCCCAAGAGTGTGTATGAAGGGACCCTAGGGAGTGTTGGAATAAGATTCTGCTTCTCTGTACCATGTCCATCACTACTCCTTTACAGGGGGGAGGGGGGAGAAATTGGGAACACACACTCAGCCATCAGAAGCATCACAGGTTGGTCAGTTCTAAGCCTTTAATATAGTTGTACTTTGTTTGGAGTTAAATTTGACCACATATTAACAATCTGCTTCTTGTTCCAATAATTTAGATTTGTTTATGATCTAAAACAAATTACTGTAAACCCTGCTGAACAAGAAAATCGATGAACTAACCTTGTCAGTTCAGTCATCTGGAATTAAGTATGGACAGCATGGAACTGCAGTTTAAGTGTAGATTTTTAAAATTTGTGAATATAAAGTGAAAGTGGTCTAAGGTGCAAATATCCCTGCTAAAAGATAAGATAATGACTTGATTGAATAATTTCATCATATCAGTGCATAATAATATTCTAGTGATGCCATAGCAAACATGAGGTGAGAAAGGCATCTCAATTTTTTGGATTAGATCAGAAATTAGAAATGATGGATTCTGCTTATTAATTTACTGGAGATGCATTGATAATTTTCAGTTGCAATTCAGTTGGGGTTGGTCCTGCTTTGAGCAGGGGGGTGGACTAGATGACCTCCTGTGGTCTCTTCCAACCCTAATTTTCTGTGCTTCTGTTGCCAACACAGAGTGCCCGAGGAAAGCAACAGCAGGGTTCATTGCCCGGTGTGCTTCGTGCCAATGAACACACCAGGATGGAGAAGCAATCAAAGTTTATTTGAGATCTCAAAGCAGTGCAAGGAGACTGGCACGTCTCAGATCAAGCACACTGAGACAAGCAGTTTTCCCTTTTTATTCTTTTTTTTCCTTCCCTACCTTCCCCCCTCTTCCTCCCCCTGCAGTAGTTACATTAAAATGACCTTGGCTGCGTAGCTTGTTCGCTATGTTCCCTTCTGCAAGTTATCTTGTCCTTCAGCTAGAAGCATGTAGGTTTCCCTTATCACTACCGCTTCCCAGCTGCTGGCCTGTGAGGTTAGTAAAGGTTAACATGCAGGGGCTTTGATTCACTTTGGCCTAGAGCGGGGGGGCTTCATCGACTCTCGTGGTCTTCCACCCCCCCACGCCCCCCGAGTTACCTAGGGTGATGCCTAGTGACACCAACACTTCTATGAGTAGGCAGAACTAGATCTGCCATGTGGTGGTGTGCTGGATATCACTGTGCTTCATGAGTAATCTGATGTAAAATAGATTTTAACTAGATCTATTAGACGATATTCAGAAATCATTCTTCTGAGCATATGGCTGTGACAGGGCTTCTACTTACTGCTCAAAGGTGCTTCCTCCTGGCTATCTGGGGATTATCTCTGCCAGGCCAATGCCCCTTCCTGCTGTCGCGCTCTATCTCTCTCTCTCTATCTGTGGCCCCTCTCTCGCTCCAGGAGCTGCTACTTCCTCTTCGTGACTCGGCCTTCTTGCCAGGTCACTATGCAGTTTCCCCTTCCAGGGTACAGCCCTTCAAAGTCTTCCTGCCCAAGCAGTGTCAGACAATCCTCGTGCCCGCTGCCCTGGCCCTGTCACTCCTGCAATGACCTGAGCAGTCTTCTAGTTCACTGCCCCAAGCAGTACCACTCTGCAGTGGTTGGTAGGGGAACCCACACCCATCATCTACTCTGGGTTCCAGTCCAGGGCCCTTTACCAAGCTGTCATGGTCTGCAGCATCCCTAACCTTACTGCTCTCACCACTGGACTACTTCCTACCTTGCTTCCACCCATTCTAGTCAGACCTCTCTCTCCTAGGGTTTACTAGACCTCAGGGGTTCCTATCCCTCGTTCCTTCAGAGAGAGTAACTGCCACTCTTCACCCTGTAGCCATTTCTCTGGTGCCAGTCTCTTGTTTTTATGTAAGCCCTGCCTGTTCCCTCACAGGTGACGGTGCTTCCAATTAGCAGCCTCCTTGTAGCCTAAATCTCTCCCCTTAATTGGTCAATTGATTGGGCCTGCCTGGCTTAATTCAACCCTTTCAGGGCTAGTGTGGGGAGCCTATCACAATGGCCCCAAAGGGGAAGGAGAATGCAGTCAGAAATACATTTTCAGTACATTCCCAGAAACACTAGGCTTTTCACAGAAACTAGAATGTTTGCTTGTTTGTCAGGATATATGTGCCAACAGGTGTGACAGAAAGTAGTTGCATTATGTAATGTTTTGTATCTCCTGTGCCAAAAGTTTAATCAGTGCCCTGACATTGTCTACCATTATAATCAGTGCGTGGCTCTGCAGACACCCATGCAGTCTGTGGATCTGACCAGTGCTCTTTTCACTCTCCTGGAGCACCAATGACTTACCATTGCCATATGCAGTGCTGTTATAGCCATGTAGGTTCCAGGATATTAGTGAGACCAGGTGGGAGAGAGACTCTTTTATGGGACCAACTTCTGTTGGTGAGAGAGAGAAGCGTTATAGAAAATATTGAAGAGCTCTGTGTAGCTCAAAAGCTTCTTTATCTCACCAACAGAAGTTGGACCCATAAAAGATATTACTTCCTCCACCTTGTCCCTCTAAGGGCTTGGCTACACTTGCGAATTAGAGCACATTAAAGCAGCTCCAGGAGCCCTACCTCACTGCCCGTCCACACTGGCAAGGCACGTAGAGCGCTCTGACTCCAGGGCTAGCGCGCTCCTGGTACTCTACCTCAGCGAGAAGATTAACACTTGGTGCGCATTGGCTGAAACGCCTGGGCGTCAGTGTGAAGGAGGTGTTGCATTACTGCGCTCTGATCAGCCTCCGGAAACGTCCCATAATCCCCTTAAGTCCTCTCTTAAGGCCACTCTTGTCACTGTTTTAGAATCACTGCAGGCATGCCAATATGCCCTTTGAAAGCTCAGTTTCTGACAGCCGGCATGCTTATCTGCTCCAAGACAAAGCAACCATTACTGTGGAATGCTGTGTGTGAGAGAGAGAGAGGCAGGAGGGGAGGGGAGTATGTTGCTGTCTGAACTTACAAGACAGCATGCTGACATGCTCTCAGCCCCCCAAATACTCTCTCACTCCCCCCACATACACACAACACACTCCCTGTCACACTCCATCCCACCCCCCTCATTTGAAAAGCATGTTGCAGCCACTTGCATGCTGGGATAGCTACCAGAATGCTCTGCTCTCTGTGGCTGTTGCAAGAGCTGCTAATGTGGCCACACCAGTGTGCTTGCAGCTGTCAGTGTGGACAGATTGCAGCGCTTTCCCTACTGCCTCTACGAAGGTTGGTTTAACTCAAAGCGCTCTACATCTGCAAGTGTAGCCATGCCCTAAGTGACTTAGCGTAGTCATTCATAGTCATCAGGCCAGGGAAAGCATGAGAAAGACTCCATTGTCTGGTAGTTAGGGCATTCTCCTGCAATATGGAAGACCCAAGTTCAAGTCGTTGCTCCAATGACTAATTAATTATTAATACAAATTGTAACAGCTTCAGCAGGTGATTAAGAGACATACCAGAATATCCTATGACGGCTAGGGTACTCTCCTGCAATGTAGGGAGTGAAGTTCAAATCTCTTCTCTGCATCAGGCAGTGGGGTGAATTCTGGATCTCCTATATCCCAGAAGAGAGCCTTAAACTAGAAAGAAACCTATATCTCCATATATTTATTTTTTTGGGGAGGGAGGGATAGCTCAGTGGTTTGAGCACTGGCCTGTTAAACCCAGAGTTGTGAGTTCAATCCTTGAGGGGGCCACTTAGGGACCTGGGGCAAAATCAGTACTTGGTCCTGCTAGTGAAGGCAGGGGGCTGGATTCAATGACTTTTCAGGGTCCCTTCCAGTTCTATGAGATAGGTATATCTCCATATATTTTATAGTAAAATAGTGATCCATAAACAAGTTGAGCATAGTCTTTTTTTTTTTATCTTGGTGAAACATTCTGTTATGATTAAATTAATTTCCTATAATGTTGGGAAGAGATATTTTCAAATATTCTCAATTAAGAAAGTTATTCTTGGAGATTTTAAAAATGTTTCAGTGTTTGTTTCTAGCAATATGCTATAACGTCAGAATGAGACAACAGATCCCATGATGAACATTGTCTAAAGGATCATGCTCATTAAAGTCATTGGAGTTCCTTTGTGCTGTGAACTTTGTTTTGATGGCTGCCTCCGCTGTGCTTGATTAATTAGTAACTGATGATGGAAAAGTCTGCATGCTTTCTAAGCACATAATCCCTATGGCTTGTTGTAGACTGCTAAAGAATCTATTTACACTTTGCTCCACTGGTTTTTGTACCATGCTAATAAATATAAACATAATTCTTCATTTTACTGATTGATTTTTGTAAGTAACCATTGATTTAAGGAATTTAAGGTATTTTGCATCTATAAATTAGGTAAAGACTCATACTTAAAGTAGGTTATCATATGATTTTGAAGTTTACATGGTCAAATTCAGCCATCCACATGCCTGTCATATGGCTCACGTGGACTTTGATAAAATAACTTTTTCTTAATCCCAATATATAATTTGGAAGTCTTGCATGCAAAATTATTTTAACTTTATAGCTCTTGTAACCGAGTACTCTTGACTTTTTTCTGAAAAGAGGGAAAAAAACTATAATAAAAGAACTCTATCTTAAGTAACTCTACAGTTCAGTCATTTCTATTTATAATTCCACCACCACATAAACACTGTTAAACCAAACAAAGGAAACCTTCTGCTTTAATGAGCAAAGATACAGTGGGGTTTACACAAAGCAGTATAATAATTGTAAGCCAAATGATGGTTTTACTAATAATTGATTTATTGTGGATACCTAACAACTCTTCCTTACCTCCTTCCCCCCGCCCCCCCCCCCACACACACACATTAGGTGATAAAATGAGGTAAGACCCGGTAAAGATTTCTTTTTCTAGAAATAAGTCTTTAAACATACACAACTGTCAGATATTTACCTGGAACTCTCATTGAGTTAAATAGCAGTCAAGTGTAGATGTCTTGCCCCAGAATATGGAAAACAATCATTAGAAGTAAATTACCTTATCTTCTCTAAAGTGTCTGCTTTAGAACTCAGTGTTGCCAACTCTTGTGATTTTTATCAGGGATTTATGAGCAATTTAGGGAGAGGGGTGTTTGTGGGGGGGGGGGGGGTTCGCCGTCTCTTGGGAACATGACGACAGGTTGCCAACTCACAAATTTCTCCTTATTCAAAATGGCCACCATCTTCCATTATTGTCAATGTGGCTGAAACCAGGAAGATGGCTGCCATTTTCCTACATTCTATCTGCATGTAGAAGTGAGGCTGCCCTTAATAAAAATTGGCTGCCAACTCCCACTATCTTCAGTGATACTGAAGCCATGTCCACAGACATAATGTCTGCCACTCATTGGTCCGGGGGCTAGACAGTATACAGGTACTGTGAGGAGCAGGAGACACTGTGAAAGGTGGATGCAGAGAATGAGGGGGAGCAGGAGGCAGATTTAGGGGCTACGGGGGAATGAGGTGCAGGGGAAATGAGGGTGGGGAAGAGAGTGGAGGGGATGAGGGTCCAGAGCCCTGAGAAGCAGGGCATGAATGGGGATGGTGAACGGGGTTCAGAGCAACAGAAGGCAGGGATGGAGTAGGTGGGGGAGTGCTTCCCAGTTCCAGGCAGAGAAATTGCTGGGAGGGAGTCAGGGAAGTACATCTGCTTGCAGAAGGCTAAAACAATCCTGGGATGCATTAACAGGTGTGTTGTGAGCAAGACACGAGAAGTCATTCTTCCGCTCTACTCTGCGCTGGTTAGGCCTCAACTGGAGTATTGTGTCCAGTTCTGGGCACCTCATTTCAAGAAAGATGTGGAGAAATTGGAGAGGGTCCAGAGAAGAGCAACAAGAATGATTAAAGGTCTAGAGAACATGACCTATGAAGGAAGGCTGAAAGAATTGGGTTTGTTTAATTTGGAAAAGAGAAGACTGAGAGGGAACATGATAGCAGTTTTCAGGTATCTAAAAGGGTGTCATAAGGAGGAGGGAGAAAACTTGTTCACCTTAGCCTCTAAGGATAGAACAAGAAGGAATGGGCTTAAACTGCAGCAAGGGAGGTTTAGGTTGGACATTAGGAAAAAGTTCCTAACTGTCAAGGTGGTTGAACACTGGAATAAATTGCCTAGGGAGGTTGTGGAATCTCCATCTCTGGAGATATTTAAGAGTAGGTTAGGGATGGTCTAGACAGTATTTGGTCCTGCCATGAGGGCAGGGGACTGCACTCGATGACCTCTCGAGGTCCCTTCCAGTCCTAGAATCTATGAATCTATTAATTGTTTTTACTGTGACATTTTGCATATATCAATCATTCATATAAGTGATCAAGTTTTTTTAATATGTATATCTGTAACTCATCACCCCTAAAAGGTAATATAAAGGGAGGGGTATGTGTGTGTGTGTGTGTGTGTGAATCATGATTAAAGTTACGTTTTAGTCACAGGTATTTCCTTCTTACTGCTGCATGGCCCGAGTTGGAATCCTCTGCATCCAGATTTCTTCAGCTTCCTTCTTGTTAAGCATGTAAACAGATATAGTAAATTGCTTTTTTATTAGTATAGTTAGTTTTCTAGTATGGTTAGTATAGCCTGTTTTTCTCAGTCCTGGGTTCAAGATTTACATCTGTTGCCCTCATTCTTTCTTCATGAATGATGACCACCAGCACTGCCTCTACTCTTCGGTTGAGATACAGATCTCTGTATAGTGCAGCATCTGTTACTCATTTCCCCCACAAACATGTGGTGCTCATGAGCTTCAGTTCAGGAAAACTCCTTATGGAGAAGGCTCTGAGGCCTCACTCTGATCTGGTCCATGAAGATCCCCCAGTACATTGGCCCCAACCGACAAGTAGCACCCTTCTGAGTATGAGCTTGGAAGTGGTACCTAGAGCTGCCTAGGCCAAGGACTCCTCATACAAGGCTTTGCATGAGTGCAAAGGATACTCTTCTGGTTATAAGGAGCATAAATAATATAGAACATTACCAAGTATGTACTACTTATAATAAACTATAGGTACATTAACCTTTGCGAGCTTATACATGCTACTCATCCTGACTCTGTGCAATCAATACCAAATGCATTGTTATTAACAAAAATAAAAGTGATTACTCAACAATACACTGTGTCACTTCAGAGAAGAAACAACTTTTCCTCTCCTGGGCGGCAAGTCCTGCTCTACTCTTGCTGTCTTGTTCTTTGCTTCCTTTCAGTTTGAAGTGCTTCTTAGATTTGATGTGCCTATGGCTGTACCTCTTTTCACTGAGTTTATCCACAGGTTTATCTTCACCTTGTGGGCTCTCACTTGTCCATTAGGCATCTTTTGAACTGTATTCCTTCAACAGTTGTTCAAACAGTCATTCTCTCTGTTCATATACTTTAGGTTCTTTGTGGATAGGCTTCTCATTTACTGTTTTCAGGATCTGTTTTCGTTGAACAAGCTTTTTGATCAATTTCCTTTTTCACCACTTATATTTCCTTTCAGTTTTCCCCCTTGACTCTCTCTCCAGTACATCTGTAGATTTTATTTCCCTCTTCTTCATAAGGAGGTAGATTCTCTTCTTCAATAACAGGAAATAGAATGATTCCCACCTCAGTGTCAAGGGAGAGGATTCTAGTCCCCATACTACTTAGTCCCCCAAAAAGACAGAAGGTGGACACCCATTTTGGACTTTTGACAACCGAAAATCTTTATTCGAAAGTCAAAATTCAGGATGATTACACTAGCATTAGTAATCCCCTCCCTACAGGAGGGAATGTGGTTTGTGGCTCTTTACATGGACATCTGTTTTCATGTAGATATTCATCTGTCCCACAAAAAGTTTGTTCAGTTCCTGGTAGTTCAGGAACATTACCAGCGCAGAGTCCTTCCCTTTGGACTAGCAACAGTGTCCAGGTATTCACAAAGGTTTTCTTTGTGGTGGCCGCCCAAATGAGACAAGTTGCCTGTTTGAATTTAATAACAATTTGAGATTATCAAATAACAATAAATGGAATTATTTAATCAAAGATTATTAATGAAAGATGAATACAGCACTATCCAAAATACAGAAAGAATAGATACATTATCACCCCCTGCAGACAGTGAAGAGAAGGTAGTTTAGTCTTTTCTTCTGCACCTGGTGGTATGCTGACAGGGCTCATTCACAATCTAACTCCAAAAACCTCTGTCCTTTACTAGGGTGTGAGACAATAATTCCTTCTCAGAGCGCAAATACTTTCACAAAATTAATGTTATCACGTGTTCTGTTTTCCTAATTACTGACGGAATTTCTTTTATGGTTCTCAGTTTACCTGATTGAGTAAAAGGGAATCTCTAAGCCAGTCATGATTACTAACAGCTGTGATAACCAACAGTTTTCAATGAGTTAAAAACATCTTTCGGTAGGTTATTTCCTTCATTACAGAACCCATCAGTAATAACTATTCCTCATCAGTCTCTCAGTTTGGTTTATAACATACTTCTGTAGACATTTTTATTAGTTTGAGGGGTCTTTTCCCTGAACACCTGGATTCCCAAAGACCAGGAGATGCTCAGGATAATTAGATACAGGCCAA
>NW_020664372.1:33773210-33804259 GCF_002925995.2 Terrapene triunguis
AAGGAAGATTGGGTTTTCTTTTGTTTTTGTTTTCATTTTTCTTATCCCTTTTCAAAATAATACTATATAATGACAATACTTTCCTTTTTATTTATTAGGAGAGAGAGGAGCTATTTTTTCGGGCTCTTTGTCTTTGTCACACTGTTCAAGTGAAAGAGGATGACAATATAGATGGATTAAAGAAAGCCCAATTGTCTGGAAGATCTTGTGTGTATATATCATCATCACCTGATGAAGTTGCTTTAGTTGAAGGAATACAGAGGTATGTGTGTAATTTGATAGTTTTTAGGTCTCCAAAATAATTTTGAATATGGATATTCAGTTAATTGAAGCTGAAAATATATTTCAGCAGAGAAATATTATTAATAGGCAATTTTACAGAATCATATAAACGTGATGTTGACTATCTTCTCAGCATACATTAGTAATCCTTAGCCATGAATGAAATCAAAACAGGCTATTTCTATTTCAGAAGATAAAGTTAATTCTTAAGTACTTACAACATGCTAAGCTGCGTAATTATAAATGTATTACTTGTAATCTCTTTTTGTCTGAATTTGCATTTAAATTTGCAGGCTTGGTTACACATATTTAAGGCTGAAGGACAACTTTATGGAAATTTTAAATCCAAAAAATGATATTGAGAGGTGAGTGGTTGTGGAAATGTGAACTGGTTGGGACTGAGGAAATGGATTTTATCAATAGTGTATACAGCAATTTTTTCTTTCCTTAAGTATATTCATTTGTAAACCAAAAATTGTGAGAAATAAGAAACCACTTAGTTGAAAAAGGTTAATGTTTTACTGATAGTTATAATTTACAGGACTTCTCGTTTTCTATTTTCACTTACTCTGACAGTTTGAGAAACTATGTAATGGGAAAAATGGGAAAATGGCAAAGGTATAACAAGATAGTCCAAGGCAAAATGGTGTTTATGTGGTATAGAAAATTAATATGGCTTCATCTGTTTGCATATGTTTTTTTAAACAATCCTATTTGTATAGTACCCCATTGGTTTCATTCCTGTTAAGTAATATAGGACTCTGATATTTATAACTAAATTCATAAGCAAATGGAGGCACAGTAATAATTTGGCAGTTGAAGTATGGAAGTACTAAAAAATACTTGGACTTATTCCAATTTTCATTGCATTTTGCAATCATAAGCCTGATTCAACTTCCTGCTAGATTTGTACCATTGACTTCAAACAAAAGTAGTATTGTGGCCTTACGTAGATGATTTTTTTTTTTAATTCCAGACTGTAATAACATAGAACTGAGTAAATTCTCTGATTAAACAAGTGAAAACAATATGATGTGGTCTGTCTAATGATTAGAGCATTTTTCTTGAGTAAAATATTTACGGAGAAGGGCCTTTCAGAGGTCAGAACTTGGGTTAAAGATATGTTTATATTGAAAAAAAATTGGGACTCTTTACTTCATAAAAAAATATTAAGAAGGGACCTGATAAAATACATTAAATGAATGGTATGGAGAAGATAGAGGGGAATCATTGGGTTGAGGGAAATATTGGTGTTGGGTGGGGATTTATTAGGGGTAGGAGTGTCATTTTCCTTTGGGGACAACAAGAATATTCAGTGTTATAATAAATTTTAAAAATCCTAAAACATCTGAGGGATATAAACCCTCATACTTCAAGGCATAGGACAACCTCTAGCTATTGGGGACTAGAAGGAAACTTTCCCTGTGAGTAGTATATTCCATATCCCTGTGTTACAGGGTTTCTTTCATCTTCCTCTGGTACTGGCTGCTGTCAGTGACTGGATACTGGACTCCATCATGCAGTCATTATCCAGACAAAACTCCTGGTCTGGTTGCCAGGGGACTCACCCATTTTTCCTTAACTGACTGCATCTTACTTTGTTCCATGTGGCAGAACTTACAAATTATTATCTAGGATCAGTAACAAGCTTAGCTATGTGAAAAAACAGGCTTACTTCAAAATGTTTTTTTTCTCTTTCAGGTTTGAATTGTTAGAGATGTTGAGTTTTGATTCTGTAAGGAGGCGAATGAGTGTGATTGTCCGATCAGTGGCAGGTAGAAATATCATATCCTGAATTTGCTTTGCTTTCGGGGGAGGGGGTTAGTGGTTTGTGATCTTTTGTCTTGATTTTGAATTCAACTGGGTCTCACCAGAGTGTTCTTTTCTTCATGCTTTGCTCTTTTCTGCTCTTTCAGTGATGCTTTGGAGTTTTAAGATGGTAATTAGCGCTCTCAGAACAATGTATGTCTGAAGAAACTGTCTTTAAAGATATTTAACCTGTTTTTTAAAAAAAATTAAGAAAATAAATTTTAACCATTTTAAACTTCGTATTTTGTCTCTTTTAGGTGACATTTTTCTGTTTTGTAAGGGAGCAGATTCATCTATATTTCCTAGAGTTACAGAAGGCAAAATAGACCAAATACGATCAAGAGTTGAGCGCAATGCAGTGGTAAGATTAAATATCAAATGGTATTTCCTGGTCCTGCATTGTGTACCAAAATGGGGAGGAGGGTTCAGGGAGCCTCCACCGCTGTGCCAGACCTGGACGCAGCTAAAGTCCTTCTGCCCTTCTGAGTGCAAGGATTACTCTTCATCATAGCCCCTGTAGCAGTAGCTGCCGACAAAAGTGAGCCCCCTCTCTCCTCTGCCCCCTTTCCTCTGAGGTGTGATTTTGCCCCAATTCCTAATAAACACTAAGAACCCCTATTTTGAAGAATATTTACAAGATAATTATGTGGTGAGGCTAATCTAACTAGTAGTTATCTAGAATTAGTTAATTAGCAGTGTAAGTTGAGTTTTTTAAAAAGTGCTCAGCTTTGGCCTAACTCTTCCCCATTGAAGTCAGTGGTAAAACTCCTATTGAAAATCCCACCCCCATTTTCAGTCTCCAGCTTTGGCATCTGATAGTTTTACTGGCTTTAGATTACTTCACAAGATCTCCTGAGAGAGAAACCATTAGAACATAATTTAGCTGTAAATGTTCTTGTTATGAGGAAGCAATACTACAACAATGCCTGTACATACATTTTTTGCTCACTAAAAAGGAAGTATGAGCTTGCTTGATTCCTTTGGGGAAAATATCCAACTTGGTTACTTGAAAGATAGGATATGGGGTTATAAATACTTGTCTCACATGCCATTAAAAAAACAACAAAGGCCATTTAAATTAAATATTATTATCGCTCTTAAAATAAGATAGCATTGATTGGCATCAAATACTCAGACTGAAAACAGGTATTACTACAGAAAGTGAAGAAATGTCCATCAATGTTATCTGCTGTTTTAGAGGAAAAGTGGATTTCCTCTTTAAAACTCTTTCCCAGAGCACATTACTAAGCTTTACTATATAAAATAGCTTTCTCCCCTGTGAGAGGATGGTTGTTTAGAGGTGGAAGAAGCTAATGAAACTGAAAGAGCAATTTAATATACTATATCCACCCGACTTCTGGCAGAGTCTGAGAGAGAATCAAGACCCTCAGCCTCAATATTTCTTCATCCTGGATAATTGCATTTATGCCAAATTCTTAAATATAGCAGCTTCTGCAAGAGCATACAGGCAGCAAATTGGCTCTCATGCTATGATAAATGATAGGTATCTCATAGATGTCCTGATGATTGTCCTTTTTGGATTGCGTATAAGTAACTTTGTAGAGAGCTGGTCTATCTTTATTTTGCTTGATTAATCTTCCATAATAACATTAAATCCCACTTAAAATATATTCCCTCTGACAACGTCATTTAACTGGGAAATAAAACGCTTCCTTATTCTTATATAGTCCATAGTACAAAAGTTTGAACCAACTTGAAAGGTCGTTACTGGAATCTAGTCTTAGCAGTCAACTAAACTGGAACAGTTAGATTGAGTCATGCTTTCAATATTGATCTGGTCCTTTCCCTCTCTTTTTTTGAAAGATTACTAAAACTATATTATTCATTTTGTCATGTAGACTTTACTGACTAACGTTAAAATAACACTTCAGATTCTGTGTCCAGGACAATATACTGCTAGGGAAAATGGAATTCACTTTTTACAAGAAGCAAGATCAATTTGTCAGTATAATCACGAAGTTAGTTGCCCAAATTGTTGTGACTGGAAGGAGTAAAATTACTAGAGCCTCATCTCAAGCTAACTTCTTCAAGAAGTGGCTATTAATGTGTTCTGTCTCAAAGTGGAAAACTAAATTGAGAGGTGGTTGTAGTTGTTAATTGCTAAATACCAAAAGTACAAAAAATATAGAGGATTCTATGATGAGTACAAATTTATAATCGAAGTTCATGGGCAAAGCACTACAGCCACAAACTGCCCAAGTTTTAGCCAGGGGAAGATTAGCCTAAAACATTCAGATTAGGAGCTAGGATTTTCTGATTTACTAAGGCAAAGTACAGTAACACCAAGGGCAAGACCTGCTGTCCTTCCAATTCCAATTAACTGACTTGCTCTTCTGTACAAGCAAGACAGTCCTGTTGATCTAACAAAGCAAAAAAAAAACATTCATTTTCTTATGTTCATTTTTAGGTAAAGTTCACCTTTGTGCAGAGAGCCAGCATCAAGACCTGTAAATGGGTTATGTGGCATTTAATGCATTGGCCTTGTTCTGATCATCTACAGGGAGGAATTTCATCCTCTTATGTATATGTTCCCTTCCAAAAATGGAATAATGTTGTTTCCTCTTCAAAAACTGAATCCAGTCACCTTTGGCAACTGTGTTCTGGGCACTGGCTCAGATGAGTTAATCACTTTATTAATAAACATTCTTGGCTTTGTTCCTCATGGCTCCTTACGGACATAATTAAAAAAAGAGCATATTGCATTTCTGATTTATACATAGGTTACTTACCTTCTGTTTCAATAAATTCTACTCATGGATTAAAATATATAAAACCAAAATGGTAACAGTGGTAGGTTATGTTATAGAGCAGAATTGTCCAGTAATGCCCATCAAACTGTAAGAGACTTGTTTGTATATATTTGTTAGTTAGATTCATGGGAAATTCCTTTAACTTTTCAGGTTACATTGAAGGTACTATTTAACAGTACAAAGGGAACTTACAATGATAGTTTGTCATAAATAGCACTATTGTTTCTAAAGATATGTAAACCAGTTCAGATCAAATCAGAAGTAATCCAAACCAAAATAATATACTCAAATCTGTGCTTCCTGGTCATGATCAAGATAGAAAGTGGAAACACCAAATTACAAGGGGTATGATAATTACTACTCTTGCAGTACTGTTCTGTGGAGAGCAATATCCATATCTCAAGGCTGGAAGTGTTGGTGATCAAGTGAAATTCTGTTGCCATAAAATTTCCAACTCATTTTTGGTGATTGTTACTTGTTTTTATCCTTGGCACTGTGCTCTGCTATTTCAAGGACAAATAGGGAGTGGGAGGATGTGATCTAGATCAGGGATTCTCAACCTTTTTCTTTCAGAGGCCCCCACCAACATGCTATAAAAACTCCAAGGCCCAGCTGGGGGCAGAGGGGGACCTTAGAGCTCCGGGCTTCAGCCGCTGAGCCAGGGGGGTTCAGAACTTCCACCCCAGTGGGTGCCAGGACTCAGGGCTCCAAGCTTCAACCATAGGCCCCGGTCAGTCTAATGCCGGCTTTGCTTCGTGGACCCCCTGAAACTGCCTTGCGGTCCCCCAGGGGGCTACAGACCCGCAGTTGAGAACCATTGATCTAGGTATTGTGGGCAGTCATCGGGATGCTTACAGTACTGTACATCAGCAACAGAAGCCACAAGCCATTGTGAGCCAATACAAAAATATAGTAGTACGCAACCCCTGCAGTAGTGCAGTGTGAAGGTGAACGCATGATATTTACACACAGTGAAATGCTTTACTGCTAGTCCTCAAATTCAGTTGCTGCATTGCAGGAGGGCTCTTTTCAAGTTCCAATATTTAATTGAAATAAAAATGGAATGCTCTCTCTCTCTCTCTCTCTCTCTCTCTCTCTCTCCTGCCTTTTCACTCTGTGATCACCACTCTCTCTAACATGGGCTTCTGTTATTCTGTCCTTTCTTGGCTCTTCTGCCTCACTGATGTTTTTTTCAGAGGATCATCTTCCCTTCCCTCTCCATTTCTATAAGTGGTGACCAGAATCTGCCATAGGTTCTCTCCTTTTCTCCTTCTACCCTTACTCTCTTGGTGATCTTGTTGACTCCTATGATGTCTTGTCACCTCTGTGCTGATGACTGTCAGATCTACCTGTTTATTCCAGACCTCACCCCTTTGTCTAGGTTCATGTATTTTTCCTCTCATCCTGATATCTTCTCCTGAATGTCATAGTACTTATTTTAAATTAAGTATGGCAAAAACTGAATTTTTCATCACTCCCTCAACACTTCCCACCTTTCTCTGTTTCCATTGATAACTCCACTATCCTCCCCATCTCTCTAACTGGAAATGTTGGAGGTTTTTTGGCACTTTCTTATTTCTCTCTTCAACTCTTAGACTGTCCAGCAATCTACAACTGTAATTAACTTTTCTTGCTATTTTTACCATGTCCCTTAATTGGTTCTTTGTCTCTTTCTGTGTAAAGTTAAAAACTTTTGTCACTGAAAGCTTGAGAGAACTCCTGCCTACACATGATACTTATCTTCTTGACCCTCTCCACCTCGGACTTTGCAATCTGCCTACTCTTAACTGCTGATTGTTCCCACCCACTCATTCCTCAAACTGGAATGACCTCCCTCTGTAATGTATCAAGCACCTTCAGTCATCTTCAAATGCCTCCTCAAAACCCATTTCTTTCACCCTGATTTCTGTCACTCACTTCCACTCCTGTTCTATCCACTCCATCCTTCTTGCGCTACCTCAGTTTCATTTAAAAAATCACAGGTTATATAATTCAACCACAACATAACATGACTCATGTTATCATTTGGTCTTAATCCTTGGCCCTCCTTTCACTGCTTCTTCCTTTATCTTCATTTTATTTGTTTCTCTAAATAAGTATGCAAACTCCTTGAGGACTGTGCCATTTATAATTCTCAGTAAAGTACCATTCAAAGTTTTGGCACTACATAAATATTTAACAATATCTGACACCAGCAAGAAAATAATTGATCATACTTGCATCGAAAATGGTCAAAGGAAAATGTTCTTGTTGTATGGCCTTCTGAACACTTGTCATTCCACCTGACTTTCAGTCCAGTTACTTTGGTGCATTTGCTGAAGTGTAACATTATGGTGAAAAAGGTACTGAACTAGATCGTTCACCAGACCAGTGCATACAAGAAAGTAGCTTCTTATTTGGTTTCCTTTTGTTAATGAGATACTTGACATCCTGCTTTGTTTCGTATGTGCTTGCTTTCTCTTCTTCTGTTAGAATTAAACTATTATAAATCAAGAAAATATGTGCAGTAAATATAGGATTGAGATTATCATGACATTGAGGTATTTTGGGCTTAACGTCACAAAATAATATAACTATAATATTTAGTTATCTCAGAATTGGAAGATGCCTGCCCTTTCAGTGTATAAGGAGTTACTGAGAAACATGCATTGTTTTAGATTAGACAATTGTTTATAGCTCTCAAAAGTGAGGTCTATTTTTGTACAGTTTTAGTATTTTTTTCATTTGTACATATTTAAAGATAATCTCTGCAAATGAATCAGAATTTTAAAACTGATCTTTTTAATATGGAAAATATATGAGTAAAATCAGCTGAAAAAATTATAAACTTGATTCCCTTTTAAAGGGACATTTCTAATAAACCAAAATGCTTGCCTACAAATTAAATATTTGTGTATATAATGTAAGGACCAGCCAAGAGCCAAATTCTAGCCCTGCTTGTGCAGCAGCACAAGGGATTAAGAGTGAGAAGCACCCCTTTATACCAGCTACCCACATTGCAGGTAGCAGCTGAGGAGGGGCAGCAGGCTCCACAAAGCAAGTACATTTCCCGCTCCATGCAGGTAGGTAGGAGAGGTCAGAAAGGGGAACATATAGCCTTGGTTTCCCACGCTTTTCCACCTACCTATCCTACGGACTCAGCAGGATAGCTGCCTTAGCACGTCAGGCAGCGTGTGCTGCAGTGGGTATAGACCCAATACAATTTACTCCCTACTTGGAGGGTCACAATGTCTCTCCCAGGCTGCTCTCAGGGCAGCATAACATCCTGATGCCTCTTGCTCTGGCAGATCATATAGTCATAATAGAGCCCTAAACTGATATAGAGGAGCCAAAGAGGGACTCTTCACATTAATCATAAATATTAGATAATATTAATTGCTTCTATTTTCAGAATTTTTCTTAATGGTGTTTAAGACTTTTATAGTATAAACATTGTTCTTTGTTTTTATCATATTCTTTAGGAGGGACTGAGAACATTGTGTGTTGCATATAAAAAGTTCACACGCAAAGAGTATGATAGTGTGTGCAAGCTGCTTCAGAATGCAAAGCTAGCCCTTCATGATCGGGAAAAGAAACTGGCAGAGGCATATGAGCAGATAGAGAAAGATCTTATTTTGCTTGGTGCTACAGCTGTTGAAGACCAGTAAGTATGTTGCTTTGACTATGTTGAATGATGTGATAAATGGGAAGATGTGCCTATTATCAGAGGCATTGAACCAGAGGTGCAATAATTATACCTCCTTTTCTGTATTAGGCACAAATCTCTTTATTTGTATCAATCTCCTATAAATTAGCTAACTACATTCTCAGTTATGCATAATAAATACACAGAAATCAGTATTTTCAGATAATCAGTGTTGCAAATTATTACTTTTACTACTATGTTTCTGACTAAGATCTACTACCAATAAAAATGTTAAATATGGCTTATTTCTTTCAGTCATAGATACCATACTAAAATAAAACTTTGAAGAATAACATGTCGTGAATATTACCCAAGTATTTCTATACTCATTTTATTTGAATCACAAATGGTAATGAACATTTTGGTTTATATCAAAGTCAGCATATTCCTAGAATTGTTTAATCAGACTGTACTGTATATTCACACACAGACCATAATTAAGGTTGCATGATCTACCTTAATTCTGGCATTTCCTGAGTTTGGAGTGCTTAGCTTTGCAATAATAATGTTCTTTTAATTTGCTTTTTATGGAGTTTATATAAAATCTCTCACTCCATGCGGAAAAGCGCATACAAAACTCAGCAAGATTAGGTCTGCTCAGAAGACATTGCTTGGACCTCTTCATTTGTCACTAGTTCTGGCTATGAAGGCTGTGGAGCCCCAGGGGAACAAAAAAGCGAATCTCACACTTTTGGGGACAGCACTGATGTGTGATAGGGCTGGGTGGTATTCCTGTGTACCCTTCATCTGCTGGAGGGAAGATCATGGAGAAGCAAGTCTCTGAGATGGGCAGTCTGAGGAAATGAAGTGAGAATCTTTAGGGTTTGTGAGGGGAGCAAAAGATACACTTATTGGGTGCTGTGAGGGGCATGTGTATGTCTGACTTTTATCACCCAGCAACTTAGATATTTCATTTTTTTAACACAACTAATTGAAGATACTGGATATGTTTTGTGTCTGTACATGCTCTGGAGCTGGTGAGATGAAACATCCGATTCTTTAAGTAATAAAGATGAAAACAGAAACCTTTGAGTAGCTTTAAAATGGCAAGACACATTACTTATAACATGCTGATCTTTGTCTTTAAGCATTTTCAGATTCCCAGCTATGATTTTCATCATATTAGAAACTTCTTGTGTCTAAAACCTTTTACTGAAATACTGTTCGTGTCATGGAAACCTTTTAGTAAGGACCCTGAATTTCTCATTTCCAGTCAGTCTATCAATATTTATTGTCAATTGATATCTACAGGCTGCAAGAAAAAGCTGCTGACACGATTGAAGCACTCCAGAAAGCTGGCATTAAAGTTTGGGTTCTGACCGGAGACAAAATGGAGACTGCTGCTGCCACATGCTATGCCTGCAAACTCTTCAGAAGAAACACACAGCTACTGGAGCTAACCACAAAGAAAATTGAGGAACAGAGTTTACATGATGTATTGTTTGACCTAAGCAAAACTGTCCTAAAGCACAGTGGCAGCTTAACCAGGGACAACTTCTCCGGGTATGTAGAAAGTTCAGCTTTCAAGCCAAGAAAAGATTTGGTGGGCATTTCATAATTTAATTAAATGGTTGTTAGAACAGCAATGGCAGCAATATACTGTAGCTCAATTTATGTTGCCAGAGTGTGAATTACTGTATAGCACCTAATACCTCGTTTAGGCTTGTTACGTGCAAAAAATCTTTACACTCTTCATCCTCTGGCTTGTCATATGACTTGCATTATTTTAACCATTCCACTGCTAAAAATAGATCATGGAAAAAGATCATGGTTATGAAAAACATATTATTTTTATTTTTAAAAGATACTATGAACCAGAGAATATTGAATTATGCTTGTTGAGTGGCTAAGTGGCTACTAGACTAAGAATGAAAATATTTCATTGTCCTGTCAAGCATTCAAGCTCATTGTCAGCTCTTAATAAATAGGGTACCTCATTTTCTAGTTAATTCTGACTTAATAGTGTGCTACTTTAATGCTGCTGTTGTTTTCCAGGTGTCACTTGTAGCAAGGTGGTACGCATGTGAGGGAAATTTTTAATATGTCAATAATGTATCATTATAATGCGTAGCTTAGGCAGTCTATTTTTGTCAAAAATAAACAAAAGGTTGTGTGTTGGCAGTGGAGACAGAAGGAGGTGTTGGGGGAAAAAACTATTATAAATGTAAATGTTTACAGAGTTTTGAAAACCACTGCTTTTTTTTTTTCCATTTTTGTTGTAAACATTCCCCTGCAGTGCTGGAAACCCAAACACAATAGCATTATACTAGTGCATGGAAGTCAAAGCATAAATGAAACAGAATCAATCTAGTTTCATTGTCCAAGCTAGGTGGTGAAATGCAAAAGTAAATAAGCAGAATGAGTCAAAAGTAAACTAGAATTTAAAAATATTTTGCCAGGAACAGCATAGAAGGATTTTCACTTTAAGTATATTTCCTTGGTAACGTCCCTTTTAATGTTGCTTTTTGGTAAATAAATTTCTCGCCTTCTCTTTCCAAATCAAAACTCAAAATATATATATTTTTACAGTAGCTCTTCACTTGCATTTTCTTCCTCAACAGACTTTCAACTGATATGCAAGATTATGGTTTAATTATTGATGGAGCAGCATTATCATTAATAATGAAACCTAGAGAAGATGGGAGCTCTGGTAACTATAGAGAGCGCTTTCTTGAAATTTGCAGGAACTGCAGTGCAGTGTTATGCTGTCGAATGGCACCTTTGCAGAAAGCACAGGTTTGTGTTTCATGATCAATTACTTGTAACTACGCATCTATGTAAATATTGAAAGTCATTACTGTTTGTGACATATTATGGTAATTTAAAATGTTATCTTTCACTTTTCTATCCTATAAAATGGAAGCAAAAAATTAGAAAAAGAATGAGAGGAGAATTTTTGCTAGAAAGCAATTAGGTAATGGCACATTAAAAGAGAACCCTGCTGTGCACCTGATTTTGATTTATGTATATGATCAACTTTTATGGTTGATACATACTGGTGAATGAAACATATTTAATGAACCAATTGCTTCATCTTCTACTCATACTACATGATACTATTGGAAGCATGAGTTACCTATTATTGTGGAGTGTTAGTTCTTGTTTTTTAAATACAAATAAAATCCAGATAGAAGAGATAGATGGTGTAAACTGTTTGAAATACTCTCTGACTCCTGTTTTCTCATTGATGTTAACATAAACATATAAATTTGCTGTAGATATTCCCAGATTCAAAACTCTGTTTTACCTGGAGTTCAGTTTGTAAACTATTAATAACTCCAGGGGTGGAAACTTTAAAGCATGTTGATATTTATGACACAAAACATGGGAACATAAATATCTTGAATCCCCATATTTTTGTTTTAGTGCTCATGTACAGTACACATGCACATTCATTTAGTCTAATTAATGTATTTAGTCACTCTTCTTTTCATCCTGGGGAAGTTTGTATAAGTATTTAGTTTGAATAGACCAGTTTATTAAAATTATAATGCTTGCTAGTTAAAATGGATGGATCTGTTCTCCCATATTTGGTCTTCTATATTCGAAAGACTTACACAACCCTATTATCTTTGTTCATTGCCAAGTTTGATATTCATTTTGCCAGTCATGGAATAGATCATGAGATTAATATTCAAGAAAACTATTCTCCTTAAGAAATAAGAAAAGAAAAGCAACTTTACTGGCTTAGGAAGCATTTGAGAAAATAAAAACTTCTTTTTTAGGATTTTACTGAAAATGTACAGTCTGTACCTTGGGAATTATTGTAATTAAAGCTTTCACAGCCTGTAGATGATGACTGCATAAACAAAACTTCTGAATAATTTCTACATTAGTCTCCTCAACAGTCTCTCTCCCCTACCCCTTTTACAATGCACTGATAATGCTTATAAAACCAGAGGACTATTCATATTCAAGGCTTTTTCTAGCCAAAGAAAATCTATTGGTTATAATGTATAATAATTGAATTGGACAAAACTGTTTTTCTTCACTTTCACAGAATTTCCTTTGTAAGCATGTTGCTTACATTTAATTAACTGTACACCACATGCCATCTCACAGCACAGTAACCAAATTGTAAACATGTCAGGAAAGAGATTTTTAATGCTAATTCTTTTTCAGATCGTAAAATTGATTAAATTATCAAAGGAACACCCTATCACATTAGCAATTGGTGATGGAGCAAATGATGTCAGTATGATTCTAGAAGCACACGTTGGTATAGGTAAGTGTGCGGTCTAGATTTTAATTTAAAAGGAAATAAATATAATTTTAAAAAAAGAGGTTGTTTCAAACAATTAATTACCCATTTTCTTAATGTTTATATTTTATACACTCCAGCTAATTATAAGGTATAATGAAATTTAATAATAAATTAACATCACCACGTGCCCTGCAACTTTGCCAGTATTTTTGTATGTTTTAAATAATTCATTAGCTTTCTGAACGGCTTCTAACAACTCTTTCTTCTAGGAATCACTGGAAAAGAAGGCCGTCAAGCTGCAAGAAATAGTGACTATGCAATACCTAAATTTAAACATTTGAAAAAAATGTTGCTTGTTCATGGGCATTTTTATTATGTTAGAATATCAGAGCTTGTGCAATACTTCTTTTATAAGGTAGGATAGGATCATGTAATCCGCAAATATGCATATGGTATTAACTAACTATATATAATAGGTACCCTCAACTGTAGAAAATGCTGTTGACTCCTAGATACAAATCCCCAGGTGGGTTTGCTCATTGTACTCCTGGGAGAATTCTGTGTTACTGCATATGCGCAGAATTTATGTCCCCCGCATATTTCTTTGCTTCCCCGCAGAAAAATGACTTTCTGATGGGGAAGCAAAGGGAAGCCACAAGAGCAGTCATGCGACCCTCCCCAGCAGTGTTTCGGGTGCCCCGGGCAGCCATCAGAGAGGTAAATCACTGTGGGGCAAGAGGCGGGACTGGGGAAGACCCAACAGGTAGCTCCTACCCTGCACTGGACTCAGGTGCTAGTCCCGGCTGGGCTGGGGAGAACAGGACTTCCTCTTCCCCTGCACGGCATCCGGGGCTGGGTCAGACCTACTCACAGATTTCTCCCCCGGCTGCAGGAAGCACTGCAAACTCCCCCTCCTCCCACCCACCCCACCCCGCTTCCTGCACCCATCACTCCTCAGCTGCAAGGGGAGGGATCTCTGTACAGGGAGCTGCTCCCCCGTCCACCAAATCCCCATGCATCCAGACCCCCTCATACCCAGACCCTCCCACCGAGCTTCACCTCCCCACACACATTCAAAACCCCCGCTGAAGAGCCCCACTCCCCCTGCACCTGGACCACCCCAACGAGCCACCCGGATCCTCACGCCACCGAGCCCCAACCAGTTGTACCTGGATCCTCACCCAACTGAGCCCCACTCCCCCAGCATCTGGACCCCCACACCCTGCCCCACTGAGTCCCAACCACCTTCACCTGGACCCCCTGCGAGTCCCATTACCATTGTACCCATATCCCCGCAACAAGCCCCTGTGCATCCAGATCCCCCCACCCCCCGCACAGCCGGATCCCCCATTGAGCCGCCCGCAAACAGAACCCTCTCAACCCATATCTGGATTCCCTCACATTAAGTCCCTCCACACTTGGATCCTGCCTTGCTGAGCCTGCCTGCCCACACCTGGTGCACCTGGCATGGAGGGGCAGGGCCCTGGGATCTTTCTGGGGCAGGCTGTGTCAGGATTGGGTGCAGCCTCACTGCTGAGTCCGTGTCCCAGGCAGGGAAGGCTGCAGAGTGATCCTCCACCTCTGTGCAGCCAGTGGTCTGTTCGTTCCACTGCCAGGCTGGAGCCTCCACATTTATTTGTGAAATAAAATTTGCAAATTTTTGCAGAATTTTAAAATATTGTGTGCAGAATTTTAATTATTTTGATGCAGAACTTTTAATTTTTTGATGCAGAATGCTCTCAGGAGTATCATTGTCACCAAACTCTGAGGCAGAACAGCTTTTATTTGTATGCACTGTGTGATCGTTAATACGGTTAAAAATAAAATTTTCATTTTGTCTTTAATCTTTATTCCCATATGTATTCCAGCAACTCCCTCCTTCCCTGCCCCCCACCCACCCATGTTCTAGGCACCATCTACAGTGCCTTTTAAATCAAGTCTGAGGACCAGTGTTTTAAAAGTTAACGTAATTCTAACTTAAATCAGTTTCTAAGTTCAGTTGACCAATGTGGATGGAGAAACCCATTTTACTATTTATGTTCACACTGACTGGCCACAGTATATCAGAAACTAGTTTACCTGAATCCCATTGTTGATATGACCTTACTTTCCTCTTTCTGTCTTCTGTGCCTACCCACCCCCATGTAGCATCTCTTTTCCCTCCAACTTGACAGAGTAGTTATAATTTTTATTTCAAAATTGTGTTTATCTGTGCTAATGTAAAATGAGAATGTGAATGCCCTATTTCTATAAATCTATCACAGCCTTTTCTGTATTCTGTGTGCAGCACAATTAGTATTATACGATATTATAATATACATGGTTATAATAATGCGTGATATATGTTGTTGATTGTGCATCACTTGATAACTCTCACTTTGTCTTCCAGAATGTCTGCTTCATTTTTCCTCAGTTTTTATACCAGTTCTTCTGTGGGTTTTCACAACAGGTTAGTCAGGCATTTTAATTTTTCTGCTTATTGTAAAACCTTCTCTTTGGCCTTTTTTAACTAAAAGCATTGGGATGCTGTATAATCTTACTGGACCAGGTAGGCTGAAAAAGCTATTAGTTTAGCTTACAGCTCTCTCTAAAGAAGGCTATTACCTTTGGTTAGTGTGGCTTTCAAGAGCTCTCATGACTGTTACTGAAATGAATTTGATGAATTATCAGAAAAGCCACATTATTTTCTGAGTCAAAGACTTAATGGAAAACACAAAACTGAGAGTTAGCTGTGGAAAGCAAAATCTCCATGGAAAACATGCAGTTCAATCTTTCCATTGATTTTTTGCTCACAGAGCATGGATAGAAGAAAATCTAAAAGGTGTGGGTGTGAACGGTTTGTCTTTTGAGGCAGGGGTGAAAGTGCAGAAGGCAGCTGGCCTGATCTGGGGCTCTCTCAGGCTGAGCATGCAGATGCCCATACCATGGAAATCAGGGGTGGGAGAAGGGAAAATAAACACACCAGTTTAGGGACCTAATTCTCCAAAAGAGAAAAATAAGGTATTCTTGGGGGAGGGCCAGGTCCTCTTTCTTTTAAGTTCTTGTTTCTTTGCTCTTCCTCGGCTGTTCTCAGCTATCTAAGTTGTATGGAAGGCTCCTTGTCTCTCCTCCCATGAAGTAAGGGAGATGAAAACAAATTCAGGAACTTGGAAGAAAAGGGGACCGACTGGACCTTTTTCATAGATTTTCACAGTAAAGCTCCAATGAGCTTAAAAAATTGAGTGTGAAACTATTTTCAATTTTAGGGATGCGCTGAAACCTATCTAGCATTTTGTGAAGCACTCTCTGGCTAATACTAGATGTTAAAGCATGTGTTGATGAAGTTTGGCTGCAAAATTTGCCATTCTTTTTCATGAAAAATAACACTTCTTTAAAAAAAAAAGGAGAAGCCTTTGTAGTAAGGATTTTCAGTGCACATGTTTCAGGGCATAGGCTGATCATGAGGCAGGGTCTGGAAGAAACCCTCACTTTATAGGAGGCAAGGAATAGGTTTGTTAATGATGATAAACATTATGTACCTAGAATAAGACCCAGAACAGGGAGAAGGGGAGAAAAAGATTGGTTCATGCCCAGTCCCTTGTGCTGTCAAGGAGCTGATTTGATCCCCCTATTCAAGCTGTTCTCTAGAGCTGCTTTAGCTTAAACATGCTAGCTATAGCCCCACAAGTGACCATTATGTCATCTGAGGATTACTGGAATGTAGCAACACTCCAGCCATTACACCTGAACTCTACCCTACATTGGGTGGGTGAAAAGGGGGTGGAGTGGAGCTGGCTATGCCGGACAGAGATTTCCCCCACCAGGGGAATCAATTGTCCAGCTAGGGCAGCTTTACAGCCGCTTTGCACAGCTGAAACATTGTGAGGGGACCACTGACTATTGTCAAGTCAAATTTTGATTGACTTGTTTGCCCAGAGGAACCTGGGTGAAAACTGACTTTTATCCTATCTCAAAAACAGTCATCCAAGGATGCTATGTGGAATTTGTCTTCGTTTTAAGGAATGTGCTTTTGTGTCTCTAAACAAGACAACATTCTCCTGTTAAATCAAGCATAGTATGGTGTATTGTGTTTGAAAATATAACTGGTTAATATAACTCTTTTTTCCATCTGCAGCCTTTATATGATACTGCGTATCTAACACTGTACAATATCAGCTTCACATCTCTTCCTATCCTCTTGTACAGTCTAATGGAACAACATGTCAGTACAGAGATGCTCAAGAGAGAACCTTCACTGTACAGGTAAAGGTAATCATTTAGCCCCAAATGTTTGGCTTGTCATTTGTAGACAGTCTTTTTTGGAATGTTCCTCTAAAATACCATTAGTGATTCACTACTTCCACTGTGCACGATATAAGAAGTGCAACATCCTCTAACAATTAGATGCACTGAACCTGAGATGGTACTTCTGGAAATATTTTGGAAATGACCAGATGTATATAGCATACTATGGCTGTCGATTAATTGCAGTTAACTCATGCAATTAACTCAAAAAAATTAATCGTGATTAATCGCAGTTTTAATTGCACCGTTAAACAACAGACTACCAATTGAAATTTATTAAATATTCTAGATGTTTTTCTACCTTTTCAAATATATTGATTTCAATTACAACACAAAGTATACACTGCTCACTTTATATTATTTTTTATTACAAATATTTCCACTGTAAAAATGATAAACAAAAGAAACAGTATTTTTCAATTCACCTCATACAATACCGTAATGCAATCTCTTTATTGTGAAAGTGCAATTTACAAATGTAGATATTTTTTGTTACGTAACTGCACTCAAAAACAAAACTGTAAAACTTTAGAGCCTACAAGTCCACTCAGTCCTACTTCTCGTTCAGCCAATCGCTAAGACAAACAAGTTTGTTTACATTTACGGGAGATAATGCTGCCCACTTCTTATTTATAATGTCACCAGAAAGTGAGAACAGGCGTTCACATGGCACTTTTGTAGCCAGCATTGCAAGGTATCTATATGCCAGATATGCTAAACATTCGTATGCCCCTTTATGCTTCGGCCACCATTCCAGAGGACAGGCTTCCATGCTGATGACGCTCATTAAAAAAATAATGCGTTAATTAAATTTGTGACTGAACTCCTTGGGGGAGAATTGTATGTCTCCTGTTCTGTTTTACCGCATTCTGCCATATAGTTCATGTTATAGTTGTCTTGGATAATGATTCAGCACATGTTCATTTTAAGAACACTTTCACTGCAGATGTTACAAAATGCAAAGAAGATACCCATGTGAGATTTCTAAAAATAGCTACAGCACTCGACCCAAGGTTTAAGAATCTGAAGTGCCTTCCAAAATCTGAGAGGGATGAGGTGTAGAGCATGCTTTCAGAAGTCTTAAAAGAGCAGCACTTTCATGCGGAAACTACGGAACCTGAACCACCAAAAAAGAAAATCAACCTTCTGCTGGTGGCATTTGACTCTAATGATGAAAATGAACATGCATTGGTCCACACTACTTTGGATTGTTATCGAGCAGAACCCGTCATCAGCATGGACGCATGTCCTCTGGAATGGTGCTTGAAGCATGAAGGGAATCTTTAGCACATCTGGCACGTAAATATCTTGTGACGCCAGCTACAACAGTGCCATGTGAACACCTGTTCTCACTTTCAGACAACATTGTGAATAAGAAGCGGGCAGCATTATCTCCTGCAAATGTAAACAAACTTGTTTGAGCAATTGGCTGAACAAGAAGTAGGACTGAGTGGACTTGTAGGCTCTAAAGTTTTACATTGTTTTATTTTTGAATGCCGTTATTTTTTGTACATAATTCTACGTTTGTAAGTTCAATTTTCATGATAAATAGATTGCACTACAGTAGTTGTATTAGGTGAATTGAAAAATACTATTTCTTTTGTTTTTTACAGTGCAAATATTTTTAATAAAAATAAATATAAAGTGAGCACTGTACACTTTGTATTCTGTGTTTTAATTGAAATCAATATATTTGAAAATGTGGAAAACATCCACAAATATTTAAATAAATGGTATTCTATTATTGTTTAACAGTGTGATTTAATTGCGATGAATATTTTTAATCACGTGACAGTCCTAATATATATATATATTTCAATAGCTGGATAAACTCTGTAGATCATGTACAATCTTAGACAGAAGTTCAGAATTATAGTAGAAAATTATTGCCCTACAGAGTGAAAAAAATGTATTCTTTTTAGTATTGTTTAATGCCTCCCTCTGTGGAGGACAGCAGATTCCTAGAAACAAAACACACTATATATCTATGTATAGTATTTTCTTTTGAGGGGAAAGAGAGACTGAAAGCTGCAGTTTCTCCCTCCTTTTTCCTTAAATCTATTCTTTGCTGGATCTAATTCCATCAGAGAGTTCCTTGTTTCTTGCAGAGGTGAGTGGTGTTGGTATAGTCAAAGATATCTTTTATGCAGCAACATGTTTTTCAAAATAGACACCATGTGAACAAGTTTCTTTGAAGCCCCATAAGCATATTGTTGCTGCTTGTTAATACCTTAAGCCTGCTTGCAATCTGCCATAGTGTTTCCCTGAAACATCCATCAGTTTTACATGTCCCAAGATCCTTTCGCAGGGAAACCAAAATAGTCAACGGCAAAATGTTGACTAGTTTGCAGGACAATAATGCTAAAACTATTTTAGATTACTCTTTGCTGCCAGTTGGATGACTATCTGTGCCAATAAACTGCATTTGGCAGTTCACATTAGGATGAGTGCCTGGTTTGGATTGCTGTAGCTGCAAAACCAGTGCCTTATTTTGAGAGTAATCGTAGATGCCCAAAGCATAAACTTGAAAAGTGTGATATGGCTCCAGGTATTTATTTCACAGTTGGGTGAACTCTTAGATCCTAAGGGTAATATTACATACTGCTATTGAAAACTCATTTTTATTACACCTTACAATTTAAAAAAAAAATTAAATGCTTGTTTTGGAGAGTGACATTTTTGTTTGGCTTTTGAGAGCATAGCATATTTAATGCCCACTGATCTTCTGAACTTATTTTATCAGTCAATAGCACAAAATTATTGTAGGCCACATGAGATATGATGCTATTTTAGCCATTTATAGTGATGTATTTTTTTGAAAAAATTGCTCTTAAATGAATGGGGTAATTTACTCACAATGAAAAATAATTTAAGACAGTCCTGAGCCCAGTTTTTTTTTTAAAAGGTATTTGGGTGAAAATATTGATTGATATGATCAGTGTTGGAAAGGGAGACTGTGTATAAGTGCTTTTGTTTCCAAGTACTGTTTAGATCTTTATAATTCACATTTTTCATTTCAGTTTTGCTCTGACCCATTTTATGATAGGCCATGTCCCAATTTTCCATGTATGAGAATTAAACCAGTACCATTCAGATTCATATGTACTGGGGAAAATTTACTATAGCCAAGCACTTTTGTCCAGCAAACAATCAATCACATTTTCTAAAGAAAAGCATTCTAGTAATACTCTTTATGTTAATATACTCTTCGATTCTGGTAAGCATGACTGCACCTATGTTGTTAACATTCCATATTGTAGTAATAAGTTTCCGCCTGGAAAAGAAAGCAAAGTCTCCAGAGACCTCTAGTGTTTCAATTTATTACATATCTTTTTAGGTCATCACTGTGCACAGCACTTTACAAAACTTGTACTTTAAACATGTCCCTTCCCTGAAGAGATTGAAATCTAACTTGGACTGGTACAGTACAAATACAGAATTTACCATCAGAGTGGGAACTGGTAGAATTATAGTCAACGAGTAGTGGAGGAGACTAGACAAAAGTCGTAGATCTTATGGAGAGAGATGAATGTGGATCTGGTAGACCGGGGGTAGGTAATCTATGGCACGCGTGCCAAAGGCGGCACGCAAGCTGATTTTCAGTGGCACTCACGCTGCCCAGGTCCTGGCCACTGGTCCGGAGGGCTCTGAATTTTAATTTAATTTTAAATGAAGCTTCTTAAACATTTTAAAAACCTTAATTTACTTAACATACAATAATAGTTTAGTCATATATTATAGACTTATAGAAAGAGACCTTCTAAAAACGTTAAAATGTATTACTGGCATGTGAAACCTTAAATTAGAGTGAATAAATGAAGACTCGGCACACCACTTCTGAAAGGTTGCCGACCCCTGTGGTAGACACTTGTCACATGGGAAATGTCTAACTGTGTTCCAAATACAATATTTTAAATATTTCTTCTCACAAAATAATTTGTTGAGTTCATATTTCTTGGATCTTTTTAGCATGCCAGTCTGACTGCATATGTCTTGTTTTATTCAGGGATATTACCAAGAATGCTCTTCTGCGCTGGCGTGTATTTATTTATTGGACATTCTTGGGACTGTTTGATGCTGTGGTATTTTTTTTTGGTGCCTATTTCTTGTTTGACAACACAACTGTGACCAGCAATGGACAGGTTAGTATTTAGTTTGATCAAAGTTAGACTTGGGAAATGAAGAAATTGTAACTTTTAAAATCCCAAATGTTCAATTATCATTTACATAGGCGTAATTCATTAAAAATAACCAACTATTGTCATAAAGGCTTCCTGTAGAGATAACTGTTTTATGGTTGGCAGTGAGATAGGAGTGATATGTAACACTGTTTTTAACAGAAACAGAATTATATAGCTAAAATACCATGTATCAGTAATCAGCATGTGGCTGCATGCTGGTTGGGGGTGGGGTGGGGGAGGGAGTTTATAACCTGAACTCGAAATATCCGGTAAGAATTTGCTATTTCATAATTAACACCTACTTCATCAATATATATTGATAATTTGACTCCTTTAATTCATTTGTGCATATTTTTAAAAGATAGACACCTGAATATCCTTGTGATGGGCACCATGCAAGAGCCTAAATAGAACAGACTAGAATTACATGTTTAACATTTATATATTTTACGTCATTTAAGACATTCTGTTTCTACTTATGGTACAGTGACATGAATATAAATTTTTAAGGACCTTTTGCATTTTAGTTATTTACACATTAACATTTTTTGGTCTATTTTATTTGTGTCTTGCTTTTTTTTTTCTTTTTTGCTACTTGCTTCTCTTCCTAACCTCAGCTAATGACAACCAACACTCATATGGTAAGACTATTGTGGTTTTGTCATGATGTGCATTGCCTCTTTCCCTGTTCTTGAACTAAAGAACAGTTAAAATATTTCCTACAAATATTTTCATGACTTCTGTCCTTTTATAGAAATATTAGCAGTTGCTGCCTTTTTAGTTTCTTTAAAAATTGTTACAGCCAGGGAGTTGTATTAGAAAGACCATAAATTTTTGACACTATTAATTTTCTGCTTTCCTTTGCATTTTGTTGTGTTTTCATCAGTGCTTCCCACTCAGCTCTTTTGTCTTATTGAAAATCTCAACTCTAGGCGATTTATAATATCTGACATTTCCACAACTTTAGAAAAGATTCATTGAATGACTGTGAGAATACAACTGTGTAATTTTTTTACTCAATTTTAAGTGAAACATATCTGTCCAGAAATGTCAGATGTAATTCTATGTTTACTAGAGAAGTAATATTTGAGTAGAATGGATATTGTGACATCATTGAATGTAATAAACTAAACCACTGTGTGAGAAAAGACAGGAATCTTCTTTTTAAGTTTGCCTGTACATTGAAAGAATTACCTTTGGGCAGTGCAGTATGCTACAGTAGTTCTGTTTCTCCTGTAATTATGTTTTCAATCTGAGGTTGAAAACTCTATATAGTTTCAATTTTTGGTACTCATAAAATTCTCTTTCACAGCTGTGGGAGTCGCATAGCCTCTTGTTGTTGCCAGATGCATTGATTCAGAATCCATCTTTAATCTTTTAGTTGAGTCTTCTTGTGTAGATGAACCAGTTTGGTTTTTAACCATGTTCCCAAACCACATTAAAGCCTCATCCCAAAATGTTCAAAGTTGGGTGCTTAAAGTTATGGACCCATAGTAATGTTTAGGTACCTGAATAAGTAGCCTAATGACAGAGGTGCTGAGTATCCTGAGTTCCATTTGAAGTCAGAATTTAAGGGAAGTTCAGCACCTTTTGAAACTCTGACCTTTTATTTCAGTGTTAAGCATGGATTTTGGGTGCCTGAAAATGTTGGCTGTCAGGGATAAGTAATCAACTGAAACGTGGACATCCACCTCAAATCTAAACAATGATTGAGTGTCCAATATGTGCTAAGTGCCTCACAAAAGCAAGCTTTGAATGGCTTACAATATCAGTTCAGTATCTCACAACAAGTCAGAGTCAAAAACAAGTGAAGGGGTGAGGAGAGACAAGTGTGATAGTCTCATGAAGCTACACTAGATGATCCACCTTAGGTTCCAAGTTGTTAAAATGGACAACTTCTAGGTTATTGCATCAAGAAGGTATTCTTTTTTTCCCCAGCTTTTTACCCCAAATCTCCACTGCCGCCAAGGCTAGTAAAAATGTGAGGCAAGCTAATGTCCTTTACTGTGGTGAAAAACTCCAATGTGACAGGCCAGAGTATGGCATGACATTCAGCTTAAAAATAAATCACAAACCCAAAGCATCTAACTTTATTTAGAAATCTTATTGAAGGTCCACTACAATCTCTAAAGTGATATACTGTTAGTATTTTGGGTGTCCTTTATCACCCATCGTCTTTCATTTCTCTTGGCCAGCTGACCGCAAAATGGCTGGCCCAGAGCAATTGCCTGACAAGCAAAATTCAGGTGTCCAAGATCTGTCAATAATAATAGTAGTCAATTTACTACAGCAGTGCCTAGATGTCCCAACTGAATTGTGGACCCCATTGTGTTAGGCACTGTACAAACATAGAGTAAGGATGTTCCCCAAAGAGCTTGCAATCTAAACAGAGAAGGCAAAGAGTAAGGAAAGGAATGCAACATAGAAGCAGAGTGATCGCAGGTGGTAAATGTCATATAACTTTCACAGTGTGTTTTGTGTGTGCTTGATTTGGTGTTTTGTTGTAGGATTTTTTTAAATTGTATTATTGGGGTCGGAAAAGTGGGGGAAAAGGCAGGAGGGAGGCTGGGTTAATAGGAGCAAGGGTGTGGGAAAGCCAAAAGAAGGGAATAGGGACATTGAAAGAAAAGAGGAGAAGAAGAGATGGGAGAGGTAGGAGGGAAAGTTGGAGAGGAACACGGAGAACAGGGACAATGAGGTCAGAAGCAGAATGATAGTGAGGGCGAAGAGGGTAGGAGCATATCATAGTAAATCAGCAAACAAAACACAATGCCCAGAATTTCAAGTAAAATGTTCACCATCTGGGTTTGCTTTTACTGGGAATCTGGACTTGCCATCCCACAAAGTCTGCTAATTACTTGAAGATCTAATTGCTGGAAGAAAGTCAGCATGTGTTGGCATGACCCCCAAGTCCTGAACAAATCAACTGAGTAGTGGGTTTCAGAGTCCAGCCTAGCCTCTCTAATCAAGAAGTGAACTGAATTTTTCAGAAGTGGCACACACAAAAGTACAGCCATGACCGTGACCATATCAAAATCAAGTTGATTACCAAAACAAAACCTCAGTAAATCAAGATCCTTCAGGTTGTACAGGTAAGAGGATTAAATGCAGAAGGTCTAACTAGTGAATGAAAGGTTTCTCACAGGTTTATATAAAGAAATTAGATGGATGTGAAAGTCCTGATTATGGAGGAACAATCACTTCAATATTTCAATCATTCATTGGTTTAATGTTTCTTGGTCTTAAACACCATACACAGATAAATTTGGATGAACTGTTGAAATGTATTGAATGTAAAAATACCAAGAAGTTAAAAATACAGCAGCATGTGATCTTCGTTTCAATGGAATTAACTTAAGCTAAATGAGAAATCAACACTATGGGATAATATATGGTTGAAGGTATCCTTTCTAACTGAGATTCAGAATTTGATATTGGGTATGATGACGTTTGAGTCCTGGTCTATGTAAAATGAGTTGACGGTGTCTATCTACTTTCTCGTGGAGAGTTGTCCACATCACAGAAACTACTAGCACAGTTGGCACTGAGGCACCCTTGCTGGAAGCTTCAGTGGAGAGACAAAGGATCACCGTGTGAAAAAGGGAAGCTGCCATCCCTGGAGGTGACACCATGTGTTGTCAACCCTTCAGATCAGTACTAAATCAAATTGAGTGAGCTTTCACAGCTTCATATGCTCTATTGTTTAAGGGACATCAATCTCTAAGGATATTGAACGTCAAGGCCTGGGCATCTCCACACCTTTCTCCTCAACATGTAGTTGAGGAAGTCCACCAGATCAAAGTATGGCTGGAAGGAAAGACCCTTTCTACCTGACTCTGTGCTCCTTCTAGTTTCTGCTCTGGTGCCTCTCATGTGGAACAGATTGCCTGCCTGATATCTGCTCCGGAAGTTGTCCAAAATCTTGTGGTGTCTCTCTTCCCATTTGGTTTAGGATGAAGATCCAATGAGGTATAAGGGGCTGGCCAGGCCGGGCCTGTTCCAGTCACTGCAACACTCCATGCACAGTTTCAGTCCTGCTGTTATCACTATAGCTGTAGGAGTACTACTGCAATAGTCCTTGTCTCATTGTGAAGTAAAGATGACAGGGGCTGGTGGGGAGGCATGTTGCTGGTAGAGAGGACTTTGCTGGGCACCAAAAGCCTAGCAACCAACTCGGGAGAAGAGCTACAAACAAACAATGTAGCGAGAAGCAGCCCAGATTCCAAACTGGTGGTTTCCTTCACAGGAAATCAATTTAAAAGACGCACCAAAATCTCTATTAAACAAAATAGAAAACCTGGGATATTTTATCATAATACATGTTGTTCAGTCTATTAAAGTACATTATTTCAAGATTTATTTACCATAACTATAATTTCTGATAGTAGCTCAGATACCATGGTGAGGGGCGATCTTATGAAAACCTAGAGATAAATAACTGAGTAGTGAATATACATAATACTATGGATTTGACAGAATATTATTAATAATCCTATTATGTTACAGTAGTATGTAGAGGCCCAACTGAGATTGGGGCTTAATTGTACTAGATAAAAAACTTACTTAAAAAGTCTCTACCTTGCAGAATTTATAATACAAAAGGTCTTTATTTCTCTTGGTGTAAAAGCCAAACTTATTTTGGTTTGTTGGTGGTGGTGGTTTTGTTTTGTTTTGTTTTTTGTTTTAAAGCTCTATGTTAAAGTTGGTATCTGAAATAAATGATTTATAGTATGTCTGAAGTTTACTTTAAGTAACACCTAATCTCTATTACAAATACTAGTATGTGGAAAATATACATGCCACTTCTGTGTCTTGTTTTAATAAGGCAGAAGTCATATTTATCAATTGCAATACAATTCTATCCTAGTATAAAATAGCACATTTTTCATAAATCTTGGAAATGGAATGAAGTGGAAAGAAATTGTAGCTCATTTAATCTTTGCATGTCTGTCCTTCCCTCATGCAACCAACTAGCAGCCTCTGGTGCAGCATGCTGGAAGTCTACTGTCACTACATTTGAATAAGAAACTTCAGCTCATCTGCTCCTGAGCTGTATGCTGTCTCTTACTGAGTGAGCAGCAGCTGCTCCCTCGTGTTTTGTCTGTGTTCATCTCTCAGGTCCCCTTCACATCATTTTCCAATTCTCTTCTCTGTGCCATCTATCTGAAGAATCTCAAGAGCATGAGATACTTCAGATATTGCATCATTATCACAGCTTTTAAAATGGATATATGTGTAGGTGTTAAAAGGTATTATGTTGGTATCCTGAACCATAAATATTGTATGCTACATAAAGCAATGTTCATTTAGGGTAGTTGAGGTGATTTTATTTCAAGGTGCATGTAGTGAGGAATCAAAGGAAAAAATCTAGTATCAACTACTCAAAGGTTTTTTTTGTTTTTTTTTTAAATCTGTGAAGTTTATACATACTTACATTTCTGTGATGGATATCCCATTCTTACTTGTCCTGTTACCAAACTGATGCATTCATCAGTCTCCATGAAGACATGTGACTCCAAGAACTAGAGAGGAGAGAGGTCAGAAAGATGGCAGTTGAGAAGACTCTGAAAATATCATCAATGCTCTCCTGGGAAACAGCGCAGTGACACACTAACTGTGCTGCAGTTTTTCTTTACACAAAGAAAAGTACCAATGAGCTTTGGGCTGAGTGTTCTAATTATGTGTATGTTGCTTGTGTGCAGTCTGAAATGTGTGCGCACGAGCAAAATAAACTGATATCCAAATAGTTTGTTCTACATGGATCGTGATACAGTGAAGTACATTACCTATAATGACTTTTGACCCTTTTTTATAGATGTTTGGAAACTGGACCTTTGGAACACTGGTGTTTACTGTGCTAGTATTTACAGTTACATTGAAGGTAAGATATTCTATATTGATATTTCATCTACTGAGACTCTTTGGGATCCCCATCAATAACTATAGTTGTCCCCTATCCTGTTTACTAAAACCAACTTTCCCCACGTATTTTGACTATAATCCTTCTACTTACGGAGAACTAAACACGGTTTCCTTTGGAGCTTGTCGATTCTGCTCCTGTCCAGAGCTGTTGGCATGTGAAGCTATAAAAAACTCGGTACATTGATTGAATCTGTGCAGGGTTACTGGCAGCTCAAGAGTGAAGGATTTAGCTGGAGTTCCAAAGTTGGATCTTGACATGATATCACAATGTTACCAATGAATTGCCAGATTTTTCCTGTTTGTGGTTTGGTTTGGTTTTTTAAGTTCAGCTTTTTAGGTTGGTATGGTGATGTATCCCTTTTCAGATGCCCTATCAAAGTTGGTTTATGTTTAAATATACTGATTTCTTACATATTCTGTATAATGAAATGGAAATTTCTGTACAGAAATGCACATATGCTTATATTTTGCTTGGATTCCTTTTACGTGACTTTTTAGCCAGGGTATTCAAAATAGCTGGTTTTACTGAGTTCATTGTTGGAATACTTTCCCCAGTAGATTTTCACTGTCAAAAGAGAGAAGCGTTGGGAGTTCATGACTTATATTTCTATCATTCGATAAGTACAGCCTATTATATTAAAAGAGAGCATCAATAATGAGCATCACTATGTAATTATTTGTTTGTTATAAGGGGGGAGAGAATTCTTTTAATGGTTGAAGCAGTTTATAATTGCTAATTTTCAGTAATTATATACGTAAGTTTGTAACTGATATAAACTAGGACAGTTACAGCCTAATTATAAAGCGGAACAAGAGAGAGGACGGTGAAACAATCGTCTGGGGCTGCGCTAGTAATATCTCAATGTTATAATTTCCTAATGAATAGTCAAGCCTTTGTCATGACATACTGTGACGGGTTGGATCACAGAAACCCCCTTGGGAGCTGCCACCCGATGTGCAAAGACTACCCCTGCTTCTGTTTTCCCTGCCAGCTCAGGACTCCAGCACCCTGTCTTGCTGAGCCAGACACTCCAGTCTGCTGCAACACCGACCCAGGGTCTGAATCACTTGTCCCAAAGCTGCAAGTTTACCTGAAAACAGCTCACAGGAGTGTGCTTGTCTTTAGCACTCAGGTGCCCAACTCCCAGTGGGGTCTAAACCCAAATAAATCCCTTTTACCCTGCATAAAGCTTATGCAGAGCAAACTCAAATTGTTCGCCCTCTATAACACTGATAGAGAGATATGCACAGTTGTTGGCTCCCCCAGGTATTAATACATACTCTGAGTAAATTACTAAATAAAAAGTGATTTTATTAAATACAGACAGTAGGATTTAAGTGGTTCCAAGTAGTAACAGACAGAACAAAGTAAGTCACCAAGCAAAATAAAATAAAATGCGCAAATCTATGTCTAATCAAACCAAATACAGATAATCTCACCCTCCAGAGATGCTTCAGTAAGTTTTTCTCAGACTGGACACCTTCCAGGCCTGGGCACAATTCTTTCCCCTGGTACAGCTCTTGTTGCAGCTCAGGTGATAGCTAGGGGATTCTTCATGATGGTTCCTCTCTCCCCTTTGTTCTGTTCCACCCCTTTATATATCTTTTGCATAAGGCGGGAACCCTTTGTCCCTCTGGGTTTTCACCCCCCCTCACTGGAAAAGCACCAGGTTAAAGATGGATTCCAGTTCAGGTGACATGAACTTGCCAGCACACACATATACAGGAAGACTAACAGGTAAACACAACCATCTGCAGACAATGGTCCTGGTTAATGGGAGTCATCAAGATTCCAAACCATCATTAATGGCCCACACTTTACATAATTACAATAGGCCCTCAGAGTTACATTTTATATTTCTAGTTTTAGATACAAGAGTGATACATTTATACAAATCAGATGATCATACACAGTAGATTATAAGCTTTGTAATGATACCTTACAAGAGACCTTTTGCATGAAGCATATCCCAGTTACGTTATATTCACTTATTACCATATTTTCTCTAAAACTATCCCAGTTACATTATATTGACTTATTATCAAGTTTTTATAAAACCATATAGACTGCACAACGTCACAATATACTAGATCTCAATACAGAATACAAAGATTAGTACTTAGGTATGGGAACTTTCTTAACTATGGTAGAAATAGAAAGGTTTCATTGTTCCCTACAGTTCTGCATAGAGTTCTCAGATTAATTCTTTAAATAGTTCATTGATTTTCTTTGTACCTCATCTCCTGTTGAGTCTTTTATCACTTCTAAAAAAATAATATAAACACCAAGATGACCTGTTTTCTTTCAGCTTGCACTAGATACACACTACTGGACATGGATAAACCACTTTGTGATCTGGGGATCGCTACTGTTCTACATTATCTTTTCCCTCCTCTGGGGAGGAATTATCTGGTAGGAACCTAGTGTGAATTGTATTGCAAATGTTATTTTCACAAGCATAAAATAAGTTTATATATTCAATTTTTTTTTTCAAATAAAATTCATTTCAGCTTTTATCTGTACTATAATTTACAATATGAGTTACCAACTTAAACATGTCAGTCATGGCGATTAATGAATAGTTGGCTTTTCTTTAGGTTGATAGCTGCTAAAAATGTTCTTAAAGAAAAGAAGAGTAATAGCACTCAAACTGAGTCAGTAAGCACCTGAGTTTCTGGTTCTATTGTTTTAAGAAACCAAAAACTCTATTTTTAATAAAGGCTTAAGTACATATTGAAGAGGTCGCCTATTGTGCTAATATACATACTGCAGTACATTTTCTACTCATTTGTAAAATTGAGTTCATGTTAAAAGATAAGGAGTTATGTGGAATTTCAGACACTAGCTAAATGTGTTAGTGAGTACTACATTTGTTATGATAGCTAAATATTCCTGCTGTTCACCAGATGTGAATAACATTTTAGTAAATGTTTTTCATTTCCACCTTCTTTTCTTAAAATATATATATTATTATTGCAGAATTTGAGCGCCACCTACTGCTACTTTTGTTACCTTATTTGTGTATTTTTATGAATACATTCTGGCAAGGTTTAATATCCACCCCGGCAAGGAAAATGGAAAGGAAAATTCATATTACAAAACTATTGGATGTATATAGGAGAGAATGTTTTTCAAGAGACTTGTCTGGTTTCATGCTTTTGGCTGCAAACAGAGTAGAAAGGCGTATGGCTTTAGATTAAATAAATTTTTTTAAAATAGCTATAAAATGGCTTAAGTTTTATCCACATTTAAATTTTAACAAGATTAAATCAGTTTTATATAATTGAAAAATCACTTAATTACATTATTAAAGTTTGTGGGGAGGAGAATAAACATGCATGTTATAAATATCTTGATTCTCATTCTCCACCCACATACTTCCCATGGGATTCCCATGCCCAATGAACTTTTGACTACCTTCTGGACGGGAGACCTTTGTCATTTATCTCCAACACATGCACATTCTGACCCTCTTATTCTTTTGGTGTCTTAATTGAGTGAGCCAGCTGGTTCCCCTCGCAATCTATAAATGGAGAAGGGAACTGTTGCTAGCTTGCATCTTGCATACCAATTTGGGTCTGGGAAGGGAGGTCTGCTCTCCTCTCCTCCCAGATCAGGAAGAATCTTCTGGGAGGCAGCCTATCCATTTCTCATTTCTGCAACAGCAGGACTCAAGGTTCCCGCTGACCCTGTTCCTCCCTTTTGAACTGGGTCTATATGACTGAGGTTCCCCATGTTAATGACCTGGATGTAGAAATAGAAAGCAAATTTGCAGATGATACAAAGCTGGGAGGGGGGTTGCCAACACTTTGGAGGATAGAGCTAAAATTCAGAGGGATCTTGATAAATTGAAGAACTGGGCAATAGACAACAAAATTAAATTCAAAAAAGAAATGTAAGATGCTACACT
>NW_020664372.1:33804659-33824652 GCF_002925995.2 Terrapene triunguis
CACTGAGCAGTGGGCCTACCCTGTCTTTGGTCTTCCTCTTGCTTCTAGCTTGCAAGTCATGGGAGATTAGGCCTCAGCTGGAGTACTGTGTCCGATTTTGGTCACCAACGTATAGAAAGGATGTAGAGAAACTGGAAAGGATCCAGGGGCGAGCAACAAAGATGATCAAAGGGATGAAATGCAAGCCATGTGAACAAAGGCTGAAGGAACTGGGAATATTCTGTTCGGAAAAGAGGAGATTGAGGGAGGGACATGATAGCAGTCTTCAAATACTGGAAAGGCTGCTATAAAAAAAGACAGGAAAAAGCTGTTCTTTCTTGCCCCAGAGGGCAGGACAAGAGGCAATGGGTTCAAACTACAGCATAGCAGATTTTGAGTAAATCTCAGGGGAAACTTTCTAACCGTAAGAACGGTAGGACAATGGAACAGGCTGCCTAGGGAGGTAGTGGAAGCTCCTTCACTGGAGGTTTTCAAAAGGAGGCTGGATCGCCATCTGCCTTGGATGTCCCTTTAACCTTTGTTGATAAAAGTGACAATTGTTCCTTAGTCACGATGGCCATGCACAAGACAGGAAAACGTGGAGGTACAAAGAATGAGTCTGTGAGGGCCGCAGAGAAAATGAATGTACTGGGGAGCTGGACAAGGAAATATGTAGAGTCTGGGGATGTAGAAGGCATGAGATGGATGTGGGGGGAATGTGGGAGGCAGCAGGCAGACTGAGGAGGAATGCAGGAGAATGTGAGGAGGAGAAGACTATGAGGAGAAAGAGGGAAATATGGGGGGCAAATGAATGTAGGGAATAGATAGGGTACAGGAGCATACAGGGTGAATGAGAATAGGGCTGTTCCCTATCCTTTCAAAGGAGGGAGGGGGATAGAAAGGCAAGTTCCCCAAGCACCAGCAGATAGACAAGGGTAAGCGGAGCTCTCTCCGATTAGTGAACAGGGAGGCTACATTCTTGTGAGTGTATTTAAGGTTGAATTTTGACCCTGAGATAACATACAAGTTGCGGAGGGGAGGTGTTCGTCCCCCTAAAGGTGAAAACAATCAAAAAGCATGTGAAAATGTTGCATGTTTTTATATCCTAATTTTTAAGCCAATCACGATTGGGATATTTTGGGGGCATTAGGGGTCTGACTCATGATTTTTGAACATTTGGAGTTGTCAATATTGAGGATGAGTCTGGAACATTTGGAGGGGGAAGGAAGACCTGTTGAGTATCCCAGACCAGGCTGAAGTCTATTCTGTGGTTAATTTGGGGGCTGGAGTTGCCTGATAATCATTCTCCTTCCATGGCCAGAGGAAGAATGATTTAGGCTAAAATATTGTACAAACTACAGTGGTTTTGACACTAAGGGCTTGTCTACAGTTACCGTGGGACCCTGTAAATCAACCACAGATCGCTCTCCTGTTGACTTCTGTACTCCACCACATCGAGAAGAGTAAGTGGAGTCGACAGGAGAGCATCTCCCATCGACATCGCATAGTGTGGACCCCGTGGTAAGTAGATCTAAGCTACGTCGACTTGCGTTACGCTATTCACGTAGTGTAGACAAGGCCTAAGCCAGGCGAAAGGTGGAGGCCATTCGAACTAAGCTTGTCTGAGTTTTCTGGTTTGTTTGAATGTGAAATACAAAGTGAAACTCCAATAGATGAACTCCCACAAACTGAAAAGTGAACTCTGTGCAAATTGGAAACTGTTTCACACAACTCCGCTACTCCAGTTTTTATATTTAACAATGTTGGGAATTTTTTTCTTAGATGGTCCATTGAGGTTTAATTTCTTTTTTCTTTTTCCCACTAGGCCTTTTCTCAATTATCAGAGGATGTACTATGTTTTCATGCAGATGCTGTCTAGTGGTCCTGCATGGCTGGGTATCATTTTGCTCATAACTGTCAGCCTTCTTCCAGATGTACTCAAAAAGGTTTTATGCAGACAGTTGTGGCCCACAGCAACAGAAAGAACCCAGGTAAAAATATCTTTCTTAGTAGAGTTAGTGATATTTACTATGAATCCTTAAAAGTTAGAGCCCTCTAGCATTTTAGAAGCAATAAATGGAGAGAATAGAATGTTTAGTGATAAGTTTGTGTTAGTCATTTTCTTCAGTGTTGAAATTTCACTGTGAGAGCTTTTTGATCAACTCTTCATAAATTATAAGACTGTTGAGAAATAGTTGATGGTACTGATCCAGGCAGTTCATTACAGCTATATACAATGGAAAACCATGTAAAGGCATTTCCTGAGCACAAAATAAAACCAATAGCAAGAAGGCAAGTTTTTTGTAACCAAATCCAAAGTAACTCTTTGCAAAAGAAGTTCCACTCCAATATCAAGAGAAGACTATATGAATGTTTGTTTAATTAATCCATGATTTGTAAATTTAAAAATTAATATGCATATGACTAAGTAGTTTAATACTGCTAATTTATCACGTTACGTGACCCATGTAATCTAATCATTTCCTAGGAAACTATATTACTCTTGTTTGCTGTCTCTAGTGAGGCTGTGGCTTTTACAAAAATTCATGCATTTAAACCAGTTGTTCTCAACCTATTTACCATTTTGGGCCACATATGCAGCTCTCTCTGTGTTATGTGGGCTGCATCCACACAATATATATACTACCCATATAACGCAGAGGATATCACATTGGCCGCAGCTGTGTGATAATTGGGCTGCAAGTGGCCTGCAGGCCATGGGTTGAGAACCACTGATTTAAATGTTACTAATTCATAATGCTATTAGCTCTTTTCATCTATAGTTAAACTTATTTTTATTTTTGTTTCTTTCAATACTCTTTCTAGAATTAATATTCACATATATGAGATGCATATATTCACAGCATACTAAACTACAAACACACTGACATGCACTGTAGTCACATACAAAGACAAGCCTGTTTTCAGATCTCTACTTTCCCCATTCCTTTGATCAGCCAACAGGAAAAACTGCTGTATGGTGTCAATGCAAAACTCCCTTACTGATGAATGAGAATGGAGCCAAACTCAGGTTGTTTGGATGGTAGCCCACAGCACTACTGCCGAGGGCCATCAGGCCAGTTCCAACCTTAAAACTCTCATATCTGTAAGGCAACTCTCAATGCCATTATTCTACATTCCCTGTATGTATAAAACTATAATTGACCCATTTCAATAGGAAAACCAAGCTTGTAGGAATAGCAGAATATTGGAACAAGATTTCTGCACAGATCAGATTGTAGAATTTTTCCATTTGGACCTTTGAAGATAGGATTCTTCGGTATATGACTGCTACTTACAGAAGCTCACTATATCATCAGTTCTCTGATCTCTGTGTAGGCTGTGGGTGCTCGGGCTAAAAACTCTAAAGAGAGAGAATGAGGATGGGTTATAAAACAAAAAAATAAAAAGAGGGTGCGGGGAGGATGTATATCGAATGGCATTTCTCAGTGCCATTATGTGTTAATGTTGGAAAATGAACTAGCTGGAAAGCAGAGTGTGGGCTTAACAGTGGCAATGTTCATTTTTAATAAGGTCTAATATCTCTAGAAAATCTTTAGCTTTTAACCAGATTTATCCCTTGTATTTCTTTCTTCTCTCTCTCTCCTTCCTCCTATCTTCCAACCTGCTTTTGCCTAAATAACCACTACCTTGCTTTAAACATACATGATGTGCACGATTACTTCCTACAATCTTCTGGGGAAATCAGACTAAACATCAGTGCCTTTCTGTTGAGCAGTCCACCATCTTTATGCTTTCTCAGACTTCAAGCAGTCTAAGTTTCTAATGGAATAAAAGGTGATTTTTTTTCTGCCTTTCTGCATGCTTGGCCATTTCATTCAAAAGACAGTAGAAAGCTTAATTATCATCAAAACCTGTTTACTGTTATCATTGTCTCCACTTCTGACTCACATATAAACTACTATTCAGAATAGCTTTTTCCTCCTTGTGTTTATCCTAAAGTGTTTACATATCATTAGTGGTTATCTGAGTCATCTTTGTCACAGTCATTCAAATTTTAGGCAGTAATATTTCTGCTTCAGGAATCAAAGATCTGTGACTGTTTCCCTCCTTTTTGAAGCACTGATGTTTCTGTAGATGAATGCACATAGTGCTTGCATTGTAACTGACTAAGTTGACTGTTCACCACACAAAGAAGTGATAAAGCCCTTAAGCAAGATGATATTGGTTTTACCATTATTTCTAACTTAATAGAGAAATTATGGTATTAAGCCATTTAATGGCTCTTTTGTAATGTGTCTACTCCACTACCGTGGGGGAAAATGCTGCAACTCTGATCTTTTGTTCTGCAGCCATTATTTCCAGCAAAAATGTTTCTTTTTTTAAAGGAAATTTTCCTTGTATTCTACTTCACGGAATTCTATGCTGCTTTCTAGAAAGAAAAAAAAATCTATAAGATCAGAAATAACTGTTGAATTCAAAATATTTAAATTAACAAAAATGTAGGAAATAGATTAGTGAAAGATGCCCTTTTATAGACCAATTTAAGGTGAAATCATGTCCCCATTAAAGTCAATAGCAAAGCTCTCATTGACTTCAATGGGGCCAATCGCTATTGCAGATTTCATATTCATATTTTCTGACTGACCAACATAATAAATAGAATTTTTTTCTTTTCTTTTTTTTAAAAAGTGTTGTCATTTAAAAATGAGTTGTTGCATAAGTCACAGGGAGGACAAATGAAATTAATTTTGAAGTTCAAATTTTTGGCTAAAATTCTCTTCTAAATATGCTAGAATTGGTTTGAATTAGCAGCTTGAACAGCAATGATTTTTAGTTTTTGCATCCCTTCAAATGATAAAGCCTTCTTTATAATATAGTTTAGAGGGCTTCTGCAACAGCTGAAAATATACTGAACCAATTCTAGCTCTACAGAACTTTGTATTTCTAACCTAGAGATTATTTGTGTGGGTGAACAGCTATTTACCATCCATTACCATTAAAAAACATCATTTGAAGTCTGTCCCCGTTTGAAGTTCCATACCAGAGGGGGGTGTTTATGCTAGCTACCTTCCTTTGTTGGGATAAAACAATCAATGCTTCTGCAAAAGCTTTGGAGGAATCTATTGCTATGAGTAACTTTAGACCAAAACCGGCATGCACCTCTCAGACAAGTAGGCTCAATAATTACTGTGAGACTATTTGCCTGTGTGAGGCAAGCTGAATTTGGCCCTTTAATTTGAAATTACACGTGTATGGTGTTTTCTCTGTTATCTATCATACACTGTGGTCCTGTGTTATACCCAAATTGCATTAATTTATTACATTTCCACTACCATTATTCTTTCTTCCCTCTAACTAACAGCAGAAACATCTAATATCTGGCAACATTCATTTGAAAAATGCAAAAGCACGTCAAATGATCTTCTTCCCACTTTTTTATTGGCTCTGTAATTTTACATTTTTAACCCATTAAAAAAAAACAATACCTTTTCCCTTCCATTTGGTTGCTGACAGATATTTTCTCTTTAGTATTTTGCTTCAGTCCCAATCTCAGGTCATCCACCTTGTTATGAAATCTTTGCCTTTTGTTGTTTGTAGAGGAGCCAAAAATGGTACTTTGCTTTAGAAAGGAATAATGGGGACTCTACATACTTCCAGTTTCCTATGAGTATAGCCTGTTGAACTAGAGTGCTTTTATTACGTCAGTGACCAATAAACTATTATCTTTGTCAAGTCGTTGGCTTCTTCTCTTTTGAAAAAAAAGAGGACAGGATTCTGCTTTTGAAGAACTTGAATCCCATGACAACTACTGACCCTTTCCCTGTGTTGGAATGAGTAGTCTTCAAGGTGACCTCCTGTAGCACCAACCCTCATCAGTTTCAAGTGCAACTGCCTATTTCTTCAGTACAGAATCATTCTGCAAATAAGTAAAGGGGACCATTTGCTCTTTAATTTTGGTGGCTGAGCACTTTGAGCTGACATCTCATAAATAAGGCTACGAGTTTGTCACGGAGGTCATGAAAGTCACAGAATCCATGACTTCCAGGGGCCTCCATGACTTCAGCCTGCGGCGGCCGGAAACTACAGGATTTGTCTGAGCTCTGAGCCGCTGCTGGTGGGGGGGTATCCTGCAGCTCCTGAGCGGTGGGAGCCCCTGGGAGCGCCTGGCCACCGGAGCCACAGGTGGCGGGGACCCCGCGCAGCTCCAGCTGGAGCCCCTGCAGCTGTCCAGCTGCCACAGACGGTGTGGAGACTCCGCAGCTCCCCATTTTGTCACCAATGTTTTTAGTCAAAGTCATGGACAGATCATTGGCTTCCGTGAATTTTTCTTTATTGCCCGTGACCTTTTCTAAAAATATCCATGACAAAATCTTAGCCTTCCTCATAAATAAACATTCTACCAGCATAGCTAATAGCCTTGTTCCAGGACAGTTTTGACATTCTTATAGGCACTGTGCTCTCAAGTTATTTGATCATGTCATAAGGAAATCTCTTGTTAATACAAAGAACTTTTTCTGCTGTAATTAATAGTCAAAAGAGTGTGGCAGAACATATACACATTACTAGTTAGTTATGGTACACTGTATATATCTCTGAGAGAGTGATTAGTATTCTATCAGTGGAGTTCAAAATGGGATTAAAGCCATTCTGAGTGGGCAGTATGGCTCAAGGAATTAACCCCAGGATTAGGAATCTACATTTTGATTTAAACCTAACTTTTAAAAAAAATCTATATTGGAAAATTTTATTGCTTTATATGACCTTGATACAACAGTTAGATTTTTATTCTTTACATCTTGAGAAATTCACTCATTTCCCTCATGTATTCAGCAGTAGTCTCAGTGTTTTTCCTCATCCTTGCAGAAGAGTATGAAACATAAAACAACTCTAAATGCACTGGCGAACAGCGATGGGCCACTTCTTGAAGGAACTCTTTCAGCTTCCGAGGCATAATTAGATCAATGCTAGGTAACAGTATTGCACATGTTGCCAGTTTGGAGTCATTTCTATTGGTGTGCTGTGCTATTTACAACTAAAACTATTTCCTCCAGAGTTTTTGTTGTGCCTTACCAGTTTTGATATATAATATCATGACCATTTTCTTAGAGATCCAAGTTTTTGTATGATGTATGTCATATCACAGGTAAGGTGTTTTTGTCTCAGACACGTAATAGTAAAAGGCCCTGATCCTGCAAAGCAATCTGCCTGCATGGATCCATACACCCACAGGGGGTTCCATTGAAGAGGATTGGGTTTAAGAGATTAAGTATTGTATGACAATTGCTTTCATATTTATAAACTACTTGTTCTCATGCTATATCTTGGGTGCTGAATACATAGTATACAGAGAAATAATACTTATCCATTAGCAGTTTATTCGTCATAGCCCAGGTTCTTCTCAGACACATGTATAGACCAAATGCAGACAAAACAAGATGTTAGACATACAGAGTCTTAAAATGCTGTAGGTATTACTGAAAACTCAAACATGGAGCTCCATGTATTATGTCTCTTGTGTGATATATATTCTTGGATGAAAAACTGCATTAGAATGGCATTAAGATTGAAAGTACATAGCAGTAATTTTATGGTTAAAAAAAAAATCACACGGGAATTTTGTAATTATCTCCAAAACAGGCATTAAAAACCCAGAAAATTTGGAGTTTAACATGTTTCGATTTCTTTTAAGTTTAAGGTTAAGGTACAGAAAAGCATAGTTAAAGCACAGGAAGAACCTTAATTCTGCCCTGTGGTGACACTATGCAATAACGCTATAGTTACAATTAATGCATTATTCTAGTGTCTGGGGTCCGTGATTAGATTAAACTGCCTTTCAGGCTTTTTCTGTCCCGGTGTCACTACAGAAGTCACCATGGGGAACCTGTGAGGGGGGTCAGGAAGGGTGAGTGGAAATATAGAGGGTGCAGGAGTGTTCATTGGCCTTCAAGGATAGTTGTGGGAGAGAGTGTTATGTATGAGAAGGATCTTGTTTTGAGGAGACCAGGGGTATGTCTACACTACGAAATTAGGTCGAATTTATAGAAGTCGGTTGTTTAGAAATCGTTTTTATAAGGTCGATTGTGTGTGTCCCCACACAAAATGTTCTAAGTGCATTAAGTCGGCGGACTGCGTCCACAGTACTGAGGCTAGCGTCGACTTCTGGAGCATTGCACTGTGGTAGCTATCCCACAGTTCCCGCAGTCTCTGCCGCCCATTGGAATTCTGGGTTGAGATCCCAATGCCTGATGGGGCAAAAACAGTGTCGCGGGTGATTCTGGGTACATGTCGTCAGGCCCCACCCTCCCTCCCTCCCTGCTGTGAAAGCAACGGCAGACAATCGTTTCGCGCCTTTTTTCAGCCCAGATGCCATAGCACTGGGATCATGGAGCCCGCTCAGATCACCGCGGCAATTATGAGCACTTTAAACAGCACGTGCATTATCCTGGAGTATATACAGGACCAGAACCTGCCAAGGCAAAACCAGGCAAGGAGGTGACGGCAGCGCGGCGACAAGAGTGATGAGGAAATAGACATGGACATAGACCTCTCACAAAGTACGGGCCCCAGCAATGTGCAAATTATGGTGTTAATGAGGCAGGTTCATGCCGTGGAACGCCGATTCTGGGCCAGGGAAGCACAGACTGGTGGGACCGCATAGTATTGCAGGTGTGGGACGATTCCCAGTGGCTACAAAACTTTCGCATGCGTAAGGGCACTTTCATGGAACTTTGTGAGTTGCTTTCCCCTGCCCTGAAGCACCAGAATACCAAGATGAGAGCAGCCCTCACAGAAGTGAGTGGTGATAGCCCTGTGGAAGCTTGCAACACCAGACAGCTACCAGTCAGTCGGGAATCAATTTGGAGTGGGTAAATCTACTGTGGGGGCTGCTGTGATGCAAGTAGCCAAAGCAATCAAAGAGCTGCTGGTATCAAGGGTAGTGACTCTGGGGAAACGTGCAGGTCGTAGTGGATGGCTTTGCTGCAATGGGATTCCCTAACTGTGGTGAGGTGATAGATGGAACCCATATCCCTATCTTCGCACCGGAGCACCAAGCCAGCGAGTACATAAACTGCAAGGGGTACTTTTCAATGCTGCTGCAAGCACTGGTGGATCACAAGGGACGTTTCACTAACATCAACGTGGGATGGCCGGGAAAGGAACATGATGCTTGCGTCTTCAGGAACTCTGGTCTGTTTCAAAAGCTGCAGGAAGGGACTTTCTTCCCAGACCAGAAAATAACCATTGGGCATGTTGAAATGCCTATAGTTATCCTTGGGGACCCAGCCTACCCCTTAATGCCATGGCTCATGAAGCCGTACACAGGCAGCCTGGACAGTAGTCAGGACCTGTTCAACTATAGGCTGAGCAAGTGCAGAATGGTGGTAGAATGTGCATTTGGACGTTTAAAAGCACGCTGGCGCAGTTTACTGACTCGGATAGACCTCAGCGAAACCAATATTCCCATTGTTATTACTGCTTGCTGCATGCTCCACAATATCTGTGAGAGTAAGGGGGAGACATTTATGGCGGGGTGGGAGGTTGAAGCAAATCGCCTGGCCGCTGATTACGCGCAGCCAGACACCAGGGCGGTTAGAAGAGCACAGCAGGGCATGGTGCGCATCAGAGAAGCTTTGAAAACCAGTTTCATGACTGGCCAGGCTACGGTGTGAAAGTTATGTTTGTTTCTCCTTGATGACCCTCCCCCAGTTCACTCTTCTTCCCTGTAAGCTAACCACCCTCCCCTCCCCCCTTCGATCACCGCTTGCAGAGGCAATAAAGTCATTGTTACTTCACATTCATGCATTCTTTATTAATTCATCACACAAATAGGGGGATAACTGCCAAGGTAGCCCGGGAGGGGTGGAGGAGGAGGGAAGCGCCGGGTGGGGTGGGGGAGGAGATAAGGACAAGGACACACTGCACTTTAAAACTTTACAACTTATTGAAGGTCAGCCTTCTGTTGCTTGGGCAATCCTCTGGGGTGGAGTGGCTGGGTGGCCGGAGGCCCCCCCACTGCGTTCTTGGGCATCTGGGTGAGGAGGCAATGGAACTTGGGGAGGAAGGCTGTTGGTTACACAGGGGCTGTAGCGGCGGTCTGTGCTCCTGCTGCCTTTTCTGCAGCTCAACCATACGCTGGAGCATATCAGTTTGATGCTCCAGCAGCCGGAGCATCGACTCTTGCCTTCTGTCAGCAAGCTGACGCCACCTATCCTCTTCAGCCCGCCACTTGCTCTCTTCAGCCCGCGATTCAGCCCGCCACATCTCCTCGCGTTCATATAGTGCTTTCCTGCACTCTGACATTGTCTGCCTCCACGCATTCTGTTGTGCTCTGTCAGCATGGGAGGACATCTGGAGCTCCGAGAACATGTCATCCTGAGTGCGCCTTTTTCGCCTTCTAATCTTCACTAGCCTCTGCGAAGGAGAAACATTTGCAGCTGGTGGAGGAGAAGGGAGAGGTGGTAGTTAAAGAGAACAATGGGTACACTCTTTCACGTTAAATCTTGCTATTCACATTACACAGCACATGTGCTTTCGTTACAAGGTCGCATTTTTCCTCTTATATTGAGTGCCTGCCGGTTTGGTGTGAGAGATCACTCACGCAGTGCCAGGCAACAGATTTCGGCTCGCAGGCAGCCATGGTAAGCCACAGTCTTTTGGCTTTTTTAACCTTCTTAACATGTGGGAATGGTTTCAAACAGTAGCGCCCTCATTTCCCATACCAAGCACCCGTTGGGTTGGCCATTTAAAATGGGTTTGCAATTTAAAAGGAGGGGCTGCGGTTTCCGGGTTAACCTGCAGCACAAACCCAACTAACCCCCCTCCCATCCCCCCCACACCCAATTCTCTGGGATGATCACTAACAGCGGGGAACATTTCTGTTCAGCAGAGCAGGAACGGGCACCTCTGAACGTCCCCTTAATAAAATCACCCTATTTCAACCAGGTGACCGTGAATGATATCACTCTCCTGAGGATAACAAAGAGAGATAAGGAATGGATGTTGTCTGCATGCCAGCAAACACCGGGACCATACGCTGCCATGCTTTGTTATGCAATGATTCCAGACTACGTGCTACTGGTCTGGCATGGTAAAGTGTCCTACCATGGAGGACGGAATAAGGCAGCCCTCCCCAGAAACTTTTTGCAAAGGCTTTGGGAGTACATGAAGGAGAGCTTTCTGGAGATGTCCCTGGAGGATTTCCGCTCCATCCCCATACACATTAACAGACTTTTCCAGTAACTGTACTGGCCGCGAATGCCAGGGCAAATTAATCATTAAACACGCTTGCTTTTAAACCATGTGTAATATTTACAAAGGTACACTCACCAGAGGTGCCTTGTGTGCCCTCAGGGTCTGGGAGCACGCCTTGGGTGGGTTCGGGGTAACTGGTTCCAGGCCCAGGGTGAAAAACATATCCTGGCTGTTGGGGAAACCAGTTTCTCCGCTTCCTTGCTGTGAGCTATCTTCAATGTCTTCATCATTATCTTCCTTGTCCCCAAAACCCGCGTCCGTGTTTCGTGATTCTCCATTGATGGAGTTAAAGCACAGGGTTGGGGTAGTGGTGGCTGCACCCCCTAGCATGGCATGCAGCTCAGCGTAGAAGCAGCATGTCTGCGGCTCTGCCCCGGACCTTACGTTTGCCTCTCTGGTTTTGTGGTAGGCTTGCCTTAGCTCCTTAATTTTCACGCAGCACTGCTGTGCGTCCCTGTTATGGCCTCTGTCCTTGATGCCCTTTGAGACTTTTTCTAATGTTTTGGCATTTCGTTTACTGCTACGGAGTTCAGCTATCACTGATTCATCTCCCCATATGGTGAGCAGATCCCGTACCTCTCATTTGGTCCATGCTGGAGCTCTTTTGCGATCCTGCGACTCCATCATGGTTATCTGTACTGATGAGCTCTGCGTGTTCACCTGGGCTCTCCACCACGCTGGGCAAACAGGAAATTCAAAATTTCGCGGGCCTTTTCCTGTCTACCTGGCCAGTGCATCTGAGTTGAGAGCGCTGTCCAGAGCGGTCACAATGGAACACTCTGGGATAGCTCCCAGAGGCCAATACCATCGAATTTTGTCCCCACTACCCCAAATCTGACCCGGAAAGGCCGGTTTCAGTGCTAATCCCCTCGTCGGAGGTGGATTAAAGAAATCGATTTAAAGAGCCCTTTAAGTTGAAAAAAAGGGCTTCGTCGTGTGGACGGGTCCAGGTTTAAATCAAGGTAACGCTGCTAAATTCGACCTAAAATCGTAGTGTAGACCAGGCCCAGGGCTATGTATCAAGCAGGGACCTGGAGTGGGGACAGAATTCCTGTGTGCCCAGAGCCAGAGTGTTTTCCCATGGTACTACTGAAAAAGCAGCATAGGGTCATGAGCTCTTCAAGCACAAAGACGTTGAGACTCAGCACCTGGGTCTCCAGTCTCATTAATACCAGTTGTCTTACCCAAACAAACTCCCACCTGTACCAACGAATACACCTTGCTTCCCACTTTACCTCTTCCCATGGTCATCTCACCATTTCCTGACACCAGAAAACAACCATGTGGGTAATCAAGGGGAGGAAGGTCAGAGTGACAGTGTGTGAAGAGAGTGATGGGGTGTGGAGGAGCCAAAGGGAGGCATGCAGGGAAGTGGGCTGCGGGGGGGTGGGGAGGCAGCGGTTTTTTTAGATAACTTGTAGCCCTGCAGAGCAAAAAACAGACGCTTTATACCATTCTTAGGGGAGTTTCCCAGTTTTGCACTGTAGACACACACAACTTGTTTCTAGCCCTGGACAATCCCAAAATAGACCTTGAGCTCATGACATTTTATGTATAGAACACATCATTTTTAGAGGTATTTAGGGTAACTGGCTTTGTGGGTTGAGGGATATGAAATATAGTTCCTGTATACTTTTTTTTAAAATCCTTTAAAAACATTTATAAAATGCTTTCCCATAAGATGCAATGTATACTTATCTGTTTTTTTCCTTCTTAATTAATGCCTGTATTTGGTCTATATATGTTAAAAAGATTCTGGGCTATATTAAATACCCCTCTGCTGAATAATTCCCTGTATTTGTCTCACGGTTTGTCTTCAGAGAGTGATTATACTGTGGAGTTAAAAAGTGACCCTTATTGCTGCCCTTGAGCATATACAAGTAGTATTTGAGGGATGTGATTGTTATGAAAGAAATAATGTCTCAGGCAGCTTTTATAAACACAAAGGGGGTGAAATGACTAACATTGATGTTTTTACCTCCTTTTGCCATTTTTTGTTTTAAACAGAGGAGGTAGGTTTTATTAATGGTTTGTTAATTTATTAATGGTTTATTCATTACTCATGAGAAAGTGACTGATAGCATTGGCTTGAATATTACTTAAGGTTTATTTTCCTCTCTATCATATAGCTTCTTTAACCCATAAATATTAGTTATATGTGCATTTGCAGAGGAGAATAGACCACTGCTTTGGGAAGGCCCAAAGCAAATTTCCCCTCAGTTAGTGCACATGTACTTCAGTCTTGTCATGCAATACTGCTATTATTGTAGTCTTGAGTATTTCCTGGGTAGATATTACCCATTGTGCTAGGTTATGGGGTGATTTTATAGCATAGATAAATGTTAATGGAAGATTAGACTAAGATAATATTGTGATGTGTGGTATAAATTGCCTTAATAGATCCATATGTAACCCAAGCAAGATCTGAAGAAGTAAAGAGCTAGTGCATTTAACCCCACTGTGCATTCTCATCAATTAACATAAACTAGTTGAGGAGAATTCTCTCTCTTTGGAAATGCTGGACAAAACATATGAAATTATTCTGGCCTTTTAAAAATTCCTGCTCCACTGATAAAAGGTCAAGGATTAAAAGATATTTAAATCAATATAGCAAAATATAATGTAAACTGGTAATAATTCTCAAATTGAAAATGATCCTTCTAATCCATACTCTGTTCTTTAATGAGCACATTATCAACTTCATGTATGAAGAATAGCTGGCTCGCTAATCTCTAAATCTAATGTAAAATTAATCATGTAGAAATTGGTTAATTGCTCATCACTTTGGGATTGCCCCTTTGATTGAAACAAACAAGCCAGACAATGGTGCTCTTGTGAGCAGTATGTGTGTGCCAAAGGCATAGTGCCTCTCTGAAATGACATTTTTTTAGGATATTTAGCTATTTTATTGTCCACTTACTGTGTATTATTTCTTTGTTTTCTTGACAGATTATGTCCAGGCACTGTTGGGACCACATTTCAGAATTCACACCTCTTGCCTCTCTGAAAAACCCAAAATATAGGAGCAATTCCCCAGCCAGGAGGTCTAATTCTCATTCTAAAAAAAGGATGTTTACGCACTGGAGAGGCAATGATTATTCAATACTTCCATCTATCTTTGGCTATTCAAATAACCGTTGCAATTCCAGTGCAAGATACTGCTACAGTGGGTCAGGTTTGGAAACATCCGTATGACAGATCACCAATTCAAGCCTTTAAGAACTGCATTTTTCTTTCTTTTTTTGCAAAAACAGGAAACATGTCACAGAACTGTACTAAAATACACTTGGCTTTTCCTGTCTGAAATAATGTTCAGACAAATAGGATCAAGAGCTATAAGTATGAATCTTTCCAGGCCTGTTGGCCCCTTTTTTATGTTTTGAACTGCTGCAGCAATGAACAATCCGCACAGTCTGGTACTGTGAGACTGATAACACTAGAAATTCTCTTCATGCTGTGTCAAGACGTTTGTGCGTTTGTTGCTTCTGTTGTCATTAGTCATTTTCTGTATTACTTGAAGTGTATAGTTTTAGTCAATGACCTACATTTTGAGATCAACAGTTTCAATTTTCAGCCAGAAGCAATGACCTCAGATAACTCCAGTGAAAGTCACTTAAAGAATATTTAACAAGTGCTGCTTCTGATTTTCCTCTGTACTTTTTTCTTTCTTTGCTCTTTCTGTAGAACAAACTGGTGTTTCCTCTGTGCAAATCTGCTTTCAAGAAACACTCTCTACTATTCACTTCCTTGTAAGTGGCCAAATCAGGGCTAGTATGGTTTTAAGTTAGTTTCCCCTGTAGAAAGGTAGACAAAATACATTTTGCTTAGACTAGAGACACACCATATGGAGTCAAGCTGGCTGTCAAATACATAAAACCATCATTATTGATATTTACTCAGTTACTGAATTTAAGAATTTAGCCTAAAATGTCTGAATTTAAGAATAAATTAACCAGTGTTCCTATCACCTAGCTACCTCTCTGGAAAAGTGTATGTGCATGATTCTAAAGTATACATATTAGAAAGTATTGGTGGGTTAAGCTTTTTCCTGTCAATGATAGGAAATAGTTGTTCATAACCAATCTTTTATGCTACTCAAATAGGATTTTTTTAATATCTCCATTTTTGGTCTTTGATTCTTATTTTAACTTAATGGCTAATGGATCCACTATATGTATCTCATTATGAAGAAGCCAGTATACGTTTGTTAGTCTTTTGAGACATGACCACTAGATGGCATGTGTCTATTACTATCAGGGCCGGCTCCAGCATTTCTGCCGCCCCAAGCGAAAAAAAAAAAAAAAAAAGCCGCGATTGGCGGCCGCAGTTCAGCGGCAGGTCCTTCGCTCCTAGAGGGAGTGAGGGACCTGCCGCCCCCGAATTGCCGGAGGTGCCGCCCCTCTCCCTTGGCCGCCCCAAGCACCTGCTTGTTAAGCTGGTGCCTGGAGCCAGCCCTGATTACTGTGGGTTAAAACATATTTCTGGTAGAAATGAGTCTGACTACAAGATGTATGAATTATTTAAAGCATTACAGCCAGCTTGTGCTTCCAATTTCTCTGCAGCATTAATTTTACCTTGCACTGGTTTTACTTAGATATGTACTTGCTTGGTTTTTGTCCAGTGTTTTATTTGGGGTGTAAAAATGCTTCAAGATTTAATCTAACACTGATCAATTTTAATGTACCCATAGTTAATAACAGATTAACAAGCATTTCCATGAATGCTTCTGGCAGGCCATTAGTTAAAAGTTTATTTCTAAATGGAAACTAAGTTTTTGGGATGAGAGCTGCTGCCTTTATTAGAAAACTTGACCAAGGCATTGTTTGCAGACTTTTTAATGCTGTAGGTAAGGGGGGAAAGGGGAGGATTTCATTTTGTGTAAAATAACTTAGAAATACATGTTTTTTAAAATAAAAGTAAAATCAATTCACTAGGAAACGTTTCACACAAACATTTCCAATGAACTCTTCATAAGAACCAGTGACCTACTGTTAAGAAACACTGGGAAAAACAGCTAGAATTTTTAAAAAGTGAATTGTGAAAACTTCATTATACCAAAGATTAGAGAGAAGAAGAGAAAAGTCTGACAACCTCATTCATTGCCCTAAAGAATGATATTAGGGCATCTTTACCATTTAATATGTAGCAGTTTTCAGTTTCAAACAATGCCATCATATTGGTCACATACTGTAATATTAATAAATATAAATATATTTATATTTGCCATTGCATACTTGAATGTCGGTCAGTTAGAACTGTCCCCTACATAAAACACTGGTGTATATATTTTTTAAATAATCTTATATGGGTATAAGTTTTATACCAGTAGTAGTGACAAATTTCCTGTGTGCAGTTAACAAATTATTTGTAATGTATTTTTTAGAAATCTTAAAATTGCCTTTGCACTGAAATATTTTTCATACAATAGCTATTTATAGGTCTGGTTTATGCATACATCTGTTAACACACCATTTTTATTATTTTTAAATATCTGTTTTGAAGGCTCTTTTAATATTTTTGAGTTTTGGCCACTTAAATTTTAGCTGACAGAGGAATTGTGGTTGAATGTTAAAATTCTAAAGAATGTTTAAATTAGAAATTTAGGTCTCTTGCTCTATCAGTCTCACCCAAACTACTGATGTTTTGGTGCTGTTTATTATAGTAGTGATTAGTGTGATACATTTTCTGCTTATATACTATTACTCTCACTTTTTTTATTCTGTAAAGCCTCATCCTTTTTGATTTTTTTTCTCATTTCCATCCTTCAGCCTTAAATAAGAAGACTCTTGCTTGATCTTGAAAATGCTTCATTCCTGCGCTGCCTACTAACAAAACAGTTTACTGCAACCTTCTTACAGCCCAACTCTTACCTAGAAATCATTGACAGAGATTTTATACAGGCTGAAACACTTTGTGTTTGGGGAGTTGTTTAAAGGACAAAATAGTTTTTTTTTAAATATGTCATTTTCAGGAGAGAGAGAGATGTTTTGCATTTACTAAGTCAGAGCAGAAATATCTATTTAAAACTTTTAATTAAATAATTGTACTAGATTTATCTGCAAAAATATGCCATCTAAATGAAAAAGGCATATGTTCTCAAAATTAATTGACACTTGATACATCTTTGTTTCAGTCCCTTGTTACTATTGCCAACCTAGTCCAGTGCAGCAGATGTTAAACTCAAGAGTTTCATTGTAAATGGATCAGATAGGACACACATGTAAATGTAAGTTATATCTAAATAACATTAGAAGGAGTATTATTAATGGGACATGGTCATTTTATGGACTTTTGTTTGATGAAAGAAATTTCAAGAAGAAGATAAGAACAATCTATATAACTTCTTCACTTGCCTTGTTTAAATTGTTGCAGCTTTAACAACAAAATATCTCCATAACTGCTTTTATAAATGTATTGGAATTGGTAGGCACCAACCAAATGTTTGTGAAGACTTAGAAAGTATTTCAAGCTTCTTAGCTACTGAAGTTCATGTATTCCTGCAGTGAGTAGTAGCAAAATACTAGAATCATTTTCATTGTATGGTACACAATAATTAATATTGTTTGTTCAACCGCTTAATATAAAAGCTTACAGTTTACTTTCTTGCTTGCATTAGCCTGTTTGTCTTGATCCCACTGGCTTGCAAGTATAAAAGGAAACAAGTTTAATTGAGGAACTGCACTATTTTGGAACGCCAGTGGGATCATTGTGATCATGCTATTGTCTGTTAACAAAGCTTTAATGGAAATTTGTCAAAGTATTATGAAAATGTAAGTATACATGATTCTACTTTGCAGAATAATCTAAAAATCAGTTTATGTAGCTTTAATTTTTTACCATATGAAAATATACAGACTTTAAAATGTGGTGTTTCTGACTTGTTATATTGTATGCATATACGTACTGTCACTTAAAATGTCCTCATTATATAATGTAAAGTAGAAGCTGCAAAAGTGCTATTGGGAATCGGGGGAGTTGTTATCAGTGCATTAAACATTAAAGATGTCTGTAGTTATCTGCACCAAATACTGACATTTATTTTTAATTGTACAATGATAGGTGCATTTATCTGAAAATAAATCAGCCTTCAAATCTAACGTTTAGATTATCCTATAACACTTCATTCACCTGACCTAAACAGTCAAATAATCATACATTACTGTAAAGTTTATTTTCAATGCTATTTTTAACTTTCATTTCTATAGATACCCACACATAACTTGTTTATGTATACTCATTCATATTTTGGACATTTCCATAGACTATATAAGCAGGAGATACGAATCTGTTTGCAATAAAATAAAATTTAAAAACTGGTTTAGCTTGTTGATAAGCAATTAAAATCATTTAAGGGTCAATATGAAATGATTTCTTATTAACCTGTAATAAACTGTAAGTAGATAATAGAATAATAAAGTAGTGTTTGAATCTGTTACTGATATGTTTGTACTCACATTTTATTTTAGTCGTCTGATTGTGCCAGCTTCAGTGAGCTTTGTTCATCATGACCAAGACTTTTTTCTTTCACAGTAGTTTGAAAAAGGTGTTACATTTTTAGGAAGTGTATGTAGCCAGAGGAGGAGCAGAGTGATAAAAGTGAGAGTTCACTCGAGGCTTAGGTTTAAACACAAAATCACTCACTCTGGATTGGTTTTATTGCAGAGGTTCTGGGTTAATACAAATTGGCACCAGTTTGGCAAAGCTTCGTTCCTTCCATGCAGTTTTACAGCCAGCAAGCTTTAAAAAAATTTGAAACAGACAAAAACTATAAACCACACCATGTAGCATATATTTTTCCCTAGAATTCCTTGCCCTGGAAAACCCAGTTTTCTACCCCATGAGTAAAACCCTTCTTTTAAGGTAGGTAGGGTACTACCAAATTCATGGTCCATTTTGGTCAATTTCACAGTCATAGGATTTTAAAAATCATAAATTTCATGATTCTAGATATTTAAATCTGAAATTGCACCATGTTATAACTATAGGGGTCCTGACCCAACTCTGAAGGCAGGAGCGCAGAAGTAAGGGTGGCATGGTATGGTAATCCCACCTTTACTACTGTGTTGCTGCTGGCAGAGCACTGCCTTCAGACTTGGGTGCCCAGCTAACAGCTGCCACTCTCCAGCCGCCCAGCTCTGAAAACAGCGCAGAAGTAAGGGTGGCAATACCAACCCCCCTAAAATAACCTTGCAAAAAAAACAAACCAGACCCTCATTTGGGTCAGGTCCCCCAGTTTGAGAAACGCTGGTCTCCCCCGTGAAATCTGTATAGTATAGGGTAAAAGCTCACATAAAACCAAATTTCACGGTCCGTGAGGCGTTTTTCATGCCAGGGAATTTGGTAGGGCCCTAGATCAGCTGCACTTAATTAGCTCTCAAATAGTTCCTCCCTGAGCTGTCTCTGAACTATGGTTGGGATTTAACCCCTGAAGTGCCAGGCCATTGGCTGGCTTGTCAAGGACTCCTCTGCAAAATGCTCCTGGGGCAGACAGCAGCAGGGACTTGAGATTCCTACCCGGGACCACCAAAATATTTTATTGCACCATCGCAGTGTAAGGTAGATAATATGTTTGTAGACTGCTAGTGTTAAAATAGGTGTATTAATATAGCCATGACTTCAAAATAGCTCATTAGAAGTCTGAAAGACATAATGATTAATGAGCCCATAGCAGAATGTATGGGTCACATCAAGTGTTCAGGAAAACTTATTTTTATTGATTTATTTATCATTTCAGAAGATATTGTTAGGACAAAAGAACAAGTTAAAAATCACTTAGAAAAGTTAGATGCCTGCAAGT
>NW_020664372.1:33825052-33859221 GCF_002925995.2 Terrapene triunguis
GGTTTAGGTTGGACATTAGGAAAAAGTTCCTAACTGACAGGGTGGTTAAACACTGGAATAAATTGCCTAGGGAGGTTGTGGAATCTCCATCTCTGGAGATATTTAAGAGTAGGTTAGATAAATGTCTATCAGGGATGGTCTAGACAGTATTTGGTCCTGCCATGCGGGCAGGGGACTGGACTCGATGACCTCTCGAGGTCCCTTCCAGTCCTAGAAACTATGAATCTATGAATCTTTTGATCAGATTTAACTTCTGCATAATATTTAGTCATAATCCTGGACAGTAAAAATTAGAGATTTTTATGAAAGCTGAAGATTTCCCTCAACCCGATCACAAAATGTGAGGTCAAGAAATCCCATAAAAGTTTTATTGTAAGACACACAATCATTCAGAAATATTTATTAGTTTAACTGAACTGCTTCTGTTGCTGACCCAAGTTTTAAAGAAAAGCTACATCATAAGACTTCGTCTAACGGTACTTTAAATTATAGATATCCCACTCCTTTCTTCAAAATGAAATCTTGGTAAGAATTAATTAAAAACCCAGCTAAACAGAATTCTTACTGAAACATTCTAAAGATCAATATTTAATATCAGAACAACAGAAAAGAAGTAGAAGAGCTGTCTAAAAACTGGAATTCTCAAAACAATACCTAAATTTTCCATAAGTATTAATATTGCATAAGATAAAATATTGTTTAATAATGTCTAATCTGCCTAGTCTTTGTTTCAGTATTTATGCACACTGAGCTGTGGAGAGGTTAGAGTAAAAATCATTATGCAAATTAACTCCCTGATTGTAGTCATTCACAACTCTGAAACTTTTACCTTTTGATGTTGATATTTTTCATACTAGGTCTCTGCCTCAAAGTGAATTTATTTAGGAAACTTTGAGCAAAAATAATTCAATTTTTCAGTAGAAGGGGAATGGAAAAAATATACACTTTTCCCATTTTTTTTTAAATGTTGTTTGACTTTGTTTTGAACAGAGTTACCGTCAAAATGGCTGGGGCTGAAATTTGGAATAGAAATAGTCCTCACTGAAAAGAAGTGTTTTTGTGTTCTGCAAAAAATTGTGAACTTTTGTAAATTGCGTACTGAGCATATGCAGTAGATATTTTTGCTAAGTTGGTAAAGTGCAGAAAAAAATAAAAGTCCATTAAATGTATGTATGTGCCTAAGTTAGCTATAGAATGAAATGGGTCATGAAACATTGCTTTGTATCAGCAGGGACACCTATAACTGGGACTTCGTAAGTTATGCAAAATCTTGTAAGGCATGCAGAAGCTAAGGCATTCTTGGAGAATGAAGTTCCTTTTTGTTCTTTTTAAAATCTTTTTGAGTTAAAACCCTAGGAATTTCCGTACCAAAACTGTTATATATAATGTTAACAGAATATTAGGGTTGAATTATGATTTATGCATAATTGCATATGATTATGCATATGATTTATGCATAAGCAGCCCAGGTCCCCTCTTGGCCGTAGACCAAATTGTTTCCATAAACCCCCATGTTCCCATTCAAACAGTTTGAGCTGTTCAGGTATCATGGCTTTGGATTCCACATGTCCCCCACCCCCATCCCTTTGGCTAGGGGAAGTTGGAAATTGAAATACAAAAAGTTAAGATTTTCTTTGTAATGTTACTTTGGCTAATTTGTGGTATTTTCTTACATATGTATCTTAATATATTGTTTATATTTTAAAGCCCTAAATTGTAGGATGCAGAATACAGCAGAGGTAACATTACTATGAGAATTTTTTCATTTCCACATTTCTGTGTATTTAAATTCATAAACATAACACTGGAGTCCCAGACAAAAAATATGTTAAGATAGAGTTAAGGTTAAGGGCACATGTTCATATTTTAGGATACAACACCACTGTAGAGTATTTTAATTATCCCATAACAAAGCATTAGAAGCCTAGGAAATTCAGAGTTAAGGTTAAACCTGAAAGAAATCAGAAATTATTAAAAAATAGAAAGGTATGGTATGCTTAGTTAAGATACACATGGTTTTCCTGTCCCATGAACATTTTTGAGATTTCAAAATTTTTCCCGTTCAGCATTGGGGCTCCTGGTAGTGGATATTTTTCTCTGACCAGAAGTTCCATCCTGGACCTAAGAAACCTGCCATGAAAATTTTCTATGAAAAGTTTAACAAATCAGCATTTTCTGCCATCCATGTGCTAAATTACTTGGCTACAACCTGTATTTGTTTCTGCCAGACATTTGAAATGCATTTTACTGCTTTGATATTATTCTGAATATTGGGGATGATGAGGTACATCTACTTAGCGTTTCAATTGCTTTTAAACCCCTAACCAAAGGGGTTTACTCCATAGGAAGAGGGAAGAGATCACCACAGTGTATAAATGAAGGAGCTTCCACTGCTACATAACTGCACTCAAGAATAGATACATTTTGTGCTTTGCTGGAGTATGTTTAACATACAAGCTCAAGAGGAAAGGGCAAAATATTAATAACTCCTCCTCCAAGTATCACAAGCTAAAAATAGTGGTATAAAGATATAACAAACAGCACAAATAGGAATGTTGGGGGCTTCAGCAAAGACTTGTGCATAAGCTAGATGGAATTATAGCCTCATCCTTCAAAATGTGGTTTGTTCGACTGTTGGTCTGTATGTGTATTCCACACATTGGTACACATGTGCTTCATGCACCTGAGACCAGAGATTTGTAGCAAGTAGTGTCTGTTAGTCTGTGCATCTGCAGTTGCTCTCTGAACCAAGGGCATAAACAGTGTCACAGACTGATGCCTCTCCAGTTCCTTCTTACCACCGCATGGTCTGAGGATTCTCTGTGTTCATTTCGATCTTCCTCTGCTTTTAATACCTGTAAATAGTTTTTAGTAAGTTTAAACTTTGTGTTTTTATAGTTAGTATAGTTAGTTCTCCCTGCTTCAGGGAGCCTCTCCCCATGGAGGATCATGCCAAGACTGTATCTCCTGCCCCCGTTCCTTCTCCATCTGTGATGAACACCACCGCTGCCTTTACTGCCTTGGAGAGCTCACACCGCCACCAAGTGCAGCATCTGTCACTCCTTTTTGCCTCAAACCCTTGAGGCAGAAGCATCTCATGAAGAAAGCCATGAGACCTCAGTCGGAACCAGGCCAGAGAGACTACCCAGTACAGTGGTCTCAGACTGTGAGTAGCACCCTTCTGAGCACGAGCTCTGGAGTAAACACCAAAACGGTTAAGTCTAAGAAACCCTCTCATGAGAGTAGGGGAGATGACCATAGCAATAAGGACAAATCCCAGTACAGATCTGCCTGTAAAATAAATAAATGAAAAGGATCCTTCCTTATTTTGGTCCAAGTCAGGTGAATCCTCGTGCACAGGTCCTAAAGAATTAGATCTGGATAAACCTGTCCAAGAAGGTAAGGTGCAGATGAAGAAGGAGCCCATAGTTCTGGCTGCATCCCACAGGCCAAAAGATCAGTGCCCACCAGTCCCATCTGTGAGCTCCATGTTGGACCCCCATTCAGTGGTCCCAGCACACTCTGAGTGGGATCCTCTGCAAGCTCCAGGAAGGACTGAAACCCTTATCTTGCTGGAGCATATTTTCACTCTGCCTTATCCACAGTCCTCTCTTCTGTCAGGCCTGGTCCTCCTTAGAGATATTTCAATGCCAGAAACCACTTTGAGAAGAGGATCCTCCCCTACCGCATGCACAAGTCAGAGCATTCTTTCACTGGTACCAATGCCACCACTGGTAGAACAGGAGCCTACCTTTTCATTGGACGTATCTGATGCTCCAGACTAGCCTTCCCCCAGGTCCTCTAGGGAAACAAGGCCCAACAGAACCCATGGGTGGTCTTGGAGCATCCTCCTTCTCCAGGTTATGACTACATAGGGGACTGTTGGTACTCTATGCCTTGGGGGCCCCTCTGAATGGTTGATCCTTCCTACTGGCCTTACTGGGCCCCAAGGAATCTGTATCACAGACAACCCAGATCCGTGCAAGAATTGCACCAACCGTCTTCTCCCAGTTGATACCAGCTGTCAGAGTTTGCAGAGAAAAAAGTCCAACAGCTCCTAATGAGTGTCATTCTCCTGACTTGATGAGGCAATTGCTCCATCATCTCCTTCCCCATCTGATGACCATAGGCAATACCAGGAATCATTACAGAAGGTGGCAACCAAGCTCCATGTAATTCTTGAGGAGGTCCAAGACACACAGCATGGTCTATTGGACATTCAGCAACCCTCTGGCCCTAGTAGGGTGGCCCTCCCAGTCAACGAGGCCATTATGGAACCCATCAGGTCTGTGTCATACCCCTGCCTCCTGTGCCCCTACTGTGAAAAGGGCTGACAAATGTTTTCATGCTGACTAAAGGGCAGAGGTTTTTAGTTACACAAACAGTGCCCAAATCCTTAATGATGCAATAGCTACAGATAGGTCCAGAATGCGGCACCCCAAGACTGCTGCAACTGACAAGGGTGCTAAATGCCTTGATCTCATGTGAAGGAAGGCATTGTTATCAGTTAGTCTCCAGTTCACAGTTGCTAACTACCCTTGGTACTGTTAGCAAAGTACAATTTCCTAAATTATTCTAAATATTTGGAATTCAGAGAGAAACTTTCCCAGGGAGACATGGCTCAGTTCCAAGCCCTCATTGATGAAGTCAGGTTGATGTCTAAAACATCATTCCAAGCAGCGGTGGACACAGCGGACACTGCATCTAGAGCCATTGCCATAGTTGTAGTCATGAGGTGTGAATCATGGCTTCACTCCTCAGGGTCCCTGTGTTGGGCTAGATTAGGCCTGGAGGCCTCGGGGTCCTACCACATCCAACCCAGAAAAGAGCAGTAGAGATGTCCTCCAAGTGGCCTAGAGTGGCTGGGGGGAAGAAGCCAATCAGGGCCCAGGTAGGCCATATAAAAGTCGCTACAGAGCTGGAGACAGTGAGTTGCTGCCTGGAGTTGGAGGAGTGAGGACTGTGTTCCTGGCTGACTGACTGACTGACTGAAGGAGCAGCAGGACCACGGACGGCTTAGTGCTGGCAGGGACCAGGGCAGTGAAAAATTGCTCCTGGCTGGCTGCTGGGCCTGAACACAGAAGAGCCCTGAGTGAAGGGTGAAGCATTGGTGAAGGCTGGGACCAAGGGGAAGTGGTCCAGGGAACTGAAGGCAGTTTTGTTAAAGGGACACAATGGCGCATGGCTGCTATTGTTAGGGTCCCTGAGCTGGGATCTGGAGTAATGGACAGGCCTGGGTTACCCCCATAGGCTACTGGGAAAATGACCTGCGATTGGACAGTGATAAACCCCCAGAAGGGGATCTGAACTACTTAGTGACCCAGCTGGAGAGCTGGGCCCAGAGAGGGCAAAACTATTGCCTGCAGAGAGGAAACCCTGGGGATACAGCCTGACACCAGGGCCAGAACTGTTTAAAGATTGCAGGCACACCCAATCCAAAGGAGTAATGGCAAGAAGTGCTTGCCATTCTGTTACAGTTCCCCGGGGGGGGTCCAGAATACCATCGAGGAGTTGCCCTTTGATAAATTTAATTTCTTGAGTGAGAAAACCAACAAGTCCCTACATTCTCTTAAGGATGCTAAAACAACTCTCCACTCCTTAGGCATTTGCACTTTGTCCCAAAGAGAAATCACCACAAGCAAACCTACAGATCCAGCTCTACCCACCAGGCATTTTATCACCAGTGCCCTTATAAACCACCACACAAACAACAAAGGGTTCGAAGACCCACGTTTGCAGCTTCCTCTGCCTCCATGACTGCTGCCAATCCCCACCCGCTATCCAAGGGTTTCTTTGAGGGATGCTCGAGGACTGAATACTGATATTGATGCCATGCCATATTGCCCCCCAAACCTCTGGCTACTTAACCCACTTTGCACACAACTGGAGGGCAACAACAGACAGATGGGTTCTAGAGATCATCCACTCTGATTACACAATCGAGTTTATCTCACCTCCCCACCACAAGCTCGCCTCCCGGCCTCTTCTCAAGGATCACTCTCACAAGGAGATCCTTCATCAGAAGGTGAATTCTCTCTCCTCCAGTGAAGGTCCATAGAGCAAGTTCCATTCCAACATTAAAGGAAGGGGTTCTACTCCTGCTATTTCACAGCTCCCAAGAAAAATGGAAGATGGAGACCAATTCTTGATCTACGCCAACTAAAGATCTTTATTCGCAAATCAAAATTTCTTATGGTAACACTGGCATCAATAATTCCCTCCCTGGAGGAGAGCACATGGTTTGCAGCCCTGGACATGAAAGATACTTGCTTTTATGTGTCTATTCACCACTCCCACAGAAGGTTTTTCAGATTCATGATAGGACAACAGCACTACCAATTTGGAGTACTCCCATTCAGGCTGGCAACAGACCCGGGTTCTTCATGAAAGTCTGTATTGGCAGCCCAGATGAGAGGCAATGGCTACACCATCTTCCTATATCTGGACAACTGGCTACCAATGAGCAGATAAAGCTAATAGGTCCAGTCAGCAGCCCTATTCTTACTCCACCTCTGACATCATTGGGGATTTGTATAAACAAAATTCCACTTTGACTCCCATAAAGACTATAGATTTCATAGGAACAATCTTAGACTCATCCTCAGGAAAGGCCTACTTCACTACAGGTAGATTTCAGACTGTGGGCATATGGATAAATCAAGTCACCCTCAAACCACAATAAACATCTGTCTTTTCCTCCTAGGCCTGCTTGTCATACATAACACTGTTTGCCATGCTCCACCTCCATTGCCTGCAGGTCTGGGTTTGGTCTGTTTACTCATTAGACAAGGAAAATATGAATCCCACAGAAGGTCAGAACCTTTCTCATATGGTGGACAAAAGTGAACTAGGTGTGAGTGGGAGTTCCCCTTCTTCCAATCATACCCAACACCAACCGTAATTACAGATGAATCCCTCATAGGATGTAAAGCCCATATTGACAGTCGTACTGCACATGGTCCCCCTGGGAAGCCAGAATGCATATCAATCTGCTGGAGATGAAGGCAGTTCACTTTTCCTGCAACACATTCCTCCCCCTCATATGGTTCCAGCACATCCAAATGATGTCAGACAACATGACAGTTTTTTATATAAACAGGATGAATCAAGATCTAAGGTAAATTGAGTTTGAGACCCCTGCGATAGCGTCTAGGAACCCTAGTCCCAGACCAGGACCCCACTCTGCTACACACTATACTAACACAGAACCAAAAAAAACAGTCTATTAGATGTCTTCACTCACCAGGGGCTTGTGTTGGATTCTGTGTAGCCGCTCCAACTCCACACACGTAAACAATAATACGCACATATTCTCTCTCTCTCTCTTTCTTTAATGCTTATGGGTCCCTCAGGAAGAGACACTGCCTCCTGTAATGCTGCAAAGAATTTCTTGAGTGGGGGAAGGGAAAGGGGAGAGTAGCCCTCCACACTGCCTACACTCACTCACTCTCACACACACAGCAGCAGGTGCTGGAAAAAGTCCTCAGGAAACTTTCAGGGACAGATTTCTTCCTTACCACCCCAAAATCCCTACAGAATAGTTGTAAGTATGTCTCCTAGCATATATTTGCTGGGAAGCTCATGGGTGGAGAAACCTTTTGTGATGGTAGGGGCTACTTGCCCCTGCTTGGTTCCTCAGTGATTGCAGTCGGAATAGCTTCACACACATGTGTGTGGGTTGTCACAGAATTTGGGGTGCAATCCAGACCAGTAAGGGATTGCCACTTCTTACCCTGTAACCTTGAATGCCTCACAGTGCTTTGCTACTGTAGCACCTGCCCTGGGACACTAATAGTCAGCAACAAACATGCAGGTCACACCGAGTGTATATGTATGACTACAGCCCTGGTCCAGCAACTATAACCACAGCAGTCTGCCAGCAACACACCTGTCACTCTACTAGCCTTGGTTTTACTACTTGCGGGGTAACCCCAACTCACTCCCAGTCCCAAATTTTCCCAAATGTGCTCTAATGTCTAGTCCTCTCCTGGACAGTTTGTTCCTCAAAAGGCACACAAGTACATCAAGGCTTATTAACTTCACTTGGTTAAATACACCCTTCCTTTTAAACAAAGCACTGAGTTAATTTATAGTAAAAATAAATGTATTAACAATAGGACATAGGTTAAGTGATGCCAGGTAAAAGGAATAAAGTCAGAAAGGGTTGCAAACAAAAGTGAAACATGCATCTAATAGTCTAAAACTTAATCTAGCAAGATATAGCCTTTATCCAAGATGATTTATCTCACTAGACATTCTTCTTCCCAGCCATGACTGACTTTGCATCAGTCTGGACCTTTCACAGAAGTACAAAATGCTGCTTTCCCCTCTCGTCCTAGGTGAAAAATCTTTCCCTAAGCAGGGTTCTGACCTATTTTCAGTTTCCAATCCCTCCTTGGTTGAAGGGGACCATCTTTCTCAGCTTGTCTGATGCCGAAGATGGCTTCTGTCTTTGCTCATACCTTCTGAAGTTCAATTACTTTATTTCAAGAGGCAAGATGATCTCATGCTGTTCTTACATTCCTGTGGACTTCTCATCCCTTTGCTGATTTCTATGTAAATGAGGCTTCCATTGTTCTAGTTTACACCTTGCTTAATCTGACAGGAGACCCATAGATAGCTACCATCTCTCCTGTCTGGGAGGGAACCTGTTTGGCCATAGACTTTAAAACATATTATTAAGTATCCATATTTCATCATATAGTGTTCATATGAACATTTCACAATGATATTAACCACCAGTATGGCATTAACATTCAGAAAAGACCACACTCTATACACTTTTCTAACATAATAATAGTGTATACAATCAGTTGGTTCAATTGCTTATCACTTGAGGTTCAGCCTCCTTGTCCTTTATAGAGCAATAAACTTTTGCAATATATTCTTTGAAAAGTAAAACCTAGACCAAGCTTCTCTCCCCTGCTGGGGCATAGACGCCATGTTGTCTCCTCCCTCACTTGTTGGCTTGATAACTTTGTTTACCTAATATGTAAAAATGGACCTTCATTGTCTTTGCCTGGGGACTGGACTAGTCAGAGAAAGAAATACACATTCTTCTTCGAGTGCTTGCTCATGTAGAATCCATTCCAGGTGTGCACATGCTCACATGTGTGGTTGTCGGAGCTCTTTGCCTTAGCAGTATCTGTAGGGTCGGCAGTGGTGCCCTCTTGAGTGCCACGCTCATGCGCCAGTATATCAGGTGCCACTGACCCTATGCCCTCTTGGTTCCTTCTTACCATCCATGGTAGTTAGTCGGAGCGCCTTCCCTTGCATTGCAAGAGCTAGCGGTTTTTGTCTATTTTCTTTGAGCCTTAGGGCCTTGTAAATAGTTTTGTTCATAGTAGTCAGTGTTAAGTAGTTAGTAGTTAGGGTCCCAGCAGGGACTTCTCCCCAGGTGGGCCATGCCCCGGTCTCCTGGGTTTAAGTCTTGCGCAGACTGCAACAGGCCGATGCCTGTAAGTGACTCTCATAGCAGCTGCTTCAAGTGCTTGGGGGAATCGCACATTAGAGACAAGTGCAGAATTTGCAAGAACTTCTGGTCCCGCATGCAAAAGGAGCGAGATATTCGGCTTTGGGTTCTCCTCATGGAGTCTGCCCTGAGCCCGGCCTCCATGCAGCCCCACCAGGACTTGCTGAGTGCCTCGGCCTCGTTGCGCAGTGTGCCCCTGGCACCGGGCTCCGCGTGACACCATTCCCAGTTGCCGGTGCCCAAAAAGACTAAAACCCTGGCACCAAGCAAAAAGGGCCCTGCGCCATAGGGCAAAGGACCCACTTCGGGCCACCCGGCCGCTCCAGAGCCGTGCACTCACACCCCTCCAGCCAGGGCTCTTAGTCCCATGAAAGGTCCACTGCCGACTTCCTGGAGCAGCAGAGGGCCAAAAACCCTGGCAGCACTGACCCCTTCACAGGCTCCCCCGGCACCAAGAGCACAGGCCACCCATGCCACCGACACAGCATGTACCATAGGAACCAACAAGGGCTCTCCACGAGGACAAGCCAGCCACTAAGATCCTTCAGCGACAGTGGAGCGCCACTGATCCTCCGAGATGAAACAGCGCTCTCCACCTCTGCGCTGCAAGTCACCGGAGCCGCAGCCCAGATGCTCTGGGGCTCATCCTTGGTCACCCGCGCCACATTCCCAGTCACCGGCGTCTCAACATGGAACTTGTAGAGCAAGACACCAGTCTATGTACTACCCATGCCACTTACCCTCCCGTAGATTGTCTTCTAGACGCAGGTCCTGGTCACCTGTATCATAGGAACACTCCCCGTCGCATCTCTGGTCCCCCCGATACCAGCACCCATCTCCTCGTTCCTGGCACCGCTCCCTGATGGCAATGACCAGCAAGCAGACCTAGGCATCAATGGCCCCACCGTGGTCACCAGAAGGGGACTCCTCCAGCATGGAAGCCCAGTTCAGCTCCTCGCCTAATCTGCACCAGTGCAAATGGGCACCCGAGGCTGTGTCAACATCAGCGCTGACTTGGCAGCACGGCCTGTGGCCAGCGTGGTAGCCTTATTGGGATGCGTGGGGAATGCCGCTTGTGGCAATGCCCCCTTCTCACCATTCATCGGCTGCTGCCTCGGAGCAGCAACTGGTGGCACTGACTGCACCGGGCATGCCCAGTGATCAAAGCAGAGGGAACAGTGCCCACCCCTAAGCCTCCCCTTCCCCCGGGGGAAGATGCCCCGGAACCTCCCCCGGCGGTATAATCATCATCCTCTTCACCAGATGAGGCAGTTGCAAGACCCTCAAGGGCAAGTCCGGGGGACGATTTCAAAGAACATCAGGCCCTGCTGAGTGGGGTAGCCAAGAACTTGGGTCTGGAGGCAGAGGAAATGGCTGAGCAGACAGACACCTGGTTTAACATCCTGTTAGCCTCCACCCCGACCCGTGTCACAGTACCGGCGTCCTTAAGATTGCCAGGGGTCTCTGGCAAAACGCCATCCTCCAACCCTCCCACCTCAAAGAGGACTGAAAAGAAATACTTTGTTTCAGCCAAGGGGTTTGAATACCTCTATATTCCCCTCCCCTGGGCTCGCTGGTAGTCTCTGCAGCAAAGGAAAGAGACAAACGGGCATACCAGTTCGACTCCCAAAAATAAAGAGGCCAAATGGTTGGATCTGTTTGGGAGAAAGATTTATTCGACGTGCAGTTCCGGGCGGCGAACCATCAGGCCCTGGTTGGGCTGTTACTTTAACTTATGGAACTCCCTCCATAAGTTCAAGGAGTCCCTTCCACAGGAGTTGGCCCAAAAATTTGGCACCCGGTGGAGAAGGGCACTGCGGCTGCCAGGTGCTCCCTCCAGACGGCATGGGACATGGTGGACTCGGCATCCAGGATGGTCGCAGTGGTGATGAGGCGCAGCTCCTGGCTTCAGAATGCAGGTCTCTCCCAGGAAATGCAGACCTCCATCCAAGACCTCCCATTCAATGGGAATGGTCTCTTTTCAGACCAGACTGATGCAATGCTGCATGGGCTGAAAGACAGCAGGGCCACCCTTCGCTTGCTGGGAATGCATACACCACAGCCTGCGAGGAAGCAGTTCCGGCCGCCCCCACTGACTAAGCCTTGTCAGTCTCCACCAGGGACCTGCAAGAAGAAGGGACAGAGATGCTAATTTCAGCTGCCATTGCCCTCCTTCCTCCTGCTCACCCAAGCAACCCAGTCCGGCAAAACATTCTGGGAGCCAGAAACGCCTGTTTTGAGGGTGTGGTTGAGAGCGACACCCCAGTCACCGTCCAGGATCCACCCCACTCTTTTTCTTCAACCATCTGCATCCCTTTCGTTCAGCCTGGTCCCAATTCACTTTGGACTGTTGGGTGCTGGACATAGTGTCTCACGGTTACACCTTGCAATTTTTGGTCGCCCCTCCTTCCCATCCCTCTCATAGACTCATAGACTTTAAGGTCAGAAGGGGCCATTATGATCATCTAGTCTGACCTTCCGCATGATGCAGGCCACAAAAGCTGACCCACCCACTCCTGGAATAATTCTCTCCCTTGACTCAGCTGTTGAAGTCCCCAAATCATGATTTAAAGACTTCAAGTCGCAGAGAATCCTCCAGCAAGCGACCCCTGCCCCATGCTGCGGAGGAAGGCCAAAAACCTCCAGGGCCTCTGCCAATCTACCCTGGAGGAAAATTCCTTCCCGACCCCAAATATGGCGATCAGCTGAACCCCGAGCATGCGGGCAAGATTCTCCAGCCAGACCCTCCGGAAAAAGTTCTCTGTAGTAACTTTTAATATCCCATCATTGACCATTGACCTCCAGGGACCCTTATCATGAGCAACTCCTCATTCAGGAGATCAAGAACCTCCTACGGATGAGAGCGGTGGAAGAGGGGAAAGGGGTTCTACTCCCGCTATTTCCTAATCGGGACATGAGGGGAAAGGGGTTCTACTCCCGCTATTTCCTAATCCCAAAGGCAAAAGGGGGGGGTCTCAGACCCATTCTGGACCTGCAATGCCCCAACAAGTCTCAAAAAGTTGAAGTTTTGCATGGTCTCCCTCACCTCCATCATCCCCTCCCTGAATTTGGGAGAGTGGTATGATGCCCTCGACTTGAAGGATGCCTATTTCCACATCTCCATATTCCAGAATTACAGGCATTTCCTCCAGTTTACAGTGGGCGAATGCAATTTCCAATTCACAGCGCTCCCCTTTGGCCTCTCATTGGCTCCAAGGGTTTTTTACCAAATGTATGGTGCAGGTGGCCACTTACCTCAGATGTTGAGGGGTCCAGGTCGTCCCATATCTCAACAACTGGCTCATCTAGGGTAGGTCCTGGAACCAAATTCAGAGTAGCCTTGATCTGGTGTGTTCCACCTGCCATGACCTGGGCCTGTTGATAAATGAGAAAAAATCCTCCTTAAGGCAGGTCCAGTGCATAGAGTTCTTGACTCCACATGAGCCAGAGCCTTCCTCCTGGAGGCACATTTTCAGGCCATGTCGGATCTGATCTCCCATGTGAGGAGCTGCCCGCTCACCATGGCTCACACCTGCCTGCGATTGTTCAGCCACATACGTGGTCAGTGATGCCCCACTCCACCTCCGGCCTCTGCAAGCGGGGCTGGCGTCGGTCTACACCCCCAACAGACATGATCTAGACTGGGTGGTCAGGGTGCCCGGATCACATCCTGTCATCCCTGGATTGGTGGTTGGACACTGAGGGTCAGTATTGCAGAGAGTCCCCTTCACAACCCTGACCCCATCCCCGTCATTGACCCTCGTCTCCAATGTTTCAGACCTGGGCTGGGGAGCCCACCTGGGCAAGCTGAGCACCCATGGCTGATGGGTGAGGGACGATCTGGCTCTCCACATCAACATCAGGGAGCTCAGAGCGGTTCACCAGGCCTGTCAGGTCTTCTTGCCCCACCTGAGGGGCAAGGTGGTGCAGGTCCTCACAGACAATACCACCACAATGTATTACATCAACAGATGTGACAGAGCCAGGTCGTCAGCCCTCTGCCAAGAAGCTCTCAACCTTTGACATTTCTGTGTGTGGCATGCCATTCAGCTGGTAGCCGCGCACCTGCCCGGCACCAAAAATGTGCTAGCAGATCGCCTCAGCAGAACCTTCTCATCTCGCCTCAAGTCGCTCCATCTGGAGGTGGCCAGTATGATCTTCTGGAAGTGGGGAATTCCCCAGGTGGACCTCTTTGTGTCCCACCAGAACAGGAAATGCCACGTGTTCGGTTTGCTCCAGGGTATGGACAGGGGTTCGCTGTCAGATGCTTTCCTACTTCCATGGTCGGGGCCCTGATGTACGGCTTCCCGCCAGTGCCGTTGATCCACAGAGTCCTAGTGAAAATCAAGCGGGATAGGGTGAGAGTTATCCTGATAACTCACCAGCACTGGTTTGGCATGTTGCTAGACCTTCCTCCTGCAGAGGTCTGAGCTCAGGGCACTTATGTCAGAACCACCCTATACAGTGTTCTACAAGGACAAGCTCTAGTTGTGGCTGCACTCGGCATTCCTGCCCAAGGTAGTTTCCCAGTTTCATACCAGCCAGGACATTTTTTTACCTATCTTCTTTCCGAAGCCACATAATTCCGATGAGGAGCGCAGGTTACATGCTCTGGATGTCTGGAGAGCGTTGGCCTTCTGTATCAACAGGACACAGCTGTTCCATAAGTCAACACAACTGTTCGTTGCTGTGGCAGACAGGATGAAAGGTCACCCAGTGTCTGTTCAAAGGATTTCATCCTGGATCACAGCCTGCATCCGATACTACTAGGAGCTCGTGCATGTGCCTCCACCAGGGATAATCAGAGCACACTCGCCTAGAGCGCAAGCATCATCAGCGGCCTTCTTGGCTCAGGTCCGATCCAAGAGATCTGTAGATCTGCTACCTGTTCGTCTGTCCACACGTTTACATCATATTACGCATCGACCCAGCAGGCCCCTGACGATGCTGGCTTTGGCAGGGCAGTGCTGCAAGCTGCAAAACTGTGAACTCCGAGCCCACCTCCATTGGCACTGTCTGTGAGTCAGCTAGAATGGAATCGACACGAGCAAGCACTCGAAGAAGAAAAAGCCTACCTTTCGTAACGGTTGTTCTTTGAGATGTGTTTCTGATGTCCATTACTTTCCCTCCTGCCACTCTGTCGGAGTTGCCGGCAAGAAGGAACTGAGAGGGCATAGGGTCAGCGGTACCTGATATGCCATGCTCATGAGCACGGCACTCAAGGGGGCACCACTGCTGACCCTACAGATACCGCTAAGGCAAAAATATCTGACGACGGTGCACGTGGGAGCACGCACACCAAGAATGGAATGGAATGGAGATGAGCACCACATCTCAAAGGACAACAGTTACGAAAAGGTAGGTAACCGTTTTTCCTTTGTCTAAGGCAGACTGCTTGCCAAACACATTTTAAGAATATAATTCTAGCACATATTCATAATTTTTTGTACACACCCTGTGCATACATCATACAAGAATATTAATCTGTTAGTTACTAGTTTTCCAATCAGATTTTACATGACACCTTTTAGATGCAGCTATAACCATAAAAAGCAACAAAGAGTCCTGTGGCACCTTATAGACTAACAGATGTATTGGAGCATAAGCTTTTGTGGGTGAATACCCACTTCGTCAGATGCATGTGGTGGAAATTTCAAGAGGCAGGTATAAATATGCAGGCCAGAATCAGTCTGGAGATAATGAGGTCATTCAATCAGGGAGGATGAGGCCCTCTTCTAGCAGTTGAGGTGTGAAAACCAAGAGAGGAGAAACTGCTTTTGTAATTGGCTAGCCATTCACAGTCTTTGTTTAATCCTGAGCTGATGGTGTCAAATTTGCAAATGAACTGAAGTTCAGCAGTTTCTCTTTGGAGTCTGATCCTGAAGTTTTTTTGCTGCAGGATGGTTACCTTTACATCTGCTATTGTGTGTCCAGGGAGGTTGAAGTGTTCTCCTACAGGTTTTTGTACGTTGCCATTCCTAATATCTGACTTGTGTCCATTAATCCTTTTACATAGGGATTGTCCAGTTTGGCCAATGTACATAGCAGAGGGGCATTGCTGGCACATGATGGCGTATATTACATTGGTGGATGTGCAGGTGAATGAACCAGTGATGTTGTGGCTGATCTGGTTAGGTCCTGTGATGGTGTTGCTGGTGTAAATATGTGGGCAGAGTTGGCATCGAGGTTTGTTGCATGGATTGGTTCCTGAGTTGGAGTTACTATGGTGAGGTGTGTGGTTGTTGGTGAGAATATGCTTAAGGTTGGCGGGTTGTCTGTGGGCGAGGACTGGCCTGCCTCCCAAGGCCTGTGAAAGCGAGGGGTCATTGTCCAGGATGGGTTGTAGATCGCTGATGATGCGTTGGAGAGGTTTTAGCTGAGGACTGTAGGTGATGGCCAGTGGAGTTCTGTTGGTTTCTTTCTTGGGCTTGTCTTGCAGCAGGAGGCTTCTGGGTACACGTCTGGCTCTGTTGATTTGTTTCCTTATTTCCTCGTGCGGGTATTGTAGTTTTGAGAATGCTTGGTGAAGCTCTTGTAGGTGTTGGTCTCTGTCTGAGGGGTTGGAGCAAATGCGGTTATACCTCAGCGCCTGGCTGTAGACGATGGATCGTGTGGTGTGTCTGGGATGGAAGCTGGAGGCATGAAGGTAGGCATAGTGGTCGGTGGGTTTTCGGTATAGGGTGGTGTTAACGTGACCGCCACTTATTCGTCCCGTGGTGTCTAGGAAGTGGACCTCCCGTGTAGATTGGTCCAGGCTGAGGTTGATGGTGGGGTGGAAGCTGTTGAAATCATGGTGGAATTCTTCCAGAGTCTCCTTCCCATGGGTCCAGATGATGAAGATGTCATCAATGTAGCGTAGGTAGAGAAGGGGCGTGAGTGGACGAGAGCTGAGGAAGCGTTGTTCCAGGTCAGCCATAAAAATGTTGGCATATTGTGGGGCCATGCGGGTGCCCATAGCTGTGCCACTGGTCTGGAGGTATATATTGTCACTAAATTTGAAATAATTGTGCTTGAAGATGAAGTTACAGAGCTCAGCAACCAGTTGTGCTGTGGCATCATCAGGGATACTGTTCCTGACAGCTTGTATTCCATCTGTGTGTGGGATGTTTGTGTAGAGAGCCTCTACATCCATGGTGGCTAGGATGGTGTTTTCTGGGAGGTCACCAAGGCATTGTAGTTTTCTCAGGAAATCAGTGGTGTCATGGAGATAGCTGGGAGTGCTGGTGGCATAGGGTCTGAGTAGAGAGTCCACATATCCGGACAGGACATATCCGGACATATCCATCTACTCAGGACACTCCCTACACTAACACAGGAACAAATCAACATACCCTTAGAGCCCCAACCGGGGTTATTCTATCTACTACCCAAGATCCACAAACCTGGAAACCCTGGACGTCCCATCATCTCTGGAATTGGCAATATTCAAAAACCTGTAGGAGAACACTTCAATCTCCCTGGACACACAATAGCAGATTTGTTGCTTTTTACAGATCCAGACTAACACCGCTACCCCTCTGAAACTTTATAACCATAGTGAGTTGGGGTACAATGTGTTGGTCAGGACAGCTGAAACTCATTACTTGATAACAGTGAGCCCCTTACCCTCTAGCTCTTGGATGCTCTTAGTCAACGCTCCCCTGTTGACAAGAGGGGGCAGTACTACCCCTGAAATGGATCTTTACTGGCTCCCGGTGGAGCAGATTACTGTCATACCAGTGAAAAAGGTCCACAGTAATTATCTGCAATACACAGCAGTTTATTGAGAAGGAATTACACAAGCGGTAAAGGATTTTGGCTACTCTGTCTAGCAGCGTTGCTTCTTCAAGCGTCAATTAAGGAATCCCAACCACAGTAATTTACTTTGCTTGATTCTTATACGCTTTTTCCTCAAAGGAGTCACATGTCTTAAAAGTATGCCCAGTGGGCGCGTGGTTACTAATATTTACCTAATTAGTATTTTAGAAGGGGGGCTGGAAATGGTGGTACCGAATGAAGATCACCCCACGTTTACTCACTCATCAATCATTCACTCTGTCTCTCTGCGTGCTGTCCTTGCTGTAAGGTTGCTAAAACCAGGTCAACCTGTGCTTCATGCTGGAACTTTATACATGTGATATTTACTTTTGCATGGGCCCATATTTGCCGACCAATAGGTTCAATATCGATCCTACATGCAGACGTTGCCAGTTCTTTATCAAATTTGCTTCTGCTTAAAGAGAACCTGCTCCCAGGATCCTCTGCAGCCATTCAGCCATGTTTAAGTCATGTCAAGTTATGCTCACACCATTAGTTCAGTATGGCCACACCAATTTGGCACTTACAAAACTGCAGGAAGGTTAGCCATTGGCTGACCCAGAGGCAGTAGGTCAGAGCCCTCTCTCCTGGATAGGGTGTCACCTTTGTCTGTTAAGTCTCCATGATATATCCGAGGTAATCCATAATTTGACCTACTGAGGAATTATTGTTGTTTCACAGTGACATTAATGACAAGTGTGTTCTTAGATTTCAAATGATAAATTTCATCAACTTTTAAATAAATATGACACCAGTGTGATGTGTAGTGAATATGTCAGGCCTGACGAGTTGCTGACACAGAGTCGTGAACCACAAATAGGCTTCTGTGTTGCATGTGCACAAGTGACTTCCCCAAAGACCTTACAGGATTAGGAAAAGGGAGATAGCTTTTTTTTTTTGGCTGCTCCTGGCTGTCCCACCATGCAGGGTTGGAACACGCATGACAAGGGAATAGTTTTCTGCACAAACAACATCAGACCAGATCTAATTCTTTGCATCCCTGAACTGGTGTTGATTTGGGTAGAATACAAATTCACCGTGATTTTGGAAGAGTTTGGGTTTCTAACCTGTTTTTACATCAATATGGATGTCAGTCTTGTTCCTTGCTACTTCTGTACGGTCTCCAATGCCTTGCCTGAACCCACTAGTGCTATAATCCCCTCCTTTTTTGTTGCTGCTTTCCCCAGTAGATTCCAATATGTAGTTCCAACCAATGTTTTTCTATCTTTTCTGCTGTAGCAGGTTTCCCTCCTTTTTTAGTGCCTTCTTCTCTTACAATACTGGAGAGTCTCTTTACTTCACTCCCCTGGCTTTTTCATAGGATCATAGAAGGGACCAATGAAAAAGACTGACTTGATCCCTGAGTTTATCCCCATAAATCCAGGATACAGTCAGCCTAATAATGGCATCATGTAGCACTCATGCTTCACTTCATCACGGCCAAAAGGCCAATATAGTGGTAGCAAACTATTGCTCAAGGCCAATATTTTCAAACCTGAGTGCCTAAAGTTAGGGTCCTGAATACAAGACTTCACTTTCAGAAATGCTGAGCACCCTAAGTTCCTCCATTTAACTCAGTGGGAGCTGCAAGTGATCAATATTTGAAAGTCAGGACGTGTGTATATACATACACACACAAAAATTATATATATAAATATATATGCATATGCATACACACATATATATGTATTAGGGCTGTCGATTAATCGCAGTTAACTCACGCGATTAACTCAAAAAAATTAACTGAGATTAAAAAAATCACGATTAATCACACTGTTAATAGAATACCAACTGAAATTTATTAAATATTTTAGGATGTTTTTCTACATTTTCAAATATATTGATTTCTGTTACAACACAGAATACAAAGTGTACAGTACTCACTTTATATTAGTTTTTATTACAAATATTTGCACTGTAAAAATGATAAAAGAAATAGTATTTTTCAATTCACCTCATACAAGTACTGTAGTGCAATCTCTATTCTGAAAATGTAACTTACAAATGTAGATTTTTTTTGTTACATAATGTGAATAATTTGAACAAGAGTATTGTCAAGCTTATTCAATGTTAGGCCTAAAACTTCCGGAAGCCTCAAAGATCAAGCATAGCAACCAGAGCAAGTGTAGCAAGTTCAAAGTAGGAAATATTGTAGACTTGTGGTCAGCTTCAAAAAGCAAGCTTTGCAAAATTAGATACGGACTTGTGGTCAAGGGGTAAAGTATTTGGTTAATATAAGCTGTGCATCTGTGCATAGATCATAATTTCAAAGTAACCACAACAACCACAGTAAACATTTGGCCTAACCTGATTGGTTGACCTGCTTCAAAACACGGCGGGCAGATGAGATAAAATGTGTAGAGCCTCAGGTGGGTTTGTGTGTGTGTCTTGGTCTAAGAGGTCGTTCTCTTTGATCGGTCTGACCCACACCTCCTGAACCGAGGAAACTTGAACTACACCGACTATCTGTATCTGGCCAGTGCAAAGAATGGTCGACTAAAGGGTAACATATTCTCGGCAGGGTAAGGTTTCGAAGTAAAAAAAGTCTGGTTGCATGCAGTATAAAGTCACGGAGTAAAGAAGTCTGCGTTGCTCAAGCTGATTTGATCTCAAGTTGTATCAGTGCTATTGTGTTAAAAATAGTAGAGTCAAGCCAATTTGATCTCCGGTTATATCAATGCTGCAATATTAAAAGTAATATTAGAAGCTTAATAATAGTATCAAACTGCTTAGGAATAGTAGTAAGTTGTTAATATATAAGGTCTCTACTTGTACTTGTGCTTATTGAGGGCAGGGACAGTACATGTGAAGTTAGTAGTCAATAAGTAATAGTAGCTTTGTATGTACTCATGCCTATCATCAGTATAAACTGCCAATGTCAAAGACATGCTTTTATAGTAGTAAGTAGCTAATGCATAATATTACCTGTACTTGTGCTTGTTCGCAATATAATTTGTCATTTATACTAATCCTTATTCAATGCTGGTCTCTATTTCTCCTTTTCCTATTCTGTCTGTGTTGCATTTATAGCTGTAAGTCATTAAACTCCTTTTTTAAGGAATAATCAGTAGTCTTAGTTTTCTCTTATACAGACACTGCTCAACCTCATTACATCTGTGTTGGGTGGTGGGAAGTAGCAATCACCCGGGGCCCCATTGGGGTCGTCACGTGTGCCTCCTTCTTCCTTTACCTCCGCACATAACTGCACTCAAAAACAAAACCATGTAAAACTTCAGAGCCTACAAATCCACTCAGTCCTACTTCTTGTTCAGCCAATCGCTAAGACAAACAAGTTTGTTTACATTTATGAGAGATAATGTTGCCTGCTTCTTATTTACAATGTCACCTGAAAATGAGAACAGGCATTCGCCTGGCACTTTTGTAGCTGACATTGCAAAGTATTTATGGCCAGATATACTAAACATTCTATGCCCCTTCATGCATCAGCCACCATTCCAGAGGACATGCTTCCATGTTGGTGGTGATCATTAAAAAAAAATAGTGGGTTAATTAAATTTGTGACTGAACCCCTTGCGGGAGAATTGTATGTCCCCTGCTCAGTTTTACCCACATTCTGCCATATATTTCATGTTATAGCAGTCTCTGATAATGACCCAGCACATGTTTGATTTACAAACACTGTCACTGCAGATTTGACAAAACGCAAAGAAGGTACCAATGTGAGATTTCTAAAAATAGCTACAGCAGTCGACACAAGGTTTAAGAATCTGAAGTGCCTTCCGAAATCTGAGAGGGACGAGGTGTGGAGCATGCTTTCAGAAGTCTTAAAAAAGCAACACTCTGATGCAGAAACTACAGAACCCGAACCACCAAAAAAGGAAATCAACCTTCTGCTGGTGGCATCTGACTCAGATGATGAAAATGAACATGGATTGGTCCACTCTGTTTTGGATCTTTGTGGAGCAGAACCCGACATCAGCATGGATGTCTGTCCTCTGGAATGGTGGTTGAAGCATGAAGGGACATATGAATCTTTAGCGCATCTAGCACGTAAATATCTTACAACGCCGGTTACAACAGTGCCATGCAAATGCCTGTTCTCACTTTAAGGTGACGATGTAAACAAGAAGCGGGCAGCATTATCTCCTGCAAATGGAACCGAACTTGTTTGTCTGAGCAATTGGCTGAAGTAGGACCAAGTGGACTTGTAGGCTCTAAAGTAGGGCTGTTGATTAATCGCAGTTAACTCATGCGATTAACTCAAAAAAATGAATCGCGATTAATTGCAGTTTCAATAACTGTTAAACAATAGAATACCAATTGAAATTTATTAAATATTTTGGATGTTTTTCTAAATTTTCATATATATTGTATTCTGTGTTGTAATTGAAATCAAAGTGTATATTTTTATTACAAATATTTGCACTGTAAAAATGATAAAAGAAATATTATTTTTCAATTCACCTCATTCAAGTACTATAGTGCAATCTCTTTATCGTGAAAGTGCAACTTACAAATGTAGATTTTTTTATTACATAACTGCACTCAAAAACAAAACAATGTGAAAATTCAGAGCCTACAAGATTTCAGAGTAGCAGCCGTGTTAGTCTGTATCCGCAAAAAGAACAGGAGTACTTGTGGCACCTTAGAGGCCTACAAGTTCACTCAGTCTTACTTCTTGTTTAGCCAATCGCTAAGACAAACAAATTTGTTTACATTTACAGGAGATAATACTGCCCTCTTCTTATTTACGTCACCAGAAAGCGAGAACAGGCATTTCAATGGAACGTTTGTAGCCGGCATTGCAAGGTATTTAAGTGCCAGATACGCTAAACATTCATATGCGCCTTCAAGCTTCAGCCACCATTCCAGAGGACATGCTTTCATGCTGATGACTCTCGCTAAAAAAAATAATGCGTTAATTAAATTTGTGACTGAACTGCTGGGAAGAGAATTGTATGTCCCCTGCTCTGTTTTACCTGCATTCTGCCATATATTTTATGTTATAGCAGTATCTAATAATGATCCAGCACATGTTAATTTTAAGAACACTTTCACTGCAGATTTGACAAAACACAAAAAAGGTACCAGTGTGAGATTTCTAGAGATAGCTACAGCACTTGACGCAAGGTTTAAGAATCTGAAGTGCCTTTCAAAATCTGAGAGGGATGAGGTGTGGAGCATGCTTTCAGAAGTCTTAAAAGAGCAACACTCAGATAAAGAAACTACAAAACTCGAACCACCAAAAAAGAAAATAAACCTTCTGCTGGTGGCATCTGACTCAGATGATGAAAATGAACATGCATCAGTCCACACTGTTTTGGATTGTTATTGAGCAGAACCCGTCATCAGCATGGATGCATGTCCTCTGGAATGGTGGTTGAAGAGTGAAGGGACATAGAAATCTTTAGCGCATCTGGCACGTAAATATCTTGCGACGCCAGCTACAACAATGCCATGTGAACGCCTGTTCTCACTTTCAGGTGACATTGTAAACAAGAAGCGGGCAGCATTATCTCCTGCAAATGTAAACAAACTTATTTGTCTGAGTGATTTGGCTGAACAAGAAGTAGGACTGAGTGGACTTGCAGGCTCTAAAATTTTACATTGTTTTATTTTTGAATGCAGTTTTTTTGGTACATAATTCTACATTTGTAAGTTCAACTTTCATGATAAAGAGATTGCACTACTTGTATTAGGTGAATTGAAATACACTATTTCTTTTGCTTTTTACAGTGCAAATATTTGTAATCAAAAATAAATATGAAGTGAGCACTGTACACTTTGTATTCTATGTTGTAATTGAAATCAATATATTTGAAAATGTGGAAAACATCCACAAATATTTAAATAAATGGTATTCTATTATTGTTTAACAGTGCGATGAATCGCGAATAATTTTTTTTAATCGCTTGACAGCCCTGAAATATATATTTGCCTATGCACACATGTGTATAATATATAATATATATATAATATATAATAGGGGGGAGGGATAGCTCATTGGCCTGCTAAACCCAGGGTTGTGAGTTCAATCCTTGAGGGGGCCACCTAGGGATCTGGGGCAAAATCAGTACTTGGTCCTGCTAGTGAAGGCAGGGGGCTGGACTCAATGACCTTTCGGGGTCTCTTCCAGCTCTATGAGATAGGTATATCTCCATATATTAACATAGAATCATAGAAGATTAGGGTTGGAAGAGACCTCAGGAGGTCATCTAGTCCAACCCCCTGCTCAAAGCAGGACCAACACCAACTAAATCAACAGTGCATATGCATATATGCAGTAGTAGTAGCAGGCTGGCGGCTGCTTTCCATCTCACAGAATAAAGCAAATAACCTCTCAGCATTCAGTTTCTGAAAGTGACAATCCCAACGTAACAAAGATTTGGAATGAAGTGAGAGTTCTTGGGCCATGCAACTAAACTGATGTTTTACTGCATATCTGTTCTGTTTTTAAAATTCATGCCTGTATATTGCTTTTTGTTTTTGAAATGGGGTCAGGAAAGGCATTTAATGGCAGTTTCTAGGTTTTGTTCTTGCAACTAATCAGTTTATTGTAACCCATAATCAAATTGTCCATTTGATTCCTCCACCCACCAGTGCACTTCAATACAATCCGATTTGTTATGGCAACGTCTCTTGTTTCATTAGGGACTTGCCTGGGCACCAAAGCAGTCTGGTGAAACACTAGGGTCATCCATCTATAACAAGTTAAATCTTCAACAGCGCCCTCTTGATGGAAACTAATTTACTATAGGCTAGCATGTTTACTATAGGCTATTATAGTTTCTCTGATTCATTCAGTCTTGAATTACTCAGCTTTAGAGTAACCCTGAAATCAAGAGCCTCTATTATTAATAGAGAAACTGCAGTTATTTCCAGTGAATTCTCGGGATTCATATCTGTTTCTTTGTAGCATCCTGTACAGAAGCTCAAAAGCTAATGTTTTCACCCCACAGAAAGAAGGATTTCTAGAGTTACTTTGACCCATCAGAGAGCAGTGCATTTATTGTATGGTGCCTTCTAACCCTGTGAGTCATGTTTGTGCAGCATTCTAGTACATTGTTTAATAAAAAGGCAGACTAGTGTCATGATGAAATTAAATTTTGTGCACATCTTGCTTAAACATAGAACATTATAGCCTGAAATCCCTATGAGCAGGATTGTCTGTGAGGTCACTTGTTTTTCCTCTTATTTTGCTGCCTTGTAGTGATTGTAGCTGCTAATGCATCTTTCATCTAGTGCTACATTATCCAGGTTTCTTTTGCTTGTATTTTATTACTTTCAGCTTTTTATTGTTTAATCAAAAATAATTTGATGACACTTACTAATAATCATTTTTCTTATAAAATCATATCACTACTCAAGATCAATTCACAACTTAATGAAAAAGAAATTGACAATATTTTAAACTATAACATAGAATCATAGGAGTGGAAGAGACCTTGAGAGGTCTTCTAGTCCAGTCTCCTGATCTCAAGGCAGGACAAAGTATTACCTAGACCATCCCTGACAAGTGTTTATCTAACCTGCTCTTAAAAATCTCCAATGACAGAGAGTCCACAACATCCCTAGGCAATTTATTCCAGTGCTTAACAACCTTGATAGAAAGTTTTTCTTAATGTCTAACCCAAACTGCCCTTGCTGCAACTTAAGCCCATTGCTTCTTGTCCTGTCCTCAGAGGTTAAAGAGAACAATTTTTCTCCCTCTTGCTTGTAACAACTTTTTATGTTTTTGAAAACTCTTATCATGTCTTCTCTTCTCCAGACTAAACAAACCCAGTTTTTTTCAATCTTCCCTCATAGGTCATGTTTTCTAGACCTTTAATCATTTTTGTTGCTCTTCTCTGAACTTTCTCCAATTTGTCCACATCTTTCCTGAAATGTGGCGCCCAAAACTGGACACAATATTCCAGTTGAGGCCTAATCAGTGTGGAGTAGAGCCGAAGAATTACTTGTTGTGTCTTGCTTACAATACTCCTGCCAATACATCACTGTGGACAGTCATTAACATTGACCCTCTCATCCTCAAGTGTTTCAATAAAACAAAATCTCCCGCACACACCTTGGTGCTTGTTTCATGAAAAACTTTGATTGTTGCCTTTGTTACTTAATTTTCCTGTTACTCTTTTCTCCTGTGTACTATGAATTCTCTCTGGTATATTGGCTCTTCACTGGACAATAATTACCAGTTCCAATAGTAGTGTGATAATGCTCTACAGTTAAGGTTGTGTGGCAGATGGGCAGTTTCTGGTTTTGGAAAGGATGTAAAATAATAAAAATTAGTTCTGCAGACTTCAGACATCAGACAAACACATTTCCTATAATTTCACTTGAAAACAAAAACTTGATATCACAAATTGTAACACCAATGATGAGAGAAACTGCTTTTTATTCCTATCTTTCTGTTTTATAGCCTATATGCTATCCATTCATGGCGTGTTGGGCTAGCCCTACTGATTTCAGCAAGCATTGTTTACTTCAGGCTTACCTTTCAACTAGCCAAGTTTCACATGGAATGCAATGACCTAAAACAAGACTTAACAGACACAGATCACACTAACAGAACTTCTTTCCTTGACATCTTAGTTGTATAAGCACCTTACTAATATTACTAATTCCAGCATGCCTTTAAAACTTATGCTTTTGGAATTGTACCACCTGGACTGCCAAAAATATAAATATACTCTTAAAATGCATTATAACATTGTAGACTATACCTCTAAAATATTTTTTCTTGCTCCTTATCTGTGTAACTGAGCCTTATTTTTTTCAGATGGAGGTATTCTCCAAACTTCTAATATGTTTAATTGCTCTTTTCCATTTATGCAATGTCCTTTTTGTGATAATGTAATACATACTTTGTTATGTAATGAAGATCCTGGCCTTTTAAAGTCTACAGAATTGTTGCCATTGACTTCAGTGTTGTCTGGTTTTCTCCATCCTCTTCTTATTGCAGCATAATAGCATGGTGAGATTTTGACTTCTGTTTCACATGCTGCAGACATGTGCAGCGAGATATCAGGCATATCTACAGTGACTTCTGTGTCTGTTTACCTGAGAGATCACAGTTAATGCAGAAACCTCCTTGTACAGTTATTTTAAATTGCTTCTTCCTACATGATTTACCTTGCACTTTTCTCTGTCAAATTTCATCTGCTGTCTTGTTGCCTAATTACATATTTTTATTATTTATAGAGAGATTTATGTTGCACCATTGTCACATAGTCTCTGGACACATTTATAATATAAAACAATACTTTCTCCCAAAGGCAGCTACAATCATCAGCCACCTGCTGATTAGCCACCCTCCAGGCTTGAAAACACAGCACTCTAATCCAAACTCATGAAAATGTGTGGGTAAAGAGGCCAGCTTTGCATCAGGCTTTGGTGGCTCAACAGAGGAAGTTAGTGCTAGAGCTGAGGCCTCCCCACTGGAAATACTGCTGCCTGTCCTCTATATCTCAAAGCTAAGGCCTGGCAGCAAGAGTACATCAGCTGCTTTCAAACAGTGGATGGCAGAGTGCATGTAAAGTCTGTACAATAGGTGGGCAAGTCCATCATTGTGCGTTTTTTAGCTCTGTCTGAAGTTTCTCACAATTATCCTAACTCTTGATTGCGCTAAATAATTTTGTGTCTTCTGCAAAAGTCTCTGACATCTTGTTCATCAAATTTTCTGATAATTAATAAAGATATTGAACAACTCCTGTCTTAGTAATAGTGCACATCCCAGTATTAACCTCTTTCCACATGGAGAATTAGCTATTTATAACCACACTGTGTTCCTTACCTCTGTTTAGGCTAGTGTTTGAAAAGACTTTACCTCTCACCATGTACTAATGATATTTAATAATACCGAGTACTTACAATGTTTATGTTTAAGAGCAATCAGTCATGATTTTCATAACACCACACTGAAGTCAATAGGCAAGTATCCTGTTCACGGCCCTATGTATTCCATGGCACAATGGGATCAAATTCTATGGCAGCAACCCCTAAAATGTATGGCAATGTAGAATTATGCTATTGCCATGAAATAACCTCCAGTTCTAATCCCAAAGCCCCCCCACAAACACACACAGCTAGGGCGAATACTCAAAAATACTCAACATAAATTTTGTTGATTGAGAATGAGTTTTTTGTTACACTCCCTGTGCAGCCTGGCTCCATGCCCCGAGTCTCAACTCTCACAATGTATCCAGTTGACCCAGTTCAGAATCATCTTCCCCATGTTTTTCAGGCATGAGGAGCTTGTAGCTGGCCAGGGCAGCTCATCTCTCTAACTCCCTTGACCTAGATGGCTCTGCTAGTCCCCAGACTAACACCAGCATTTATTTCTGGCTCCCCCCATTCCCTGTTTGCAAGCTAGATTATTCCAGTTCAGGCTCCTCAACCGCTTGCTACCTATGTCCAAGGAATGGTGCAGAGAGCATGTATTGTGATCAAATTAACTCCCTGTTGTGGGGAAAATGGGAGAGCAAGAAGCAGCTGTAAACAAGTCTTGGAAGGACAGGGAAGAGCAAAAAAAAAATGTTGACTGCATGGCTGAAGCAAAATGGTGAATTCTCAGGCATTCTGAAAAAATCCCAAGTTACTTGACTATATTCAGCAAGGTTGCTTAATAGCTTATCAGGAAGGGTGTTTAGTGAGAAAATTTAAATGATTATTCCATGATTCTCCTTTTGTCCTTTTAACCCTTTCAAAGAATTCAAACAGGTTAAAAAGAGACACATTTTATCCACATAAAAGTTGTGGTAGTCCATGGGAGCACTCCATGGTGCTTTATATCTAGCTTTGTTTGTTTTTTTTTCATATTTTTCTTATTTATTAAACGTTTTGATTTCAGGAGAAGTGAAAGTCCTTGGGGCCCTGCTGTACAAACACAAGTAAGCAACCGTCATTGCTGCAGAAAACTTACAACCTTAAAGAGACAAGAACAGACCAAGGGTTAAAGAATGAGGATATAGCTTACAACCAAATGAAGCTAGTGATGAGTGGAACAGTTTGTTAGTGTCATGATACTGAAGTAGATTTCATAACTCTTGATTACCCATAACTCTCTTTTAAAAAGATGGATCTCAGGCCAATTTTCACTCTTCTTGTATTACAGCTGTTTTAATGTAGAATCACAGTTCTGGTAGCTAAGCTATTTTGTTCATTAGTTCCTTCAGAACTCTCAGTTGCCATCTGTCTCTGACATTTTCTTGCAACTTAACTGCTTCCGTGCTGAAATCTACTTCAGCTTTTAGGCAAGGGTAGAACAAGATGGCACTTTAAATAGCATGTGGATCCTCCAATAGAAAGCTAACATTACACTGGTGATCATTGCCACATTCCACAGGGAGCAATCTGGAGCAGCGAGGGGTTGTGTCCCCACATGCCCTGCAACCTTGGGTGTCTCACAATGATGTGGTGCTGTAGTTCCCAGCCCTAGCTGTTCATAAACAGCCAAACAGCATGCAGGTCACACCCTGAGTGTCTGTGTACAACTGCAGCACTGCTCCAGTAAGTCTACTATTGTTGACCAGTGAGTTATTAGTTTTCAAATGATACCTCACAAGCTGTATTTTCTACAAAGATTATTACAGTATTGCATAAGGTCTGAATACAGACGTGCATTTGGTCATAATTGGGGGAAAATCATCTCCAGAAGGATAGAAAACAAAGAAAAAAGGCACTTATGATTAAATAAGCCCCCTTTACAAATATTGCCACTAATGCTAATTATTCCATCTATTCTTCCAAGTGAAGTTTTCAGTAAAAGTCCTGCTGAATCAAATAGTTTTCAGTCTTTGTATCACTTTATTATTTATTATTTGTATTGTGGTAGTGCATAGAGGTTCCCATCAGGGCCTAAAGGGGCTTTAGGCCCTGATGGGAACCTCTATGCACTACCATATAGCATTACTTGCATATAACAATGGACAATGCCTGCTGCAAAGAACTGAAATAGCAAATATCTTATTAAAGTCCCCCTTGCACTCTAAAACCTTTTTTGATATCTCTCTCTTCTCTGCTATTTCATATCTTCTTTAACTGACCATCATTTGGAGTAATCGAAGATCCACTTGCTTACTCATGAGGTTTTTGTGCTATACTGAGATATTTCTAATTATTTGTTGACATCCTCTTTTCTTTTTGTTCTTTGATTCTGTTATTCTTATGCATCATCCCTATCCAGTCTATGGATTTTAATTTCTTTTCCACTCAGCTTGTTTCAAATTAATTTCCTCATTTTCAAAAATCCCCCATCTTGTACTTATGTGTCATAGTGCTACCCTTTCCTATACTATAGCATAAGAGGATAACAGGTGTAAATTTATATTCTGATTCCTGATGCACAGTGACTCAATCGCTCACTCCTATCACAGCTCAGGTTCAAGAGCAGCTGCTTTTGTCTTCCAGAACAAGCTTTTTCAAGAAGAAATAATTTGATAATGAGAGATTGTTTCTGTAAACTATTCCCTGACAGAACATTGAGTCACTTCAGAGTAGGTGAGTGTATGGATAGTTATGAAAACATCTGTAAATTCCATACCTGTGCCATTCAAATACTAAAATTGGTTTCTGGTGCCCCCTCCAACTAAGAAGTGGAGGGTGCAAAGAATGCCTGTGTAGCTGCTTACTAGCCAGAGAAGCAGCTTGAGTGCACACATGCTGCCCAGTCATAGATGTTATATTTTTTAGGCTCTGGAGACCTTAGTACATTCTGGAATGCTATTACCAAGAAGTTGGAAATTTTCAACATGAACATGTGATCCAGTAATCAGACATCTTAAATAACACTATTGGGAAGTGAGTAGGGAATAAGAAGCCTGGAAGGCTTCTGGGCAGGAAGACTGATTTGATAAGTATGTACTTTCTGAGCTACCCAGACATGCTCAGGGCCCCTCTCCTGACGTATTTAGTATGTAGTTTTCAAATATTCATAAACCAATATGTTCGAGCTTATGAAAGCATGTACTTTTTACTGAAGACTTTCACTTACATTCAGCAGGATTGGGATCTTTAGAGCTACAGCAATACAGTGCAATTCATGAGGTTTTCACACTTTATCTTATTTTATGTCTTTATAGACCTAGAACACAAAATGCAGTATCTAACCCTTAATTTATAATAGACACATGGACAGTTTGTCACAATCCTAGTTAACAATAGTAACTGATTCAGTTTTAAACTTCCTCTATAACAGTCTTGATTGGAACCTGTTACCAAACAAGAACAACACTGACAATCCTTAAAGCACCTACACAAGCATGTACACTTCTTTACTAATTATGCACCTGATTTCAGGCAGTACTCAATTGACTGATCTGGGTTGCCACCCAAGAGAAAGTCTGCATCACCAGAACTTTGATCAGCCATTCAGCTGAGTTACTGTTCACCGGGAGTTAATCCTGCAAACACACACTTGCAAGCTACCTAAACTGCTGGAAAAAAAGACGGTTAAAGTTACCTATTCAAGATAGGCACACCTCTACCTCGATATAACGCTGTCCTCGGGAGTCAAAAAATCTTACCGCGTTATAGGTGAAACCACATTATATTAAACTTGCTTTGATCCACCGGCGTGCGCAGCCCTTCCACTGCTTTACCGTGTTATATCCGAATTCGTGTTATATCGGGTCGCGTTATATCGAGGTAGCGGTGTACTTAGTAACACCAGGAGGACTTCCAGATAGTCAGCCCAGGACCTCAGTCTTCTCCCTTTGCTTTCTAAAAGTAGAGGACCCAGTGTGCTGAATGAAACAGGTCATTTCATCCCATTCTGCTGAGCAACATAACTTCTTCCTGGAGAAGCTGGTGTATCTAAGGGTGACCCAAACTCTAATGTAGATTTGAAATGTTCAACCCAAATGATTGTTGTCTCATCTCCCACCATCCAGCCAGAGAATAAAGCATCATTTTTGAATTCTTACAACTGCCTTTTGAAAATTCCAGTCTTTTTGTGTAAAAGACCTTGTGTTATACCTGTTTGTGGAAGACAAGGAACAGGACTGACAACAGCTCTGATCATGGGAAGTATTAGGCAATCTTAGCTATAGGTGGTGCTACCTATAATAAGTAATAATAACAGAAAACTTCAGCCCCAAGCACACTCTTCAGAAAAGTTATGAGTGACTGAGTTTGGGTTAGAATGGAAAACAAAAACGTATCACCATCCACGTGTCCATTTGTTCAGCTATGGAGAGCTAAATATAAACAAAAAGCCAGAAGCCTTTCAACAATTTTAAGTTTTGGATAGACTTTGAGACAAAAGAACCCGGAGATTATCTTCTCCCACTGATCATACTCGGTGAATCCTGATGGTTCAGTGGTTGCTCTGGAGCATTAGAGTGTTATAACACAGCAGGTGCGGTCACAGGCCCAGCAGCAAAGCAAGGGGAAAGGAAGTTTGCACTGAACTCAGAGCTTTTGTGTAACGAAGGAGAAACTACGGCGATTGTCAGCTCAGCGCAGCGTGGGTGGATGAAGAGGACAGGCTACTACTGCAAAAAGGGCGCAGGCTGGGTGTGTGTGTGTGTGTCCTGGGCTGCGAACAGGAGACTGGGACTTATTCCCCGCGTGCTCGGTCCGGGCTGGCTGCGTGACCTCAAGCAAGCGGGATAACTCTCCCGCGCCTCCGCCCCCCTCCCCACCTGCCCGTCCCACGGCAGTGCTGGGAAGTGCCCCGAGAGCCTTCCAGGGCAGAAGGCAGCTTATGTTCCTTTGTATTGTTCTTATTCCTGTCACCAACGGAACCCACCCCCGCGACTGGAGGCGGCTCCGTTAAAGGGCTGGCCCAGGGGTGCCAGCTGCTACCTCTCGGCGCAGCAGAAACCCGCTACCCACGGCAAGTGCATGAGCAATGGGCCGGCTGCAGAGCGCCCAAGGCGGGGGTGGGCGGAGCGCACGCGGCAGCTGCTGCTGGGCTCCCGCCCCCGTCACAAAGGAGCGCGGCCGCCAGCCCCCTATGGCGAGGGGCTGTAGGGGCGGAGTTGCTGCCCCCGCCCACCACGCCCCGCCTGTGCGGGGAGGGGGCGGCCGAGAGCAGCGCTCATCTCTCCTCCCTCCCGGGCCGGGGGCGTCTGCAAAGGCAAAGCGCTGACAACAAGCCGCGGGCACAGGGGGGACGCGGAGCCGGGCGGGCGGGTTTTGTGCACGGCGCTCAGTCCCCGGCGGCAGCAGTAGTAGCGCTCCCAGGTGAGTGTGCGCGGGGCGCGCCCCCTCCTCGTGCGCCGGACTTGTGGCTGGGAGCAAAGAGCGGAGCCTCCCCCCCCCCCCCCAGAGCAACCCGGGGGGGGGGTGTTAAAGCCCCGCCCCTGGGGGCTCCCCTCCGTGGGGCAGGAGCAGCCGCTGCAGGGATGTCCCCGGGCCGGTCCCAGCTCCCGGTAGGGCGCACCCCGCGCACGGTGTGAGAGGCGCGGGCGTGGAGACACACGCCGAGGTCTCTTGCCAGAGTCCGGCCCATTCATTCCCCTGGGAGCGCGGCAGAAGCCTGCTAGTGCCCTAGCTCGGCCCGCGCTGCCCCTTTCGGGGCGAGGGGCGCTCCGCGTTCAGCTGCCGCCTGCCCCTGGATAGAGCTGCCCGGGCTGAGCCGTATCTTGGGACCAAGGCTGGGACTAGCGCTACATCTCCGGTCGTGGGTTAAAGCAGAGCTGTGGGGATAGTTCGGGCTGCTAGGAAAAATCTGCTACCTGATTGTCCAACCCCGGGTAAATCTGATCGCTATTGCAGGGTGTCGTCTCTTCAGGCTGCATTAGAAATGAGTGAGAGTGCTAGGAAAAAACAAGCCTTGTATTGCTTTTTCCGTAGTTGAAAAGAACAAAGAATTTTTCACATCAAGGGACACTTAGATTAACATTTATATTTAAAAAACTCCTTCCTGGTGTTGCTAATAATATCTGATATTATTAAATGTGAAATAGATATCTATCTGTCTCTATATAGAGATAGATATGTCACTTTTTATACTGCTTGTGCTAGCTGTTTACATTTTATATTTTGCTCAGTTTCAGTTTGGACTTTCAAAATAGATTAGCCAGGCTTCCTTTTGTTTGCAGTCCTTTTCTAATGAGTATTTCATTCTGGTTTCCATTTAGGAAAAGGGTTATTTACAACCCAAAGACTACAGGGAAAGATGTGTTTAAAAACCTCTTTTACTGACATTTAAAAAAAAATGGAAACATTTCACCTGTTAGGTTTTGTAAAAGATTTGCAAGTCCTAAACTTTGGGCCTATATAGATCTAACAGTGTCTCTTTTAAGGCCCCAATCCTGTAACTGAATGAAAGTACTGAAGTGCCAGTGAGTTCAGTGGAATCAGCATTGCCAACTCTTGCAACATTTGGTTTCTGTCTTAGAGCCCCAGTCCCTGGATTCATTAGGTTCATAAGGCTATGTGATAATCTCAGCTTTTATTTATTAAGTAAATTTCTAATCCTTATTATTGCAGGGGAAAGGTTGAAAATGTGAACCATGAAGGTAAATAAATAGCACCCAACGTTTATTATTTAAACACAATCTCATGGTTTTTAAGTCAATCTCATGAGGTTTTTGAATGGTTGGGGCTGACTACTGGGAAGTATTTGAATACGTAAGATTAATCACATGGCTGTTTGAGGGATCAGGTTATGTTTTAGTACTGACTCAGCTTTTTTATTTCTATTTCTTATGGATTACAAGTACAATGTGAATATTAAACAATAAAGAATAACTATTATTACAAACAAATGTTGCTAATGTCAAATACTGTATTAAAAGACAAAACCAACTACTATTGATTTAATTCACAATTCAGGAACATACTTGAGCACTGGCTTAAATCTTGTTTATTTCAATGGGATTTAACCTCATCTTTAACTTTAAGAATATGCTTGTGTTCTTCCTGAATTGGCATGCTTTACTGAGTCAAGAATCTACTGTACAAGAACAACTGAGCATCCATAGAAACTTTTTTT